>NW_027526203.1:195987031-196085231 GCF_048455015.1 Haemaphysalis longicornis | reverse complement strand
CGGGACTCTGTCCGCAGGCGCAAACATTTCCCGAAATTAGCCATAGACAGTTTCGCAAAAAAAGAACGAAAAACAACATCATGATAGTGTCCCGGAATACCTATACACTTGCACTGCTGCAAGGTAGGCCAAAATGTGTACACTTGTGTGTAGACCACTTCCTTTCCTCGTATCGCCCGACGCTCGTGATTTCCTCGATGGACGTTGTCGACGATCGCGATCTATCTCCGGACGGGTTTTCGACCGGCGCCAGATATTCTTTCCTATCTGGGCGTCGCCGTATCGCCTAGGCTATCTTTTTTTTTTTTTCATCGTTGGGGGCTCTTTTTGCCTGGGTCAGTAAGCTATGGCTTTCCTTGAGCCACGGGCGCCCAATTATTCCCTCTATTAATGCTCAAAAGCTCACCTGGATAAGACTGCGTGACTGCTCGTGATCCGTTCGCAGCCAACCTCACTTCTCCTGGCACGTGCATTGCTGGCCTGTGGCGGTGCATCGACGTTACAGCAGGCGCCCGCCCTCCCTTTTACCCGCCTTGTACGTCATCGGGAACACTGCATTCTTCTGCTTCGGCCGTCTTCGCTGCACGTGCTTGGCTGCGTTTTGCAATTGGGCTTTCGTTGCTTTCCGCACCACGTCGCAGGATTCCTGGCGGAGGCGAGACACAGAAACGCGCTTGTGCACGAGATTTCCGCGCTCGTCAAAGAATTCCGGGCGACCCAAATTAATCCGTAGCCCTTCTTAAAGCGTTTTTCGGGGTCCAGGCGTTGCTTTGCTGCGTTAACTAGAAATCTAACTTTTCGTCCCACTTTTAGTTTCCGCCTTGCTCGCAAATTTTCAAACAGACACGTGCTCCCCGTCTGAAGGCGTGGCTAGCTCCGATCTGATCATGCCGAATGGGTAGAGCGGCAATGAATCTACAGTTGAATCTGGATGTAAGGAACTGCCATGTAACGAATTCCTGGATTTAACAAAGTTGTTCAATTCCCCATTGCCAGCCTTGAAACCCATGTCGTTGCGACCTCTATGTCACGAAGACGTCGTAACGCTTAACCTCGATATAACGAATTCGTAGCGCTGATGAACCATTGTTTTTTGCACTTTTTCTGAAAAATCGGCTGGATAAATACACTAATTTAACGAATATCGCCCGCACCGCAAACTACCGCGCGTTTTCACGGGGGAGTGCAGTGTCGGTTAGGTGCTAGGCCTGCCTGTCGGCGTGTAGTCGCGCTCCTCCAGGACCTCCACTGCTATCTCTGGTGTCTGTTCGGCGGTGATGATTACCGCTGCCAGAAAACGAAAAGTGTTTTTTTTTTCTTTCCGAACGAAGGTTGCAATTTTAAATGCCGTCTCCACCGTCGAGAAAGAATTGAGCGTCGCCGCCCGGTATAGTATCCCCAGCTAGCACCCTGTCACCAATTTTGAGTGCGGAAAAGAGCATCAAGTTCGCGAAAAGGCGTCCACGAATTTGGTAATTGAAACGAGTTAAGACACCGAAAAGTGTCGAAGGGCAAAAGTGGTACTTAAGTTACGCTTGCGAATACGTGCGTGAGTGACCTCGCTTTTTTGGGGTGCCGTGTAGTGACTAAGCTCATGGGAAAGCAACTGTCGGGAATCACGCAGTTTTTCACACTGAAATAAATCCTTGAAGGGTGAGTTCAACGTCACGGGTATCTAGCATTTAGGTTGCACTTTATTCACGCGAGCCTTTACTCGAAACCTGCATGGAACAAAAAATTACATTTAACGAAAAATTGAAAATTTTTTTTCAACTTTATTCTATCCAGGTTTAACTGTATTGGTAGGCCATCGACGATATTACTGCGCGGATAGTTATCTGATATTCTATAGTATGCTATCGGTAGTCGACTGTCGGTCGAGAATCGATTGCATACTACTCATAATGGACTATACAAGGGTGTTGGTACAATACTACGGTCGCCGATCGCGTAAGTGTCAAAAACAAACTGTCCATTGCCGCCTGTCATAAAACGGTGGTACTAACGATAACCGTCTACAGTTGTGCTATGGATAGTAATTTTGATAGGCTGCGAAGAACGTTTAGGGTTCACCTGGATAGTTTCTGCGGAGAGAACATCCCCATCAAAGTAGGCACATCCCCATAATTATGAAATAGTAATATAAAAACTATTGAACAGCTGGAGAAATAAATGAAATCTTTCTAGGAGAATGTATCACTATAAAAAAATCGCGTCAATCCACCCCGTGAATGTGGTTGGAAAGCAAAGCTGTAAACGGCACCCATAACGATTACCCATGCGACGTCACTTAAATTCACTCACATCGCTCTACAAATAGTAAAACCAGAGAGAAGTGAAATGCACTTAACCACACCATTTATTACTTCAAAGATATATTCTTGGTAAGGTTAAATCAATGCATGATGCATGAACGGTGTTTGGTTGAGTTGTACTGGTGTAGCACATGAGTGGAAACTTTTGTTATAAAATTAAAGTAAGCTCCAACCAGGTGTTAGACGATCTGACTTCTCCGTCTCTGCGCCGCGGACGGCGACGAGATTTGCGGCAGAGAAGGAGGAAGAGGAGGAAGAAATACTTCTGTTCAGATTTCTGAACGGCCCAGAGTGCAGCCCTGGGGAGTGATTCCTTCTTCTTTGGGACCCATATGCAGTCCGCGCGGCCTTTGTTCTGTCCACCCGCTGAAGCTGGGTAGGTAGAGAGAGCCTGGACAGCAGCATCTCCCATTGCTCTTGTTGATTAGTTGAAGGAAAGAGAGGAGGGTGCTCAGGGCTAAAGTTGCACACCCCGATTACGGGGCGGAGTGTTCCTACTTCTGAGCAAAATTTACATTCAGCGTCGTAGCTATTCGGATGTATTAAGTGAAGACGCGTAGGCTGTGGGAAGGAGCCCGGATTTTATGAGCCGTAGGGTAGTTTGTTGTTCTCTGGCAGGTACGGTCTGTCTCAGAAGGCGATAATGCTGGTTTATCTCCTTGAACGTGACAAGCGGGTGACTGTCCTCGTGCAGCTCCATAGCACGGGAGGTAAATGCGCAGGCTTGTTGGGTGGGCGTATTTGTTGCCCTCCATTGAAGCGTGAGGGGGTGTCCAGATGAGCTGTATGGAACCGTTTGGGGAGTGGTTTTTTAGCACGCGCAGTGCAGGTCAGGACACCCAACCCGACTGGTAATTCCAGTATGCTTGTTGGGAATTGGTGACTACCCTCCGAACCCCTGGTTGAGTGAGAGCCAAGGTGATGGCTGCCTCTTCTGCTGCCGTCATTTCTTGGGTCCTAAGCGAGGTACACGCAAGGAGGTTGGTTCTGGAGGTAGCCACGATGATGGCGTATTACTGCCCTAGATGTTTGGATGCGTCTGTGTAGATAACTGCATGATCCCCACCGAGGGTGGTGTTTAGCGCTTGAGCCCGTGCTTTTCGGTGACCCTCGTCATGTGAGGGGTTCATATTTCTAATCAAATGGAGCATCTTTAGTTTTAGTCGCCAAGAGTCTGGGAGTACGTCATGCGGAGTGACATTCTCGGCTGTCCAGCCAATCTGGTGAAGCATGCGGTTACCCACCGCAGTTCTGAGTCGGAGCTTCTGGTTAGAAAGATGGCCTTTTATCAGCTCTTCCGCCGTGTTGTGGAGCCCCGTGCTAAGCAGCCTCTGTGTGGACGCACTCACGAGAAGACCAGTTGCCTGTTCGACCGCCTTTCTAATCATTATATAAAGCATCTCTATGTCTTCCTTGTGGAGAAGCAGACAGGGGGTTGACGTAAGTGACTCTCGAGAGGACAAAAGCTTCAATTCATCGAAAGGTACCGGATTCCTTTAGGCCTCGCTTCTTGGTGGCAACTCGCCTGATCATGTGTATGATTTGATTACTGCTGTTTCTGAGGCGCTGCAAGGAGACGTCACTCTTGGTGTTAGCCTCGAGATGTAGGCCCAGGATCTTGATGCTGGGGCTTGGTGTGATGGCCTAGCCACCAAGGAGTATTTGGATGTATCCCTTGATTTGGCGTGAGGGCGGACGGCAAGGAGAGCTGTGATTTTTTACGTGAACACTCGAGGCCACAGGCTTTAGCAAATTGGTGTACTAGAAGTGAGATGCCATGCATTGGTGTGAGCTTCATTTAATTTTTGTAATTCTTAGCACATGAGCAAGGTGCGCACAGGGCCGCTAGACGGGCGTGAGTGGTCGCGTGACGCTTTCACGTGGCATTCAGCGAGAACGCAGGGGGTAAACCCGTAGATGTGCTTGGTGAGTACACCACCTGTCTTCCCCGTCTTCGTGTGGGCTCGTAGCTAAATCGGTAAGACAACGGGCTCTCGCTTTGTTAGTCTATTAGTTCCAGGTTCGATTCCCGGCGGTGCCAGTGAATTCTTTTATTTGTTCGCTGGAGTTTTCTGGTGACACCAACGGTCGCGAAAGAACCCTTGGGGGGTAGAGGTAAAAAGCTTTGCTTTAAAAAGGGCGACCCAGGGACTCTCAGTGAGCTTTCTGGAAGGCTGGGAAAATTTGTTCACGTCTTAATCATTACGGCACTGAATTAGCGTGCATAATGAAAACAAGGTTTATTACAGTAGCGACCAGGACAGTGAACGGATTGGACGGACTCCCCGTCCAGTCCGTTCACCGTCTTTGTCGCTACTGTCATAAACCTTGTTTTCATAATCATAAACCAACTCGCCCAACATGTTTTACTGTAGCGTACATTGCTTCAATGAAATGGGCCTTTTTATGAAAATGAAACGTCTTTCGTTCCTTGCAGGTATAACCTCTGATTCCCCGAAACCGAATAGTCGGCTCGAATATGACGCTAAAATTGGCGATCGAAATCGTATTTTTAGGATTTGGGAATTGCGGAAGTACATCAACCGGATTTAAAATATCTCCGTCATTTCTCTTGGCCGAACATGTTTGTAAAGAGGAAGATTTGATTGATTGTGGGGTTTAACGAGCCGACGCAACGCAGGCGATGAGGCGCGCCGTAGTGGAGGGCTCCGGATTAATTTTGACCACCTGGGGATCTTTAACGTGCGCCGAAATCTCGTACACACGGGCGTTTTTGCTTTTCGCCTCCATCAGAAAAGCGGCCGCCGCGGTCGGGAATCGAACCCGCGACCTCGTGCTCCGCAGCGCAACGCCTTAGCCATAAAGAGGAAGAAGAGCTACTTTCATGCTCACAAGTCCCTTTGTAGAATATAAACGCTTAGGAAATAAGAATATCGCTTTTGCTTTTTTGTATATGCTCGTGTATTTAGGCGCATTTTCAAGAACTTTCGCACCAAGACGCGGCACGGAGCTTAAACTTTGGGCGTACTTTTAACCATCAACATGGCACGGAAAAGGAGGAGGGAGGGGGGGGGGCGGGGGGGGGGGGGGGGGGGGCGGGCACAGTGTAAGCTCGCTCTTCAGGTAAACACACAGGAGGTACATCGAACCGCAAACATCACGATGACGGCCGCACGTTATTTCTATTGCAGGCGGCGCCAATACATAAATAGGTCGGCGAATCCCCTAAAGTAAAAAAAAAAAATCCGGATAGTACTCTCCATGCTTGTGTGTTGACGTTTATGGGGCAAAGACATATGCAGCCAAACAGCACCAGATACTGCAATAATCTCGATATCGCACTATTGCATGCAATAGACACAGTAAACAATTGCTGCTGCGCCACTATTTGCCACTATCGATTGTTTGCTACTATCGAAGTCTTGCACTATCGATTGCTTTTCGACGCTGCTGATACATCTAAAAAATCTGTATCTACGCTAGCCAGTTTATGAACAGTTTTGAGTTACTAATACAAGCGCAAATAAGCGGCGGTCGGGATAAAGATTTCAAGAGCTAGTTTCGCATAAGCTGGCGTGAAAACATTTGAAATACATTAAATACGAATGTCGCAAGAGCCCGTTAAGACTGCGCTTTTTGTACAGGGGTGTATTGATAATCTTGGTTAAATATTTATGAAATGGCCCCATAATTGATGTGGTTACGTCACGGCTCACGCCAATCTAGCCCACACTGAATACAAACGAGAAGTGCGGCTTGGGCTTTACGCCCCTCATTCGTTTGAAGCGAGCATGTCAGTACTTAATTGCCAATAAAACGGAATTGGACGAGTTCCGTGCAGTAATAAAAAAAATGTTAGTGAACGGCTGTGAATCCGAAAGGAGTTAGGTGAAGTTCAGCTAGACTGTGCATCATCGCGAAAGACGGCTTATTTTTGGGCGAACGAATTTAAACGTGGGCGCGCATCACTGAACATGAAGTTAAGTCTGATGTCCAGTTCAACTTTTCGTTCTGGAACACAGCGTTCGGGATACTTTTCATATGAACGAAAGGGTTCAAAGAGGAGACCTGTGGCTCCGAACGCTGGTATGCGCTGGCCTATTACGTCCCCATATTACGTCCCCAAAGAAATTACAGGCTCTCTTTCCGCAACCAGTGTACGAACGCAACAGGGCACATTGCAATAGTTTCGCGATCGCTTACGCAATGTCTTCTCGCCCGTCTTTTCCGCGGCCATACGGTGGTGGTAAGTTGTACACTGATCACCTGGGCTTAGCTTATTAAAGAGCGTGTCGCAATGAGTTGCGGAACGATTAAGGTGACGACACAAAGTAGCGAAAGCGAATGTGTGACAGCCTGGGCCGCAGCAGCTCCGTCCCCTGTAAACTCGTGAACCGGGCGGCCAAGATGACCGGGTGCCATTACACAGAAATGGAGGCCAAATGGGCTAGAGATTCAACATTTTTTAATTCAAGTTTCGCGTACTCCCAAGTTCATTGGTGCACTTAAACTTGGTTGGGTTGTACGCTTATCGTCGCGGACAAATGTTGCTCGATTAACACGCTTGAAAACTCATTCTGTAGGCACACAGGCGTTTTTGTAAATGTAGACACACGGACGTTATTCACCTAATTACAAAAAAAAATGAAGGAAGCTCACACTAACGCGCAAGGCTTGAAGGTAGCGAAGCTGTACGCAACCGTCACGACCGTCACGATGGTTTAAGTCCACGATTGCAACCGATTTGCTACTTCTTCGCTGCCGCAACGACCTTTACGCCATCTTTGTTGCTATAAGTGTGAGCATTCTTCATTTTTTGCAAGGGATAATCATTGGACATCACCATGGAGGGGCGTACGCTATGACGTGTCTTTCTCGTTCCGAGCAAGTGTAGCCATGATTAGGGTGAACGCTAGAGTTTTTTTGGCCCATCTTGGCCAATATCCCTAAGTGGGTATGCATCATGGCTTGACAGACGTGCGCCGGGGACGCTGGGCAGTCGTCGCGAATCAAGCGCACACGAGCGGTAGGCATTTTCTTGGTTTTGTTAACTGCCGGGTGGTCGCCGGGTGGTCGCCGCGAGGCCCGCGCTCACGTGCGCGAGTTCGGCAATTTCCTGGTATTTTTAACCGTGGACACGAAAAATTGCGATTTGCTAAACAGCTTCGCTGTTAAAATCAGCCAGCGCGGCAGGGATCGAACTAGTGCCCTTATGCTGAGCAACCAAACGCTCCAACAACTGAACCACTGCGGTGGTCTAAATCCCAGACTTTCATCGCCTGGTTTCGTGTACACGTATGCTAAGTAAGCAGGAACGACATTTCTCGCATTGACCCACTGGCTGTACTTGGGTACGGATGCGAAACGTTTGTTCCTAAAATTGAGAATGAAACAAAGCCTATAAAGCAGCGCTGGTAAGATAAGATGCCTATTATTTTTACTACCCAAGCTTTATGCCTTTTTCACAACTTGAGCTAAGTATAAATTCCCACATACGTTTGTATTAGATTTAATTTTTTTTAAGGAGAAGGTTTAAACAATCTCCGCCATCCCGTTTCACCCTTCAGAATTTGGGCATCCCACATTTCAACGCGGAAAAATGTACGGGGCAGCGATACCCGTTTCCATACTCTTGTCGTATACGTCATAAACAAACAACTGCTGCTGCAAGAGGTGTACGTGTCGTACGTTCTCCCCCACCCATTCCTCCCTCACGCCTCACCAAACCCGCTATTGGCGACTCTTGCAAACAGACTCCTTCCCATGCAGAGCTCGTCTACACCACATCTACCCCTCATCATTCGCGTCTCCCAACTGTCCCCAATGCGGCCAACGTGCCACTCTGGAACATTCCATGTGGGCTTGCCCTTACGACCCCTTCATCTCCAGCAGCGAGCTATGGAGAGAGGCGTTGGGTAGCTCTAGGCAGGAGATTCAGGAGGCCCTGGTACGCAGAGCTACCGAAGTCGCGGCTGGTCTCCGCCCAGCCGCCACCAACCCTCAGTAACCGTGGCTCAAATAAAAGTTTTCTTTCTCTCTCTCTCTCTCTCTCTCTCTCTCTCTCTCTCTCTCTCTCTCTCTCTCTCTCTCTCTCTCTCTCTCTCTCTCTCTCTCTCTCTCTCTCTCTCTCTCTCCATAATCTACGGGGCTAGGCCAGCTTGTTTTTACACTTTGAAGTTCCTCTCAAGACAATCGTAGAACTATGTTTATCAAAATAGCTTTCAACTAAAATAAAAGGAGGAAAGAGTTACTTCTTAGATAAGCACGGAGATGAAACTGCCATAATCGAAGGTTGCGATATTTAATGGACAAATACCATCGAGTTTCGAAAAAAATAATGCGCCAGTCCACCCTACGAAGGTGGATAACCAGCGAAGCTGTGTAGCACACGGCAGAGAGTGGTGACACATGTAGAATATTAAACAAAGGTACGAACTCAATTATTCTGAACGAACTAGTTATGAGGAGGAAATCAAACTCGACGTACTAAGAGAGTCGTCGTGGTGATCAGCTTTATTGCAAAGTTTAGATAAACAAGTGTTGCAGCTGTTTTCTGTAACCATACTTATCTTGTATACAAATAAGCATCTATAGATGCTTATTTGTTGACAGCAGACGTGAATTGTGCAACGTTTCACACATTACTGTGAACTAATTACGGTTACGTGTTACCCAAATGAGGCAATATAGCCTGCAGCAAAAGGCAAGCTATATATTCTCAACGAGAAAATAAATTGGTTTTCATTGTAGTTTGATGGGGGCTACATCTCAGGCTTTGTGGTTTTATTCGGCAGTTATTTTGTGCTAATAGAGTGAGCTCCTGTTTGTGATGGTGCATTTCGTATACGATAAACGTTCTCGCAATGCTCTACGGCTGCCGCTGGCGCCTAAAGGGGTCGTGAAGAGATTTTCAAGAAAATTGTGTTGTGTGTGCGCTTATAACCGTGGAATCTTTATAAACAAACAATGCATACCCGTTTCGTTGGCCGATATCAGCAAATAGGAAAACAAATGTAGTTACGGTTTCACCGAGGCTTTCCTCCTCAACTCGTGAAATGACGTTTCAGTAAGTCAGTAAGAAGCCAATCATAGCTCTCCCTCGTTTCCACAATATGTCGGCATCGAGCGGGCTTGCAAAGGGTCAGATAAAGCTACAACATCGGCGCCATGATGAAACTCGCTGTGCAACTGAACGGGAGATGTCTGATCTCTGATACGACTGATCAACATGGTCTAATTTTCAGTCAACAACGCGGGCGAGTAGCGCAGGCAGAAGTAACCACGTTTAATCTAAACTGGGCATTCGTAAACTGTTTACGCTGTTTCGCACGAGTCTAAACTGTCGTTTTGCTAGCCGATATTCTTGCATAAGTTTGCCGACGTCTGTCGCACGTAGACTGTAATGTGAGTTGCGCGAACGTGAAACTTATGACCTGACGAGATAAATGACCGAATGCTTAAAATGAGAATTTATTACATAAACACGTTTATCGAAGGAACTTCGAGTCGTCGGAACTTCAAACCCATCCATCATTTACTCATCAAGCACAAAAATAACTAGCGAGAAGCAGCGATAGCGCCGAGTCGCCGAGTCCCACATCACGACGATTGCTTTGCTGTTTCCTGCAATAAACAATGCTGTTTACGCTGTTTCGTTGATCATATACGCTTTCCTTTGGCTTACTGCAGAAGCGTTCAACAGTAAATTGGCTGTTGAAGCTCTGGGTTGATTAGAATTTATGAAAACACGACAGACTTCTGGGTTACAAATGCGAAGAGGCTTTTATGCAGCAGTTTTTCGCCGCGCGCGCTTCTCACTTCGCTTCAGGATGGTTTATTTGTAGAGAGAGTGAGGGAATGTTTGATGCGGGACAATTATGACAAGGGCAGCGAAAATTGTTTCGAAGCGTGGGAACGCTTTAAGCAGAACGTCAAGATGATAGCTATCGAACACTCTAGTCAGGTCTGCCGCGAAGAGAGAAAGGAGGAAAATGAGCTCCGAAACCTCTTGGCCCAGCTCACTAAGGAAGAAAATAAGATGCCCGGAAGCTTCACGTCGGACATCAAAAGTGTTAAAATCGAGATAGAAGTCAAGGATGCCGAGAAGTACAAAGGAGCGGCAATAATGGCGAGAGGGAAAAAGTTATTGGCGGGGGAGCAGCCCACTAAACGCGCACTGGCAGATGAGAAGAGTTACGCACGCAAGCAAGAGATAAGCCAAATAGTAAATTGTGGCGCGATAAAGAAAGAACCGAAGGCTATCATGAATGCATTCACTGAACACTACATGGAACTTTTTGGGAACAAAGATCCACCAAAGGGGGGATTCGAGACGGAATTCTTAAAGTTTTTACCTCAACTGAACAATGGCACTACGGAAAGACTACAAGTACAAATCACTCAGGCAGAGATCGAGCAAGCGATAGACGAACTAAACGACCAAAAATCGCCTGGACCAGACGGATTGAACGCTCGTTTCTATAAAATGTTCAAAACCGAACTTTCGCGGCTGCTGCAAGTAGTCTTTGAAGGCAGTTTACAGAGAGGCATTCTGCCACCGTCTTTTTATCGAGCGCACACGGTCCTCATACCCAAAAGCAAAGAGCTAGAACAACTCATAAAGGTGACGGGGTATTGCCCCATAACATTATTGAACATCTATTATCAGGTGCTAATGAAAGTCTTGGCAAAACGAGTGCAGTCGGTCGTTCAAGAGTTGGTAGGCCCACATCAAACGTGTGGCATAAAAGGAAGAAGTATTTACACGAACATTCACACAGCCCGGAGCGTTCTTGAGTGTTGCGATGCTGATGACCGGAATGTGGCAACGTTACAAATCGATATGGAAAAAGCATTTGACAAAGTTAACCACTACATTCTTTTCGGTTTTGGAATACGTGAAATTGGTGTCGGTAATAACAGAGGGAATCAGAGTAGCGTATAAGCATTTCACAACGAATCTCATAGTTAATAAGAAGTTATCAGAACGAATACAAGTTAAGTCGTCAGTCAGACAGGGTTGTCCCATTTCCCCACTGTTTTTCGCGTTATACCTAGAACCACTGTGTGCAACAATTATTCAGAGCGAGCAAATACGTGGATTCTGACTAGGTGCAAGTGAGGTGAAGGTTTTGTCGTACGCGGATGATGTGGCCGTATTTTGTGCCGATCGGGAGAGTGTGTGTAATGTGCTATCGGTCACGAAAGGATTTTGCGAAACCACAGGCAGTAATGTAAATTTGAAATTCGTAGGAACGTGGCATGGCGAATGGCAAAATACGCCCGGCGTGTACGAAGAGGTCGAGTGGACAACCACGCCCACAGAGTATCTGGGAGTACCGCTCGATAGGTACCGCGAGAACACGCTTTATTGGCAAGGGAGAGCACGTGAAATGAAGGCGCAAGCGGAAGTGTGGACCGGCCGGCATGCATCAATCTTCGCCCGAGCGACAATTTGCAACACGTTTCTGATAGCAAAGTTATGGTATGTCATGCAAGCGCTGTATTGTACACGGGCTAACATTCAAAAGTTTCATAGGTTGCTTGCCATGTTCGTGTGGCAATCATGCTTCGAGCGAACTAAACGCAGCAACTTGTTTCGCAGGTTAAAAGGAGGCGGGATGGGGTTGTCGAACCTGTTCGTTAGACAATTGGCGTCGAGATTTTTATATTTGCGCGACGAGACAGACCCATTTCTTCCAACGTACATACAGATCAGATTGATTCTGCCATGCCAAATTTTATTGTAACTACGAGAGATATGAAGATATACGCAGTTAGCGGGTTTTTGTGCGAGGTGGTAATGTCCTTCAGGTTTTTAAGCGAGCGATTTTCAATTGAGTACTTGTCAAACGTTACGCGTAAACGGTTATCCTGTGATGTGGTAGAACTGCTGTGTCCCGAACCAGTGTATAGAATGAAATATCTCGGAGGTCATAAGCATGACGTGCTCAAACGCGTCAAGAAAATGATCATACCCCCAGGAGGGAAAACATTCTTTTTTAAATTACACACTGAGACCTTACCAGTCCTAACGTGGCTTGACGAGAGGGGGTTGTTTTTGCCTTGGGGCAAAGATTGTCGACTATGTAAAAAGCCAGAAAGCGTGGAATATGTTTTTGTCGATTGCTGAGACGCCGTCTTCTTCTGGGACGTCCTCCAGAGGACTCTAAAAAAGTACCTTCCTCTGACACCGAAAGGCATACGTTTTCTTGAAGTTGAATGTGATGAGGTTCCTTACGATGTATTGTTCCTCCTCGGCCTCCATGCTATATGGCGAAGCAGAATGGCTGTCAGAAACAGTGATGAGAATGCCAGGCCAGTGGATTCTTACTTTGCAGAAAATGTTAGCAAACTGAAGGAAGTGTACGCCAAACAAGAATATGATGATGAGGTTTTGTCGCCTATGAGTGCATTAAGCGTAATTAAATCCCACAAATATTAACTACCAACTAAAGGTTCGGCAGCGTTGTTGTGCCAACCTAAAGTGTTTTTGTGGTGTGTGAGACCAAACCAGGCTCAGAAAGAAAATGTGAGAGCAAGAGTTGTGTACGACTGTTACTACATGCAGTTGTGAAAACAAGGCCAAGGCCAAGCCGGAGTTACGGCTGGCCGCCTTATGCATTGTATGTTTTGTACCAGGTTTCGTTGTTGGTACCTTTTCTTGTCTGTACCGTGTGTGTTTATTTATAAATGACCGGCAATAACGAAAAGAAAAGTCGCTAGTGTAGTGGATAAAGTGTCCGACTAGGCTGGCCGTAACGTTGGGCTGGCCCGGAGGCCGCGAGTTCTAATCGCACACGGGGCACTTTTTTTTTTGCTTGAGTGGTTTCGTGTCATTTCATCCAAAAAAAGGTAAGATTCTGAAGAGAATTCGGCAAAAGAACGTGAAATTCAGCAGGGAATCTGGCTACAAATTGTACAAACAGCCAGTAGGTCTGCGTTCTGCTGCAATGGTTGCCAGACAACTGAAGCGGTCACGACACCGCTCACGTGGATAGAAAACTGTTTTTTGGCAACGAATAAACGATGCATTATTTTAAAAAATATCGGGTTTGCAGCTTTGCAGAACAATATACACAAAGAACGTTGAGCGCGTTGAACTCTCGAATGTACTTGACGTGACGTCACTCTAGTTGCGCTTCCGACCGACGACGGGCCATGGTCGCTTGCGATGCGCCTCAAAACGAGAATTTCAAAGGTGCCTTTTAAATTCCAGAAGCAATGAATTGTGAAAACATTTGGAATTTATGTTCTTAAAAGGTCGTTCAAGCAGACAAAATTAAGCAAAGACAAATCGGCAAAAAGCTTGACGCCAAAAAATCTGAACTTTTGAACACGTATTGCTCGCTGTAGAATGTGCTTAAGTGGACCAAAACAAAAACTCAAAACGAGAGCGGCGTGCTCAAAAGGTACGAATTTATAGGCCTCCTGCGCTGCCCAGGGGGCGTTGCGCAAGCGGCTTCAGGGCAGTACTTCCGGGTAGTACAGAAGCAAAATGAGCTCGATACTCCCGGTTGTTTTGCGACGTGGTCACCAGCCCATCCCCGACAAGTCAGGTCTCTTCCGGCGATCAACTTGGCATTAGGGGAAAAAGCTTTGTAGCGCTAAATTAAGGTCCCTGAAATTACTAAGGTAGCGCCATCTTTAGATCTCGCCGCCTTTCGCCCTCGCCCGCGCTTCTTTCCTCCTTCGTTTTTTGCCATTTTCTTTTTCGCCGGCGAACGCCGCGCGCCATTGGCCAACGGCCCGTGACGTATACCTCGTCCCCGCGTTGTTTGTTTTTTTCTTCTCTTCGCCGCCACTATAGTACACTATACCACCACTGTCCATTTAAATTCGCCATTTTAGGCTCAGCTGCCTCGGAGCAGGCCTTATCGAAACCGCCAGAGTATAACAACCGATAACAACCGAAGAGTCAGCTGCTATTTTCAAACAAGTGTTGCGTCGGCGTCACTTTATGTAGCTTCGCGATGCCGAGTTGTGCCTTCGGCTGCTCGAATAAAGCCAGTGCAGTCACGGCCAGCTCGGCTATAGCAAGCTGTAATTTATCAAAGCCCACACATGAATCAATGTTAGCTGTACAGCACAAAAAGGATTCACAATTGCGCTTGTTAGCGCGCTTCTGGCCTTGGAATACGGTAGTTATTATAGAACTAGACACTACAGCTAATTGTAAGCTGAGCGCATTCTTTAACTGCGCGTTCTTTGTGCCAGCCTTTTCCAGATATGCCCGACAGGGCCTTACTCGAAGTAATTGTGAACGCCAATCGCACGAACATTGCTATGCCACGGACGCGCTGCCAAAAGTACAGCCGTCATGGGCGAGGACAACGAGGGGACGCGAGAACTTTGACCCTGACAGCAGCCTATAACGACGTGAAGGTGACATATATTTTGCAACAGAGTCAAAGCACCGGAAAGTGCACGGAATAAAGGTGGCATGAATGTCAGTAGCTAACGCGGGACGCATACTGAGCGCTGCCTAATGATCTACAACTAACGCAAAAAAAACGCGAACGCAAAAAAGCCAGCGCAGCGCTCGAACTGCCGCGAACCAAGGTCACTGCGAACTATGCACAAGCCCTCTGTGCAGCGCTTGCACGACCACAACTTAATCACGCAAATGCAAGAACGGAATCACTGTAACAGAGCAATTTGAAACGTCCACGTTCGATCCTTTCGCGTTCACGAACTATCCTGAGCATGCCGCACACGTAAACAAACACCGCGCTGTCCGTATGCGCCCGCGGCATCCACCCTGCAAATATCCCCTTCTAGACAAAAATATACAACAAAACAGCCTCACTTAATGCGTGTTGGTAAAACGGGGCTCTAGAAATACTATTATTGCTACCAAAGAGCGATTGCGGCGCGAAAACAAGGGCAAACTGCACGAAAAACTGCAGCGAGCGGCCCGAAGCGTTGCGGGGGCGTCTGCTCTGAGGAAGCCAACAAATATGGCGGCCCCGCCGCGGAGTTAAAGGGACCGCGGCGCCGCGGATGAGGGGAGAGAAAAAAGAGGAGGGCTGCGGAGAAGGAGGGAGCAGTTGGCGCTACCTTAGTAATTTTAGGGACCTTACGCTAAATACGTTTACAGCGCCTACGAAAGTGCCGGGACCGTGACGGCGCTCTGCCACTCAGGTTCACCGATCGATGGTCGTATGAAGTGAAATTTGAAGTGAAACTTCTAGTTTAAACTAATACTATAGGTGACAAAGACTTCTAAAAAACAGCCGATCAAAAAAGAAAAGTGACGCAATCGGCCATGATCGCGCTTTAAAAAGCCAGCGAGTCCGGCGGACCGCAGGCTCGTCTGCTGCGGTGCGCCGCTCTTTTGCGTACCTGCGCACTATGCGTCCACTTTCATTAAACAGTGCTCGTTTGCGTCGCCGTTACAAATACATGGTGCAGCGTTAGCTTGCCGTTTTGTCGCGTGTCTCAGTGACAAAATGCAGCGACCGTCAGAAGCGTGAAATCTGTTTTGCGATTCCGAAATTAGTGGCCGTAAAACAAAGTGGTCGGGCGAACCGAGAGGCCGCTCGCTTTCCTAGTTTGCGCTCACTTTACTTAATTACGCTCTTGCAGCATACATTCCCAGTTCACACTTAATAGGCTAGAATGAGGGTATAGGGCCGAGTATAGGGCCGAGTTGCATGCAGCCGACACGGCGGAGGGCTTGACGGCAAATCGGGTGGGAAGAGGAGGGGGGCTTTGAATGCAAAGAGAAAAAATTCAGTGAATTTCCAATAATATTTGACAATAATCTGGCGAAGTGTGAACATGGGGGGCAATTCAACTGGAAGCCACCAATTCCCTGTTCTTGTCTCGCTGTCTAACTCCATCTGAGGTCAAAACTGGCGTGTCGGCTTTCACATTGTTAGCGACAACCCCTACACTAGAAGATAACCAACACAGTCAGTGATGATCGTATGTAAATATTCGGGTCCCCGCGCCGTGTACGCGGCGGTGTTTTGTTATGCAAATATAGAAGTACACATCTCCGCAGGCAGCGGGCGTGCGATTCGGTGCTTGTTTTGCGTCCTTGAATAGCGCTTAATTTGTTTATTTGAAACTATTGCCCCACCTACTCGCTAGTATACATGTACCCTGCCGTTCGTAAATCGTGCGGCGTAAAACGTTACGCAAGAATCATTTAGTTTGCGAAAATATGAAACAAAATTTCCACTCGTTTTCAAGGCGGTGCCAGGCCAGCAGTGTCAGCTGAGTCGGCTACGCAATGATTGCGTTCACTTGCATGCTCCCGTTGAAGCAACCTTTTGCAGTAACCTCAGGATATAGGGTGAGCAGCGTTCCGTGTTTATGCTACTCGTGAACTTTCCTTTGTTGACCAAAAAATGGTAACTGTCGTCAGGAAGTTAAATCACCCGACCTGGCGATACTGTCCCACGCCGCGACGACCGCGACAGCTCGCTCAAAAGAAAGCCGACAAATCGGCTTCTTTTAGCGGATATTATTTTGTTTAGCCTCTGCAACTACTTTAAGGGCTATTTCATACACTATGCAGTCATTTAAACGTGCCACAAAGCGATTAAACAAAGTGCAACCAACTTTCACTCTGGCTTGTGATTGAAAACACATGGAGGGCAGCGAGGGTCGTCTGCTTTTGTACTACCCAGACGTGTCGGACACGAGGTGGCGCTGCATGCGGCCAAACTCCAGACCTGACGTTCAGGAACGGTGGACGAGCCCTACTGCGCATGCGCCAACTAGACATCAAAAAATAAAGAAAGCGACTTTTTTTTTTTTGCCGGACGTGACGTCATACTTAAAAAAAATGGCGGCTGTTGTACGGTTACTTTGCTGCGATCATGGAGGGAAAAAAAGCTGGCTGCGATCTTCTCGCCGTAATTTTTGTCTGCTGTTGCTGCGGTGCATAGGTGTTCGGCTTGCGATTGTGATAAGGGCGCTCTCGAAGAACTTCTGGAGAGCACTCACGGTGGCGTGCAGCGTGTGATTGAGACACTGAGTGTGTGCGGCCGCCTTATTTGCGCGTAGTGCGTTACGACGGTGAACACGGGCGTTCTGCATCAGTTGTGCCGCCTCGATTTGCGAGAGTGATGAGCGCGCTCGCGGCAAGTTTCTGCGATGCATTTCATTAGAGCACCGTGTTGAGGCCGCTGGGCGTTTCGTCTCCGACGTGCGAGTGCGCGTATGCCTTCAACTTCAAACGGCGGTGCTATCATGGCCAGCCGCGAACGATCGTTCGCACGAAACTCTTGCCGCTCACCACACGGTCATTGACTAAGAAATATCAAGACAAGACTATTGCGACCGGCCAGCCACGAACGATCGTTCGCACGAAACTCTTGTCGCTCACCACACGGTCGTTGACTAAGAAATAACAAGACAAGACTATTGCGACCTACAAAGGTGATTCCTGCGCGTCGCTTTGGTTCGTCGAATCCCGTGTCTTGTAATCTCTCCGGGACATTATATTCAGGAGGTCATGGTCCTGCTGCATATTCTTGTTAAATCATTGCAGAGGACTCTTGGCGCGCAGAAATGAAAAGTTTGTAATTATCCACGTTAGCTTCGTTGATCTCCAGAGGGTTGCTTTCCTGACGAGCGTATTGATGCGTATATCGCGGAATGGGAGCTGTACAAATGTGTTGACGGATGTGGAGGGGCACACTTTGTAGCTGTTCTTGGGGCGCTGGATATACGAGGAGTTCAAGGGTGTCTCGTCTGGTAGGTGGTTGAGGCGGGAGGTTTGGGAGTGATGGTAAGCTTCGTGCAGTTTATCTAAGGTATTATGTACTTCCAGTTCGACCAACTTGCATGTGGGTGTCGAGAGGGCACTGTTCGGTCTGTGAAAATATTTATTTCGCCCACCACCATATTTGGTGCCCGTTTGTGCTTCTGCTATCAGCCTTCGTCGTGTTCTGCTTGATCCTACACAGTGACAAAGTTTGATAACCGTAGCGGGACCCCGCACGACATGCGGCAGTGGGCCAAATTAACATTCTCAAATGCAATTTCCATAACACTGTTGGACACGAATTCTTGTAACTTTGTTCCTCCTGTGGCTACACAGCCCGTCACCATGATGCACAGAATGTACTAAAAGTCACGTGCTTTGTTGTTCCTATTTCAATGTGTCTTAATGGTAGATAGGGCAGACAAGGCGGTGGTGGGAGCATGCCGCATCGCTGACGACTGGAACAGAAACCAATTTGGTGCTCCACTCCAAGACTCAATGCACGCCAGGTGGCTGCATGCCAGAATTTGATACGACGAGAGTGCTGAAGTTGTATGGCACAAAACAGGAACGAGAAATCTTTGAGGCCTATGTGATAAATGTGGGAGACAGATGCACTATAGAATACTGAATAATTAGTGTGAAGTGTGCAGCAGCTGTGATTGCTTTTTACATGTGGTGTTAAACCAGTGTCATATGAGGGTTTTGTTTACTTTGTAATCACTCTCAGAGGGAAATGAAGCTTCGTTGATGAAGCTCATTCCTGTCTCTATCCTTTCCTTGAATCATGCCTGACATTTGACCAAAATTTCCACGATGAAGTCTCAACTAGCTTGCGTAGCCACCTTTATTCAGTTCACTGTTTTGATGCATATTTAAGCACAAAACCCTGGGACGTCTGCCGTTAATCACTCATAAGAAACCCTTGATGCTCGCCACACTCACCACTACCACTTCCACAACTTTGCAAAAAAACAGATGCAAGCACAGCCATGACAGATTCCACCGTGACTCCCAGTAAGCATGTCCCTTTATCAAAAAGGATGCATCACACCTCAAATACACTACCACGGGTACAAAAGCTAGTGATCATCTACCTCATCTGGACATCACGCCTTTCTACAAGGGAATGAGGCGGCACGCACTGCTGCCCTCAAATTTACTAGCCACGGATTCGTAGAAAAGCAGAAAAGACCTGCCAGATTCCCTCACCAACCTCTAAGTCCAAAGCCGTTGTACAGATGTCTACAAACCCACACATACTACAACACAACATATTACCCAACACAGGCCCCTATGAATGCCCACCCTGCAAAGGAAGGAAGGAGAGAGAACAAACACTTATTTCTAAGTCCAGGTCCTAATTTGAAAGTTCAATTTACCGGATCCACGTAGTACTCCTGAATGCCTGGTCCTAATTTGAAAGTTCAATTCACCGGATCCACACAGTACTCCTGAATGCCTGTGCGGATCCAGTGCACGTGTTTGTAGAGAGCTTCCTGGGCAGCCTGGATGTTCACTGTCGGCGGGGAAGACAGCCAGAGCTCCCAGGAAGTGATGAAAGTGAGGGATTGGGTAAGAGATGGTGGGGTGAAGTCCCGATTAGAATGAGGGATGGATGGGTAGGAAGAACACCTGGGGCAGGAAGGATGGCCAGGGCACCGATAGATGCGGTGAAGAATGTGATGGGAGGGGAGTGAAGAGGTTTGAGCCTGTCGAATGAGGCACGCAGCCTCATGAGTTAGACGGGAACTGGGGGGTGGGTACAGGGTGCGTGATAGGCGTTGGGCGTGTAATTGGTAATGGCGGGAAGCGCGGTGTTGAGTACGAACCGTCGGCGGGTGGTACAAGGTTGGCCAGGACATGGGCGAACCCGGGAAAGGTACTCGGGTGAGCGCGCGTCTTCTAAGGCGTTTCCGCACATGCCAGGAACCCAAACCAGTGTGAAGCGTGGCTGAGGATTCGATTCAAGTCTCGGAGTGACGAAATCAGTGGTGTGTGGGTGGGTCTCATGGTTAGCGAAATTACGAAGGGCTGTCTGACAGTCGGAGAAGATATATACTGGCGTGGTGGTAGGAACATTAAGAGTAGCGTGCTCTATTGCAAGAGCAATGGCGTATTCTTCGAGAGAGGTCAAATCCGGTGGAGAAAGAAAGGAAAGCATAGCAGTGTCTAAAGAAGGGAGTAGGAGAAATGAAGCCATGCCCGTTGAGTTTGAGGGGATGTAGGAGATAGTACAGGGAAGACAGAGAGGTTAACCATCCAATCAACTGCACCCAATGCTTATCAGTGATTTCAAATAAATGCATCAAACTTGCATAATGAACACCTTATGGCATTTTTAACTTTCATTCATGAAATTATTTGTATAAACTTATTGTACACTTACACTGAAGTGACCAGGCAGTATATTTGAAGGTGTGTGAACATTCGCAACTTAGAATACTGTGCGAGTACTTTTTGATATTCGATTTGCAGCTCTGTTTCAAATATTTGAAATTTACAAATAGTAGAGGAACGAATGTTTGCTCTATCTGAAGACGTGCAAACTTTCAAGCTTCACTACATGGTAAGACCTTGCGGGTTGGTTTTTCTGCATGACACTGAAGCCGTGCCAAAAGCCTGATGCAGAAACCTTGCACCAAGCTAGTGTTCGCTAACTGTGGTGTATGTTAGGTTAAGTGCAACACTACGAAAGCAAAATTTATCATCTAAATAGGTTTCCTATAAATATAATAGCAGAAGTGAGAAATAAAACGTTATTGCTGGTTTGTTGGTGAGGTCCCACCGGCAACTAGCAAGCCCAGCCTCCTTTCAATCATTGAGGAGAGTGGGGGGACTGCTGCCTATCATATTAAATATACCTAATATGCTTACTGTGTTCACAGTATTTTGAGGAACCCATATTTCTTTATGGCAATGTATGCAGAATTCTTGTTGCACTGGTTTGCATGTCTATGTTTTATTTTCTCTGCTACATTAAATTTTTTGTATGTCAAGCGCATGTGCCTGAACAGAGATGTGTCTAGTTCTGACTGCCTAAGCTGTCTTTTTTGGTGTAGTTATGTTTTATACACTCTAGAAACGCCAAAACAAAGATAGTGTGGTTTGAAAATATTCAATTCGCAGCCAGCTGTTACTATTCCTATTCAAAAATATTTTATTGAATTCACAGCTAAGTTTAACTTGTATTCAATTCACAGATGCCAAGTTAGTAATCACACCTTTAAATATATATACAAAAGGTAAGTTGTCATTTGTAGTGACAAAAAACACTCAGCTGCAGTGGCGTCGCTAAGGGGGGGCGGGGGTCCCTGGGCCCCGGGTACCAGCCCCTCGATAAAGGGGGGGGGGGGGGGGGCCCACTTGGGCCCCTACAATGTGTAATGCTGACGTCGAAAACTGGAAGACAACTGTAACGAGACCACAGCTTTGGCCTGTTCAATTTACGTCCCCACCAGTCTATTCAAATTTGTTTCCTGGTACAATGGAAGAAAGCGAGGAGAATTTTGGCATCCAGGAATGTCGCGGTAGTCGAGGATGGGTGCGACTTGAGAAGTTAATTGGCTGCAGGGTGAGCGGAGGCGAACAAGGAACGATTCCTGGAGAGGGGGTGCGTCGGTATACGACTGTGACGCTCGGAGGGGTGTAGCGAGCGAGCTTGTTTTTCGATGGGACGACAGGGGCCTAACAAAGCCCCTTCATTACGTCCAGGACCACTGTTGGGGCGGCAGACGAGATCAGTAGGGGGGAGGAGTGAAGGGGGAGGCATCCAAGCCTACGAGACTTTGGCCATGTGTCCTCGGCGGTTATTTATGTGGCTTTTTTTACGCACATGAGATGTTGTGTACGGGTCATGGTGAATGTTTAGCATTTTCTGTAGTCTTCGCAGTGACGCGTGGGAGACCGTGTACCCTGGTCCGGTTGTCATATTTTCAGAAGGAAACCAAGGTGAAAATGACCTGAAAAAATAAATATGGGGAAGACTGAATCTTGAGGAAGCGGGGACTGATAATTAAAACGAAATGAAAGTAAGTGTGAAACATGCAATGGGGGGAGCTAACTGTACAAATTAAGCCTGTGTTGGGAGGAGGGGCGCAAGTGGAAGAGGAGGTCAGGAGGTGGGGGCTCAAGGGGTGGGGGCTTTCAAGAGGAGGTGGGAGCTCAGGTGTCCAACATTAGGTGAGACAAATGGGTTGTCGCGACTTCCCCTTGGTTGCACCCGATTCCTTCAGTGCTTGCACTAACCAACCAATTCGCGATTTAAGCAATTGCGAAGGATCTGATATCGGGTGTTGATAGCTCATATTTTTTATGTCATTGACTTTCCTTCATCGTGCCAAGCGACACAGCCAGCACATGGCAATTGTACGAAGATGGCATTATATGGAAGGGGCGTATCCCATGCGGCCCCGTGTAATTAAACTAATAGAACAACGGACGAGTAGCTTGTCGAACAAATTATGCAAGAAATAGAACAGTTATGTAGGCATTTATTTTATTTACCTAACTTTTAATCAGGTCGATCTACGTTTTTTATTTCATTCCCCTGTAAGTTAAGAGCAATATAAATGAGTATCTGCGTTGTGAACATAAATAAAGCGGATAGCCGTGTGTTCATCTTCTTTCCATTTTATCATGGCTTTCGTGTGGCTGTCCCAAGGAGTTTTAAGTGAAGAAATATTTTAAGCGGATGACCTAAATATTTTGCTCTGGTAGGCTCATCTTTCAAGGTGGAGGGTGAGAAAAAAAAAGGACAGGACAACGAAATTAAGTGCATAACAAAAAGATAAACACCAGCTACGTCACCCGATTTCTATCATTAGGCACTCGATCCGCTGAGTGCTCCCATCCCGGAATATGGTCGGGAGACCCCACGATAATTGAGGTGGGAGTGAGGGGCAGTTTCTGTGTTAGTGAAAGCATTCTGCCGAGTGCTTTGTGTACATTACTAGAAAAAAAATGTTGAAGACTGCGGCAAAGGACAGGACGCCCGGTGTCGTATGCAAGATTTTTGAGCTGAGTGCCCCTCCCCATGCATTGGGGAGGAAAAATCTACTGGAACGACTCAGGCAGCACAACGACGACGTCCGCTGCAAAACATCAGACCACAAAAGAGACTTCGGTGAAACGCTCCAGAAGCGTGACCAACTGGAGGAAAAGATGCAAAGAACGTAAATCCTTCCCTCCGAACCCTTTTACTCGTGTACATGCGGGCACGGCGCTCCACAGCGAGGCGCTTTGCGAGTGACCGGCGCTACAACGCGACCCCAGTCACCCCTGAAGGAAGAGGGAATCAAGATGGGTCCCAAACGTCTTGTTCTTGGTTATTACTTTTGGTTGGAGAGGGCGATATTTCCTCAGCTACTGGGAAAAGGTTGTTGCATCTAGGATCTGTCTTGGACTAGTTGACTGTACGACGACGTCAATGAAATCGTCGTCACCAACACATCGGGATAGGCGCGACCGAACGGTTGTGAGCCAGCGTGTGGCGCTGATACACTCGGGCCCGTACGAATCTGATATTTTACTCAAGAGTTCTTTCTTTATCGCTTTGTAACCTCCTTCGATTCAGATTTCCTCCATTGGCTGGTGGCTGCTTCACTGGTAAGCCCGAACTTCACATTTTATACTTTATACTGTGTTCGTTTTCCCAAGACGCCAATGTCAATTAACTTATTTGCAAATGTGTGGTGGAATATTTTTACAACGTACGAAAGGAAACGACAACATTGTCGCAGACAAACATCCACACGACTTTTTATAGCCAGTATAGCCGTGCACTGGCCGCTTAGACGACTCGTGTACGGCCAGTCGTCTCTTTCAACGCTAAATGTTCCCTTTCTATCTGCTTCCATTCTCAGTAATCACATAACCATAGAAATAAAGAGACCCGACAATGTATCTATTTCAAACGTACTGAAATTCTCACTTAGAGAAATTTCCAGCAGTTGCATGCTGCCACAGAGGCTGCCTTTAGTGACAAACGGGCAGGTGCAGGCGGTTTTCCCGAATTTATGGGGCGGCCGTTTCTTTCACATTTTATACCACTTTTCCTGCACAATACTTGAAAATAGCTTTTCTTTAAGTCCGGCTGTTGTTATTTGCTGGGACAACTTCTATTTCTCCCCCAGCCTTCTTTCACCAGGCTCCACCTGTGGTCCTTCAAGCATAATTTGTCCAAGGTGTGTTCCTAGACACAGGAAAAGTGATGCGAATGAAGCGACTATTTGCCTTGCATGTGTTGCCTTTAAACAGCCCTATCATTGCTGGCCACCCTCCTCCAGGCCCGCGGGACGTCTGCATGATTTAGTCGGCACAGCGGGCTGCAAAGCTTTCCCAACGCCTGTGGCGACCACCTTATAGTGTCGTTTTCTGACAAGGCCAGAGACTCTCTCACACCTCCATTGCTCTTGCAGGCATCCATTCGCTTGGTATCGACTGTAGATGTGGTACTCTCACACTGCCGCATATCAGCCTTCACTTTTCCCCTACCCTACTTTGGTTTGGCGCATTACACCCTGTGCTGCCGCAAGTAGCTCTTGGCCACTCCTTTCTCGGCTGCTAATGGTGTTTTCATGCTCACGAGTGACACACCATGATGCTCCTTACTGTTAGGATTTTTATCGATGCCTAATTCACTGAAAAGGTCGGTGTTGTGTATCAAGATCTGCGTCGTCTGGGGATCTCTAAACCAAGCTCGTGTACCTATTATTGCCTAAATAACACACGGCTTCTTATCTTGCTGCTTACTTTTCTAATATATTGCCAGTTCATTATAAATAACTACAGATCAAGTATCCTGTGGCTTCATTTCGCATCGCATATTATGCATGCTTGCATTGACGTTTCGAAGCCCATGCATTCAGTAGCTGTAAAAAGTTTTGTTTCCATTGGTATTTAAATGAAAGACACAAAATTTGTCGAGACCAATCGCTCTTGTCGCGCGATGAGGGCAATGCCAAGTGACAAGAGTGACAGAAATCGCTTTTGGTAACTCCAGTCCCAGGTGTGAACCAGCCTTCATACGCTAACAATAGAAGACATTAATATTATCAATAATAACAATAACACTAGTTTTATTATTAATAATTGTTTTGTATATGTGAGGGGGAGACAAATTTTCTGGGCCCCGGGTGCAAGTTTACCGAGCAACGCCACTGCTCAGCTGCCATTGCCACACTTCTGGAGAGAGAAAACTGACAAGCAAAACCTCATCCCTGACTAATTTCACTTTTAAGTTGTAGTGGTACTTTTGTGCTGTTCGACAAGCAATACCTTATTTGCGGTAAGATTGCTGCAGACAAGTCCTCAGTCACACTAAACACGGAAGAAATGAACTTGAAAGCATTGCACATCATAAGATCTGTTCCTAAAAGTACCAACTGAAGTACAATATTGTTCTTCAGCATGTGACAGCACACATCAAGGACATATTGGGTGAACTGTCCAGCATCTGTTGAATGCATGGCATTATACCAGCTTGAACGTGCCTTAGAAGCGATAATTTTAAAAACGGTAACTTGAGAGGGCCCACGAAAAAAAAAAATGCTTGGCACCAGGGCTAAGTGTTAATATTTTCTCATTCACTACTTGAGGCCTGGATGTGTATTATTAAGGCGTGGTTCCTACAGCTGGTAACAACAAAAAAAACCTTTGTCCTGTGCGCAGCCCTACCTCCCACCGGGCTGCATGTCCTATTATCAGCTGGCTTAAGGTTTCAGACCAACAAAGTGATTAGCAGACAGATTATGGTAGTTACTACACCTTCGCAATGGTGAACATTACCTGCCTGCCTCACGACTCCGAACACACAATTATACCTTCGCACAGGTTAACTCCGTTGTACTCGGACAAAAGCACAGCCCTGTGGTCTACGTAGAAGTGGTCTACGTTTGCAGTGGCTAGCTTGGTTACGATGGGAGTGGTCATGCGCTATCCCAGTGCTCTCGTCTGACCGGCGTTGCTGCCTCTCACCACGGCACGTAGGCGGCGAAGCGCCCAGCGGCCTCAACACGGCGCTCTAATAAAACATGGTGCAGAAGTTCGACGGGAACGCACTCATCACTGTCGTAAATCGAGGCGGCAGAACTGATGCAGAGCGCCCGTGGTCACCGTCGCAACGTACTACGCGAAAATTAGGCAGTCGCACACACTCAGCGTCCCGATCACACGCTGCACACCACCGTAAGTGCTCTCCAGAAGTTCTTCGAGAGCACCGTCATCACAATCGTAAGCCAAACACCTATGCACCGCTGCAACGGCAGGCAAAAATCACGACGAGAAAAGCGCAGCGAGATGACCGCGCAACAGCTGCCATTTTTCTTAAATCAAGACGTCACATCCGGCAAAAAAAAAGTCGCTTTCTTTGTTTTTTGATGTCTAGTTGGCGCATGCGCAGTAGTGCTCGTCCACCGTTCCTGAACGTCAGGTAAACTCCAGCGCAGGAGCCCTATATACAGTCTCTGCTGACCTGCGGTGAAGCGACTGTCGGCCTCTAGAATGGCCACGCTCTCAACGCGAGGTTACGCTAGCAAAAACACGCCCCCGGGTGGCTCGAAGCTAACAAAACCTAGCTCAGAGCTGCGCTCTAGGTGCTGCTGACAGCCGTCTTTCCACAACGATTTCATATACTAGCAAGATACCTATTAAGCAAGGGGGCAAGAAAGGTTATGTAAGCTTGTTGTGACGCCAGAAAAAACATGTTGGCGGTCCTTCCGTTTCGTTTCCTGCAACCATGTTCGGGCGTGCGCGAAGAGCTTCGGCCACACGTAGTTCGGCCACACGAAGAGCTTCGCGGCCACACGTAGTTACCTATTCATTTATCGCATCTGCGAATCCTAACTGAGCCTTCATTTTCCTCACTTGGTGTGCGCATGCGCGAGTTCGCGCGAGCGCGCATGTGTGTGTGTGAATTCGATTTCATGCCGCCATTTGTCAGCATTTTACGGATGAGCGCCTGGCTAAAATAAAAAAAGCTACCGACCAGTTATTGTATATTGCCTTTCTGCTCCAGGTTTCTTCGCCGTACCATCGACCCCAGATTTTCCTAATCTGAGCTTGATCAGCATCAACATTATTCATGGCTAGTACTGATGTTGTATGCGATTTCATGCACCAGAATTTGTCGCATTGGAAACTCTTTAGCTCTAACAATTCTTGGATACTTGGAGAAAGGGTTTTTGGTAAGCATGGACATTACTTAATTAAAGAAGTATCTGTGCGGCACATCATAAAGCCCCGTATCGATGATAATCTGAGCATTACCAACACTCCGAATTTCTATTTCCCCCCCGTATTTTCTAACGGAGCATGTGTCACTTGTTACCCGTGTTCGTCACTAAGAGCACACCTATCTACCGAGCTAAGCAGAAACGGATGAAACCACCATTCGAAATGGCAAGCTCAAGGAGGGAATGAGTGATGAAGAGTGTACGTTACGCATGGCTCACGTCTACGCAGGAGGCCCCGCCGAAGGTTGTCGCTGTGCCGAGGGTAATTCAAGGGCCGCTCCCGAGAGCCTGACTCACCTACAGCGGCGTTGTTGATACCGAGGGCGGCAAGCATATCGACCCAATCTCTTTCAGTGAGATCCCCTGTTGGCGCACCAAGACGCTGATTCGGAGAACAATTAGCCTCCAGCGGTGCATTCGTGTTTTGTTCTCCTGGGACATCATGACCATGTATGACAGGCAACGAAGAAATGCGAGTTCAAACGTTGCCTATTTCCTAGCCGGAAAGGCATCAACAACAGGCGGGCGGAGCTACGTCACGCTTTTTAAACACATCCTGTACTGAACAACACTATAGCAAGGAACAAGAAACGCTGCTCGTAAAGATTTGCTCATACGCTCACTTTGTCGCAAACAAAAAAAAAATCTGCAGAAATTCGGAGAATTGTCTACTAATGCATAGCATTGTTATGCCGCTTGTCGTGAGTATGAGTTCTTTACAGACATTTTTTTTTCTAAATCCTGCCCGAGCAATTATCTCCATTTACGCTATTATAACGGTTACAGGTGGAACTTGCGCGAAATCCGCATTATTGCAGGGCGTTACACTGTCCTGGCTGTGGAGTACTCGGCAAGGAATGACACGCATTAAAAAAAAAATGCTGCGGTGCTGCGTTTCTTCGGTGATACGGGATTCTCAGTCGATGCAAGAGTCAAGCGAAAGGAAATGTACTCCCGACGTGGTGTTACCGCAGGTGACTCAAATGCGTATTTGTCGCGCGGTGCGTAACGACTGCGAGTATTAGCGCATAATAAACAGCAGGACGAGTACGACGATGATGCTGGATGTGCAACGTATCCCCGTCTTTTGTTCTTATCTCGTGCGACTCTGTACACGCCTGGCAAAGGCTCCGCGCGCACGAAAGTCCTTGACACGTTCGATGTTTTGCGGGGTAATTTCACCCGAACAAGTGTGGTTCCCGGGCTGTCCCCCACCCGATAGCAGACACTTGCATTGTATTCACATCGGTGGCACACTTGGGCTTTCGCTAAGCCCCCCCGCGTGCAGCGCGGCGTCGTTCGCCCTTCCCCTCCGCCGCGTCCGAACACCTCTCCTCCGGCGCGTGTGCGCACGCGTCGCGGTTGACGCGGGGACCACGGGCGGCTAGGCAGCTTCTCAAGGCGCTGCGATGGCGCGGTGGTTCGGTTTCCCCCGACTGCGGCCAGAAAAGTGTGTCGGCTCGTGGAAAGGGCGCGGCACTCATCGTTGAAGCCCGCGCG
Organism: Haemaphysalis longicornis; assembly: GCF_048455015.1. Taxonomy (NCBI): domain Eukaryota; kingdom Metazoa; phylum Arthropoda; class Arachnida; order Ixodida; family Ixodidae; genus Haemaphysalis; species Haemaphysalis longicornis. The sequence goes on along the minus strand of NW_027526203.1, from coordinate 196,056,501 downwards.
CGCTCTCGCGCGTCCAAAACGGAGAGAAAGCCTTTGACGCCGCAAAGGTGCCGCCAGCCGGCTCCTCCCGGCTGCTCTCTCCAGCATCCTCCGTCCGCGAGACCGCTCCGTGAACGCTCACAATTCGCACTGCCTCCGATCGGGATAGGCCGCACGCGGTAGCCCAGGTGGAAGCTGGACAACACCGGCGATCGTGTTTGCCCATCAACGACCGCTACGAGCGGTTCCGAGGGCCGTCACACCGAATGAGAACTGCGGAGTCGACACTCTCTTGTCCGCATATTCAACGAAATCCCGCGCGTGGCCGTACAGCGTGAACGCTGTAACGTCTGAGTTGTCGCCAAGCAAATCGGCGGAGTCGTAGTGCAGACACGCGGAGCACGTAACCGCCGAACGCCGTAGCCAAGATGGAAAGGAAGGGTCGCCGTGCACGTATCGAGACTTTGTTGCTCTGGGCAACGTTTCTGCTACTGTGGTCCCCGCTGTGGGTCCAGGAGTGCGGAGGGGAGTCTTCGCTACCGGCGGCACCCGAAACGTCGCGCAACCAGGACGACAACGGGGAAGACGCTCCGTCGGGACTGCAGAGACTGGAGGACGAGAGCAGAAACGAGACGGAGACGGAGGTGGCTCGTCGCTTGTGGAAGGACCAGGAGGACAGGCTCAAGGAGGGCATCGAGTCCTTCTTCAAGATCCTCTTCCCCAGCCTGGTGCGACTGGGATCGGAGGCCGAGATCTCGACCGAGTGCCAGGCGGCCTACTTCAAGATGTTCCTGGCCGTCAGACAACTCAAGACCTGGGCACTTCAGAGTGAGTGGTCCATGCCTATTTGGTTCGTTGCGCGCCACCAATGTTGCTGGGTCGTTTTTCGAGACATGTGCATTGAGCCATGCATGGCTGGGGCCATTCATTGCTAATCTCGCAATTTCCTGTAAATAATGAGTGACGAGCGTTGGTTTGATTTTAGAGCCGCTCGAGGCAACATCTCAGAAGCAGTTGCGCATACTTTTGTGGTAGACACTCGACTGCAGCGCTTACTCACGTGGAGGGTTTTTCCGATGCAGCCTTCTGCAGACTGGTACTCAAAAGAAAACTGCAGCTTGAGACGTGCTTTCGTTTGGCAGAAAGATTATGTAATGGGGCGTAAGATGCAATTGCTGCTCGCTGCCGATTAGCTATGACCGGAAAAAAATCAGTGTATACGTTTGTGCCTGATTCTTTCACGTGCGGCTCCTAAAGGTGCAATATACATCTAGACAGAGCCAAACGCGCAAATACGTTGCGGCGCACGTCTGACAGTCACCGCGCGCTTGGCTCTGCTAAGATGTCGACTCGTCATCCCCCGATAATATCTGGGCGCATGAACAAAGTAAAGCTCTTTTGAAAGTTCGGAGAAAATACACGCCCAAAAACATCCGGACCTGAGCTATGGCTTACGTCTTTCGTTTAAACCGAAGAAAAATTAATACGTTACAGGGCAGTCGAGCTTATTTCGAAAAATGCACTTTCCCAAAGGTCAGTACCCAGAGACAAGTGTCTTTTCTCCGAATAATATCTATGTAATGCAACGGCTCAAATTTCCAAGGAAGGGCCAGGACCAAATGAACTTTTTACCTTAAAGCTCAATCACAAATACAAGGCGTAATGGGCTCATCAGTAATTAGCCTTAGGGGAAATTCAAGCATTCATGTCGTCAAGAGCGTTAATTGCTTGCTTGCTAACACTACAGATTTTGATCGCTTCTGTTTTACACATGTTAACCAAGGCAGTGCCGTCCAAACACCACTGCATGTGAATTAGGCACAATTACAGCACTTAAACAACGCTCAAAACAGCAGTAGGGAAAAGCAGCAGTTGGAAAGTGATTTGATTGATTGTGGGGTTTAACGCGCCGACGCAACGCAGGCGATGAGGCGCGCCGTAGTGGAGGGCTCCGGATTAATTTTGACCACCTGGGGATCTTTATCGTGCGCCGAAATCTCGTACACACGGGCGTTTTTGCTTTTCGCCTCCATCAGAAAAGCGGCCGCCGCGGCCGGGAATCGAACCCGCGACCTCGTGCTCAGCAGCGCAACGCCTTAGCCACTGAGCCACCGCGGCGGGTCAGTTGGAAAGTGGACGTGCAACAAGTGTAAATGTGTGGTCTGGACATAAATATATAGCGCCACACACACACACACAAAATATATAACGTAAAAAACTCGTTTCTCTCATTGTCACTACTGATTTTTTCTTCGGTGCCAGATACGAACTGAAAGAATTGCACCAGATTTGTTCAAAATAAAAAAAAATGAAGCAAGCTCACACTAACGCGTAAGACTTGAAGGTAGCGGAGCTGCAGTACGCAACCTTCACCACCATCACGACGGTTGAAGTCCACGGTTGCAGCCGATTTGCTTTTCTCGTCGCTGCCGCAATGCCCTTTACTCCATCATTGTTCCTTAAGTGTGAGTTTCCTTCACTTTTTTTTTTTTGAAGAGATAATCATTGGACATCGCCTGGGAGGGGGCTTTACGGAACCTTCACGACCATTACGACGTTTTAAGTCCATAATTGCAGCCGATTCGATTCTTCTTCGCTGCCGCAACGACCTCTACTATATTATTGTTGCGATAAGCGTGAGCTTCCTTCATTCTTTTTTGGAAGTGATAATCACTGGAAATCACCTTGGAGGGGGCTGTACGTAACCTTCACGACCATCACGACGGTTGAAGTCCACGGTTGCAGCCGATTTGCTACTTATTCGCTGCACCTTTACACCACCCTTGTTGCTAAAAGTGTGAGCTTCTTTTATTTTTTGGATGTGAAAATCGGTTGGCGTCACCTTTGAGGGGCCTACGCTATGAAGTGCCTTTCTCGTTCCGAGCAAGTGTTTCCATGATGACGGCGAACCGTGGAGTTTTTTTTTTTTTTGTGGGTCAAGATCATGGCCAGTCACCCCAAGTGGGTATGCTTAGCTTGAAAACGTGCGCTGGGGACGCTGGGCGTTGGCCACAGGCATGCACACATGACCGCTCGGCATTTTCTTGGTTTTTCTAACTGCCAGGCGGTCGCCACTATCTTGGCCAATCTCCCTAAGTGGGTATGCTTGGCATGACAAGCGTGCGCAGGGGACGCTGGGCAAACGTTGCCGTGAGGCCTGCGCTCACGTGCGCGCGTTCACGTGCGCACGCTCGGCAATGTCTTAGTATTTTTAACTGCGGACACGAAAAATTACGATTTGCTATAGAGCTTCGCTGGTAATTGCAAACACCCAACCCCTATCTCTGTCTAGGGTTCTATATTTCCGGTTATATCTGAAAACCCCGACAGAAGTACGAAGAATAAGTTTTTTTAAAGTTGTTTCCACTGAAAGAATGTCCGCGATCAAACGTACAGCACCCCATTTTGGTTCAATGACGGGTTCACCTTCACCTGAAGTCCTCATATAGGCCTACTTAGAGTCAGTCGCCTCTTGTGCTCTCTTTGCCCGTCGGACGAAGTTTTGGTTGTGATAGTTGGCGTGGCTATAGTTGGCTTAAGTATGTCGTTGACCAAGAGGACATCTCGGTTTGGAGCTCACCGATTTTGGTGGCAGGGGCAGCCTCTCGTGTTAGCACATCAGCCACGACAGCAGCCACTGTGCATCGTATTCGGTTCCAACTTGAACGACTACGAATGGCTACTGCATGCAAAAAATACCTTTAAAACCAATGGAATCCAACACTCACGCCAAACTCCCCTGAAAAAAAAATATAGAATGAGTCAAGCGTAGTTTAAATACTTTTAAGGTAAACATCGAAAAAAGAGCTACTGCAAATTTGCAGAGATGTTGGACTTCAGGGTTTAATGCTGTGTTTGGGGGGGGGGGTTGAGGGGGACAGGGGTATTTTTGGCGTGTTCTGGAATCGACGAGGGCAATAAGTAGAGACAAGTACAGTTACCTGTTCCCTTATTCCATTCGCTACATGCCTTCTTTTTACGGTGTCACCACGGTTCCGATGGTTTCGCCGTAATCCGTCCGCTCCGCGTTAGGTTGCGTTTCACTGCGCGGCGTACACTTGGCCGCCAGGATAAGTAGCAGTAGCAGTAATGAAGTTCACTATCGGAGCAGGCGACTTGCATTTCGTCCTGGGTGGGTGACGTCCCTAGTCCGGAATGCCATGGGCCCTGGACGTCCGCCTCGCCCTTCCCATAAGCCATAGTGAGAAAAAAAAGCCCGCTAAGCAACTTGCTGCGAGCAATGCGGGGACACTACCTAAATTAGTAGTAGTAGTTTGGAAACAAAAAAAGAAACGTCGCTGCCCCGCATATCGAAAAAAGAAACGCTGTAATGTCGCAGACAGCAACGGAACCAACCAAACTAGATCAAACAAAACAAAACAAAACAAAACAAAACAAAACTAAACTAAACTAAGAAAAACTAAATTATACTTAACTAAACTGAAAAAGCAGCCATTGCGACCCATCTGACTTACGAGTCAGGGATCTTAGCCCCGACAATAACGGCTTGATTTGAAGGGCTGTTAACTCAGTCTGTACTGTTGATTCAGACTGATGATTCAGTCTGGAATCCGAAGGGTATGATATATATGAAAGCCTCTTTATTTTACTGTAGAACCGAGTTTCGCGGATAAGATTTCGTTATAAAACAGCTATAGAGTTGCGCGAAGACACCATAGGCAGAGGGAGAGAAAGAGAGAAATAATATATCAGTAAAGAAAGGAAGCAGAGACCACTAGTGTCTCGCAAATATGGAGTCACGAAATGTTTTTGGAGAGGATGCAGCCGTGAAGAGGAGTTGTGAGCAGTCTTCCAAATGCGTCAGGTATCCTTGGGTGATTGTTGTCTTCTGTTTCTTCCTGAAGACACTATCTTTCGGTCTCATGCTTCGACACTTTTCTTGGCGTTTCTACACAGCGTTGGTCCGGCGTGACCCGTGCTACCTCTCTCTCGGTCCTTTTATCCTTCACTAAGACACCAAGAGGACCGCTACGTCAAGTCTGCATACGTATGTTACGGGCTGCGGGCCAAAAATTGCCTTTAATTGATGGCATTTTCGTTAAATTGTTATCTTTTCAGGAACTATTTAAGCAGATAGGAGACGTTTATCACTATTATTTATGAGAAATTCTTATATTGATTGCATTAAAATGATACTTCCGTGTGGGATAAGGTTACGAAACTTTGCAAGGTTTCGCGAACGGGTCACGGCTGTCACCGAATTACCCAGTCGTGAACCAAAACAGGCCGATGCTTGGTTGTTGCCGGGATCCAGCAAAAAAATGAAATTTTGAGGCCTTGAACAAGGCTTTTGTGTGTCTATAGAATGCCACTCGTTTCCAAGACGCGCATACTATACGAATAGCTCAACTTAGTCGTCCATGTACAAGAATTAACACGAACACTATAGCTGTAGCACTGACCTTATCTTCAGGTACTTTTAGGGAAGCCCGACTTAAAGACGGGAAAGCCCACAATTTCGTGGCACCAACAAGGCCGGTTCACTGCGACGGCCATAAGAACATAGTTGAGTGGAGTTTCTATTGGGCTCATCCAAACGCTCTGCGCAAAATTGCTATAGTTTCAATGTGATGGCTGCCAGTTGTTAGTGAGTGAGTTAAACACTGTAAGCGTGCGAGCTCGGACTACGAAGTGAGCGAGATTTCGTGGCTGCCTGCTTGAGCCTTTCTTTGCTTACGGAAACAGCAGGCAAACATCTGTTTTCATTGTGATGAGGAAAATTTGGATTTCCTGCTAAGAAGAGCAGGAAACATGCAGAAATCTGATACTCTGACAAATGATGCGTATAGGTTTTGTGTTTCATTCTAATTTGTAGCGGTACTTCAGGTGCTCATTTTACCGGGTTGGTTGGGCTTGCCGATACACTTAAGGTAGTTCGACGTTCTTCTCTTATCCTAGCATGGCAACTGCTGTAACGCATTAGTGTTTCGCTTCCGGAAAGAGTTGCGTGCACGGACTTCATTACCTAGTTCTCATTTGTAGTCTCACTATTAATGTCAAAGGGAGATAAAATGATAACGCGTGTGGAGCGCGATCACGGCTGCATGTCTCCTAGGGGCAAGATTTAGCTCCTTCGTCAATCCCTTGTTGATCATGAGATGTGAAAAATTACAGGGTTCATGCGTCAAAATTATTTTTACGCTCGAGCGAAGCTGTGATGGCCTGAAAACACGCATAGCGGGACTCTTGATCCATCCCCTTCGAGGGTGTGTACCATTAGAGTTTTCACTTTTCACTGTGTTTTCACCCAAAGTCAAACTGAAAGGAACTGAAACACGAGGAAGAGGGGGTAGCTCGTTTTTAGTACAAGCGCCTCATATTTTCGCCAAGATAGGAAATATTTCGCTTCCATACCAAGCCGCTGATTACCAAAATATATTATTGCTTTTTACTGCAGAACTGTGTTTTCTCGAGAACAAGCTAACAGCAGTTGAAGCACTGAAACTCACGCAAAAATGAACCAGGACGCAGAAGTTATTAGTAGTCAAATCATAGAGTAGTTGTGATGTATTCATTACGGGCGCATATTTAATTTCAAGATTGTGTGTAGCGGGGCAGTTTTTTATTTCGTACGAACTGGAATCTTCACCCTTTTGTTTTCAGCTTCACATTTTTCTTTACGCATTTTGATTCTGGAATGTTTTAAATGGGAATTATGGCCACTGCCGCGAGGTTTCCTTGAGCCCTGTCCTGCGCTTCTTTCGTGTTTGTGCAGCTGAAGCATAGGCAAGACACAGTCATCGGTTTTGGTGCGGTCATCAATTTATCTGTTATATAATGCCTTTACCACCCTAAATTATGCCTAAAAAATTGCCCTACTAGTGGTGCAAAGCTAGAGAGAAGAGAGAGAGAGAAGGCTCTTTATTGGAAAAACAGAGAGGTTTGCCGGCATTTGCAGACGCCTACATGCTTCTCTGCTGTGGGTTGGGGATGGGGGAAGAAAAGGCCCAAGGAAGAGCTGGGCAGGAAAAAAAAAAGAAAAAAAAACTGTCGTGGACTTGGCGCGGTTGCGGACTTACATGCATCTTTTTGTTCTGAGCTTGGGCCACATAATTTACAATTTTGAAATTAGGCCAGCTTCATCCAAATAAGAGAATAAACTCCGTAGAGCTTGGCGCTGCTTTGACGGATGAATCCATGGTCCTAAAATCATTCTGAGAGTAATTGGTCCCTGTTCTAGACGTTCCATGCTTTCAAGGAAGTGGGATCTCGGTTCCATGTAGGCCGCACATTCTAATAAAATGCGTTCAATTGTTTCGACACAAGCACAATCGTCGCAGTGCGGATTTGGCGTCGCTCCAAGGCGAAACAGCAAAGCTGGGGGTCGAGCTAGCTTCTCGCCACACTGACAGCGGATCCCAGGGGAGTGGGAACAGCCAGACCTCGGAAATGAAAGCCGTTTTGGACGGAACTGTAAAGCAGACACCTACAGTGTTTTATTCAGCAATCGTTGTCATCCCTTTCGTCGTCGTCTTCCGATGGCACAGACGCGTAGGGCAAATCATCGTGTAGCGCGTCTTAGCCTCGGTAGACCTCCACTTCGTCAGCTGGTCCGGCGGTCGTTTCCACGTGTGGATTGGGAAAGGATGACTTGACAAATTCATCGTCATCGTCTTGGGCGCGGCGGACCCGCGGTGCGCCAGTCCCTACACGACGACGACGACGACAACGACGACGGCGGGAGCTCCTCATGTGGCGTAAGCCCACGCGCTAGCCTGGACGACGCCGGACGGTCGCCGCGAGTCCCGCCGTCACGTGCGCTCAGTATTTTTTTTTGCTAAAGCCACGTGCCCGGCGGCTCGCGCCGGGACGCAGGGCGGCCGCCGAGAGGCACGCGCTCACGTGCGCTCGGAGTTTTCTGTTTACGCCGGACGGATTTGTGTCGGCCTAAACAGCTCTGCTGTTAAAAACCAAAAAAAACAGGTCGTAAGGACTGCTGTACCGCGGTAAAGAAAACCTGGGGAGGGGCGAAGCATGTAGTGTATAAGTGTATTCTTGGCGCCTTGTCGTTTTTGCCGACGGGTATGAAACCGGCGGGGGGTATACAGCTTTGCTGTAAAAATTTCTTGTATTTGAAGCAACAAGCTCTCTAGCGTGAGGCGTAAACGAGTGTCCCGGTGTTTTTCTAGTACGCTTTTCGAAGCGCTCCAGCGCGAGGCGTAAATGAGTGTCCCGGTGCTTTTTTAGTACTCGTTACGTTCTAGTGCGAGGCGTAAACGAGGTTCCCGGTGTTTAAGTACCGTGGCTGCATGAGACGAACGACGATTACTACGACGACGACGACGACAGGAGACGCCAAAAGCCCCAGCCCAGGCCTTTCACACGAAGGCAAGCGAGGAACACCATGCCCGCACCGCATCACATGTTAGATGCCGAAGAAGCAAGAAACATAAGAAAACTACAAACCAACGTTTTCCCACACAAATCCAGACTGTCCCTCATGTTCCCAGAGAGATATAACAAAGAATGCCTCAAATGCAAATTGACCAGACTTATTCCACACAGTCTGGAACTGCCCTATAATATGGCAACAGAACATCTACGAAACCTCTAGAGAGTCCTGGGATTTAGCACTGTCCAGCTCGGACCTTTCGGCACAGCGTGAGCTGCTAGAGAGAGCCAAGCTGGGAGCCTTTGCTACTGGGGTCCTGGAAATAGGATACAAAAAAGAAGAAAACGTGGCGCAAACTAGACGAGGACGACAGAAGGTACGACAGATACAGGCGCCAAAGCCCCTTTGGCGCCAAAACCGCTTTGGCGCCTGTATATGCCGTATCTTCTCTCGTCCACGTCTAGTTTGCGCCACGTTTTCTTCTTTTTTGTAAACATGTACCAACTAGCTCAGCAGCAAGTCTTGGAAATAGGACTTCACCCGTAACTCTTTCCACATTCCCTTCTTCCTATTTTCAAATAAAGTTTACTCTCTCTCTCTCTCTCTCTCTCTCTCTCTCTCTCTCTCTCTCTCTCTCTCTCTCGCCCCTAAAAAGAGAGGGGGGTGGAGGCGTGGAAGAAAAATTTCTCGGAAACTTAACTCTGCTTAGGTGCCTCGAAGGCGAAAGACTCGCGATTATGTATCGTGTTCGCGGCTCCTTCTTCACTTTCTTTCCTTTGTCTTTTGGCGCGAGTTACTCCCAAAAGGCAGACTGGCCGCAATTCACACGGCAACTTCCCCACAGTCCGAGGTCTCCTCCGCGTTCACCCGTTCAACGACCGTGCGACCACGAGCACCTGTCGCTGCGCACACATCCGGCTAATTCTGGTTCCACTCTTCAGGGTGCCGAGTTAGGGCTGTTTTTAGCACACCTGACTGCTCCTCTGGCTGAGCGGATTTAAATCCCACATGGACCCAGCTTATTTCCCGTTTACAGCGGCGGCCATTTTGCTAGAATTCATGCCGTTTGAAGCCGACAACGACCGCTACGACTACGGTGACATTTCCTGTTTGATGAGACACCTAAGGCTTTCGCTTAAAAGGAGATAATTTTACATCTTTGCTTATTTTTTGCGTGTCCTTTTAGGGCGATGTCAACACCGCAGGCAGGTGTTTTGGAAGCGGCTCACACAGAACAGACCTTGCACGCTCACATTTCAGCGGGAATGAATCAACACTGTCTGTAGCATAAATTACTTTAAAGAATCCCACTGAATGGGACACATTTGCCGGCGGCGGTGCAAATTTATTTGTCATAACAGTTCATCGGTCCTCTATGAGGAGTCAACGGTATAAGTGGTGGAACCGCATAAGCGGTGGCGGGAGTCTCGGGACCTATCGAGACGCCACGTAGCCGATTTGGCGTGTCGGCGGAGCCGCGCTTAGACTGACGTCCCCTTGGCAACGTCGGACTCTCCCCACTCTGAAAGGTAGCTGTCTACACGCGCTCTCTCCATTCTATCGTTATCTGATTTCTGTCGCTAGCTCTGCTACACAGTACGCGTTCGACACGAAAATTTTTGCTGACATGCCCCATCTATTGCTCGCGTATTAATATTAAAGAGTATAGACTGATGTTAGGCAGCCACACAGACAGAATCCCCTTCAGCCTAGATAACGAAATAATAGAAGAGGTGGATAAATATAACTATCTTGGACACGTCGTCAGTGTGTATCGAAACCGTGGCAAGGAAATCAGGCGTAGAATTAGTACGTGCTTGGGTGTATACGAGAGCACTCTGACGTAATGAACAGTTGGATACCTTTGTCATGAACGGGAATCTTATACAATAAATCCGTACTGAATTCCTGCAACAACTTGTGGGACACTTGAGCCCTCACCAAACTTCTAGAAGGAAAACCTAGGTCGGCCCAACAAGCGATGAAAATGAGGATTACAGGAGTAAGGCTTAGAGATAGGGACAAGAGTCTTGGACTCGGGGTGCGAAAGTCGGCTGGAAGACATCCCAGCTCGAATTAAGAGGAAGAAATTGGCTTGGGCTGGCCACGCAGTGAGTCGAAAGGACGGTCGGTGGACTACCAGGGTGATGGAGCCGCGAGATGGGACGAGTAGTAGGGGAAGACTCGATGGAGGGAGCAGGTAAGAAAAGTTGGCGGTAAAGAATGAACTCGGACAGCGCTGCAGGGTAGGGCAGTTGGATGTCTAGGGGAGAGGCCTTTTTCTTGCAGTGGGCATGAATAAGATGATGATGATTACGACGATGGTACCTTTTAGGTTGCGCTGAGCAGATGATGCCACATTTGGTGGTGTTCACCCCCCCCCCTCCTTTAGAACCATTGCAGTCATTGCAGTCATTGCAGCCACGCCATTTGCCTTCCAAGCGAAATCCGGTGACCATAAGAATTTTAAACTATCCGAGAATACTTGTAAACGTCGCGTCCCAGGGGCTCTACAAGAGAAGGTGCAGCCACTGCGCATCATGGTAGACTACGAGAGACAATTGGGCGCGTTGGCACAGCTGCGTGTCTGCCCCTCCCCCCTTTACGCCCTGCCCTTTGGCGCTCCTAGGTTTATGATCAGATTAAGCAGACACAATGAAGCAAATCGTACGGCTACACACTTGAGTGCAACTCCCGGAGCCGCTATAAATACTAAGCATTTGGAATACCTGCAGGACATGCCAAAACCAGCACCCCCCCCCCCCCTCTCCCGCCCCCCCACCCCACCCTTCCGTCCAACCCGCCTTTTTCTAGTATTCCGACTTACGAAATGCTACACATTCATAGCCGGGAGAAGCAGCTAACTAGCTAAAACTGCAAACTCGTCTCAACCACTGATATAAAAGCGTGGGATACAGAGAAGCGGCAACTGAGCACACCATCATAATTTTCTTGCGAGTCTCCGTTCTAATTGTAAAAATACCCGCCGCAGTGGCTCAGGGGCTAAGGCGTTGTGCTGATGAGCACGAGGACTCTGGTTCGATATCCGGCCGCGGCGGCCGCTTTTCTGATGGAGGCGAAAAGCAAGAACGCCCGTGTGTGCGAGATTTCGGCGCACGTTAAAGATCCCAAGGTGGTCAAAATTAATCTGCAGCCCTCCACTACGGCGCGCCTCATCGCCTGCGTTGCTTCGGCGCGTAAACCCTACAATCAATCTAATAGTAGAAAAAAAAAACTTGAGGTTCTTTCCAATGGTGCCCCTGAATAACCATTTGATGCGCCCAAAAGAGAAAATTATATTATTAACAAGGCCGGACATGAGATATCAAAAAGTGATTTGAGATATAAAAAAAATTGAAGTGAGCTGTGAAATCACCTGCTGCAAACCGCCATGCTCACTATGCGCAATGGCAAAGCGCAGGCCGCGCATGTATTTCAAGTAAACTTGTGCGTGTTTTAAGTTAAAAATACTCGTCATTAGCCTCTTTGATTTTTTATCAGAGTGACTGTACAGGGGGTTACATCGATGAAGGGAACACTTCCGACTTTTTCCTGCTCGAACCGCTGCTCGGTTCGCGCTGAAACTTTACACATATGACGCATTTTGTGGTATATTTTGTTTCATCAGGAATAACGACAGTATACACCTACCTTCTTATTCTGAAAATAAATAAAAACGACTTTCGCCTATGGGAGTGAGAGAGAGAGAAATCACTTTATTTTCCAAGCAAGTCGGCTAGGAACGCGTGGAAATGGCAGTCAATTTGGACGTGCAAGCTGATCTTGGCACGTCGGCTGCACTTGGGAAATGCAAAGCCAAGCACGCTATGGCGATTCTTGGTAGGAAGGAGCCAAATGAGGTAGCAGATGGTCAGAAAATCTTTTTCGCCAATAGTATATGATCAGAAATAGTTACATAAGAGCTCATACGAATCACAGTAAAATATTCCCGCGGCTCATTGTTGTCAGTAGCAGTCATCTGGTTTCAGATCGCCTGTCGCTGCTGTGCCAGGTTACCACGCTTACCGAAATAAGGCTCCCGATTCTTTGTTCACGTTTGTTGCTTTGTTCTCGTTTTACTTGTATTATTCTGTGCGTGCGTGTTTGTGCTTGTGACATGGCGTCTGAGTCCATTGGCAGCAGACGAAAAGGCAGCAAAGTCACGAGCACACACGCACGCACAAAATAATAAAAGTAAATCGAGAACGAAGCAACAAATGGGAACAAAAATCCGGGAGCCTTATTTCGGTAAGTGGGGTAAACTGGCACAGCAGCGACAGGCGATCTGAAACCAGATGACTGCTACTGACAACAATGAGCCGCGGGAATACTTTGCTGTGATCCGTATGAGCTCTTATGTAACCATTTCCTCTCGTCATATACTATCGACGAAAGAGATTTTCTGATCGTCTGCTACCATATTTGGGTCATTCCTAGCGAGAATCGCCATCGCCTTTTCGTATTGGATTTCTCACGTGGTTCTGTCGTTCCAAGATCAGCTTGCACGTCCAAATCGGCCGTCATTTTCCCATAGGCGAAAATCGCTTTTATTTATTTTCAGAATAAACAGGCAAGTACCGCCATTTTTCCTAGTGTGAAACAACTAGACTACTAAATGCAACATTCGTGGGAAGTTTGAGCGTGAACGGAGCAGCGGTTCGCTCAGGGAAAAAAATTAAAGTGTTCCATTTATGGATGTAACACCCTGTACATGCGGTGATATGCGGTGACGCAGACTCAAATGAGTTTTCATCACCGCTTTCGCTCCACGGATTACGTGCATGTTATAACGTGCACGAGACACGAGGTGAGCCACTTGGTCGGCGTGTCTTATCTGGTCACCGGAAAGCAACGTAAATCACGGTAGCATCCGCGAGTTCCACAAAGGCTCGCCATAAATGATCCGAAGCAGCAGACGGCTCTAAATTACTTCTGGCCACACGTGGTATTTTAGAGTCAACCGAGAGGCTAATATCATGGATCCTCTTACATTCTCTGCCTCTTCCTGCTCTCGTTCTTCTATGCTTGGCTCCCCCGTTGGAGGAAATTGAGAGAGCAACCTCGTGGTCGGCAGCAGAAGGATTTATCGGGGCGCCATTCCCGTGCGCGGTCTTTAGACCTTCATTCCGCGAAACGCACGCAGCGAATAGATACAGAGACATCCGACACGGGAGCGAACAAACCAAGAACGCGGGGACGTGGCTGCCCTGGCGTGACTGGATTGATAAAAATGCTCGCCAGAGCATTCAGAGCATGAAGGGCTGTTGTCCGCTTTGTCCCGAAGCGTTCGCACCTTTCTCTTCGTAATCACATACAAGAAGCGCTGCGTGTCCGACTTTTTTCCCGTTGTAACCCACACCTTTTTACCGCTCCCGATAATACTTTCCTCCCACTGGAGGTCGCGCACATCGCCATCGCGCGCCCTTGTTGGGCAAAGGCGCACTCATTGTACGCGATGTCCAACGTCGCAAGAGAAGCTCAGAACTGGACCGCGTGGCTCACGTCTGTAGTTAGAGGGAAAACATGGACACAAAGCTTAGTTTCTGATTTAGCCGTTAAGTTAGCTTTGTGGAATAAGGGTAGTTCCCAATTCACTTTGGGTTCTGCTCACTTCTTATTCCCCCCTTTGCCCCTATCATTAAAGAAATTCTGCACGTACCGGCGCCCCCGAGAATATACACTTGACACCGCTTCCTGGTTGTTGCTTAAGCTACGACGATCCAAGAGCTGTTCTTGAAACTCAACTGCGCTGTTCTTTCTATAACGCATCAATTTAACCGCGCGGGAGATGCATTTTAATGTACGCCCGGGAGCACAGCCGACTAGCTATTGCTGCACTTGTAATTGCAAACACTTGATTGTAGCCATAATGCTTGAGAGAATTTTCTGCCTATCCGGTTGTCGACATGGCCAGAAAGGAGCGCGTACTATACCTCGGTATGTCCTCCGGGTTATAGTAGCGCGTTCCTTTCCATCTTTAGAAACGATAGAGTGACGTATTCACTTACTTTTTGTGAGGGAGAAACTAGTAACGATATATAGTTGCTTTCTCTGCGATAACGAGTGCATATCTGGGTCCAGAGCGCGCCCTTGGCTAGCATTTTGTTTAAATACCCCATCGACATACCTCCAATTCCTGTATTCCTGAAACTGTTTAAGCCCTAAACTCACAGTAGGGCGCACGTGCACGCGCGTGAGCTTTGACCTTGGCGTTGAACTGTAAACCAGTTTATTTATTCACCATTGTACCCATGGAGCCAACAATGAGGTCGCTGTTGGATAGGGGTTTTGAAAAACAATTGCTGCGAACAGGTGTATAAACAGGCGTATAGACAATCCTATAGCGGTGGCATAAAAACAATAACCGTTAATTAAAGAACAATACAGGGGGGAAGGTGGGGAGGGCGTCATTTGGCGTAATGGCAGTTTTGTAACGTATTGTCGGATGCTGCGACTGCAGGTGGCACACTGTCATAGGGTGCGAAAATGCTTTGTGATTGCTGCCTCACGTTAATTTCATTGAAAATATTAGGGATGTGAGTTAGGCATTTTTAAGGCAAAAACACAAAAACACACACACACAAAAAAACGAGAGAGGCCGGAGCCGAGCGTTGTGAATAGGGGTTTTAGAAGGGGCCGTAGACCAAGAAAAATGCCACAGAGGGTGGCATGCTACCCTCTTCTGGGTGCTTGAGACGTCTTTTTGGGAGTGACTGTGTCTCCGAAGGTAACGAAAAAGGAAAGAAGAAAGAAAAGATAGGAATGGCATGGAAATTAGTGCCACCTCGTTGGCTACCTATGTGGCAAAAGAGATAGAGGGAGGGGCAAGGAATGGTGCCATTCCTTTCTAATTCTAATTCAAAAATTGAGGACAGGATATGAAAAGAAAAAAGAAAATTCTAAAGTAGCGTAAGTGACTCGCTCGTGCGGCTGTGTCGCAGGGTGCGGAATAATTGCTCCCCTTCACAAATAGACATGCGAACTCAGGGTTAATAAAGGAACTGGTCACAACTCAGATTGTGATGACTAAGGTAAAATACTTCTCCCCAGTTATGTATATAGAGTGTCATAGCGGGATTCATTAGAAACGCTTGCGGCAGAATAACTCGTCAACAGATTGCTCTAATTTTGGCTCTAGCCACAACATCAGCACGACGGGTACGTACCTAGAGCGGAATAAATTTGACGAGGACGGACTTTGTGACGCGTGTATATGCACGCGCGTACGTATACAGACAGCTTTTTCACCGGCGCCACGCATGCAATTGGCTCAGGGGCTAAGCTACTGCTGTGCTTCTTAGTACGAGGAGGCGGGTTTGGTTCCGGCCACAGCTACCGTTGTTCTGATAGAGGCTAAAAACCGAAAAGGCCCATGTTTCGAGATTTCAGCGCACGTTAAAAGTCCCCAACTGGCCTAAATTGATCCGCCGCCCTCCACTACGGCACCAAGGCTTCAGCGTGTTAAATCCCGATTTATTTTAATCAGGCATGTATACATCCATTTATGTGATCAAAAATAAAATTCTCGTCCTTAAGAACGTATTACCGAGGCATAAGTGGTATTAATCAGAGACTTGTGGAGTGGCAAAACCTGTCAACAATTGGCTCTTATTTTCGCTCTAAACCACCCCGCCATCGTGGATAGTATATCAAGCGGTAGAAAGTCTTGGCAGAGGGGCTTTGTGATGCTCGGACATACGTACGTGTGGATGTTTTCGCTGGAGCCTGGCGTAACATACATTCTGACTAGAAAAAAAGTCCGCGCTTATGGAATGACGTCATGCATAGCCTCATGTGGTGTCTCGGCCGGCTTAGGGAAACGGAGAAGGGCAAGCCGTTAGTTCGTTGGAAAAACCGCACATCTATTCTTAGCAGGATGTCGAACGGGAACTGAACTGAACCGAAAATCGGAACTGAACCGGTATTTGTACCCGAACTGAACCCGAACACAACTCGTTATTTTTTTAGCCCGCTGAACCAGAACCGCAATTGAACCGAAAAAAGAAATAACATTTACCGGTTCACTTCAAAACGGTTCGACCATCTGTTGCTGGCAATCTCCGATCAATGTTATTCTGGGCTTTTCTCTTTCACGCACCATCAACTTCGCAATCTCCCGCACTCGTTTTTCCTTTATATAAAACGCCATGGACGCTCTCTTCGTGGTCGCAACATTGCAAAAAGAGTGTGCACTAATATTGCAATGGCATATTCTTACTGGTAGCTCAAACAGGGTGCAAAAAGAAATGCCACACTCTCGGCGCAGCCTTCAAGATGGTGCCGCCTGCAACAAGGAAAGAGATAAAAAGAGGGCTAAGTGGGCCGAAGAAATAAGTTTCCAACACACAGAACAGGGGGACACGGCCCGGGCCCGACCATGCCAATACAACCAATATTGCCTCAAAAAATAATTTTTTTCGCCAAAAAAGAACCTATTTACACGTTGTCGGCGGAAAGAATGCACGAAAGGTCAACCATCCACAGCAGGAGTATTCAAAATTTTGTGAGAAAGTGCGCATGCAGGCGGACTACGTACGACTACGACGCGATTTAAACTTTAGCCCGCATAGCCAACGTGTGTAAGTTCTGTGCAATCGGAGAGAGAACTTCATTATTGCTTCCCTTTACCGGGCCGAACCCAAGTCGGCCGGACGGCCCGAGCGAAGCCTTATTATTTCGGCCCGGGTCCAGCCCGGTTGCGGCTAGGGCCCGGGTGAAAAGATAGTCGGGTGACCCGAACCCGTCCCACAGGCCTGGCCTGCTCGGGATTTTAGGTAGGCTTGAGCCCGTGCCCACCTCTAATGCACCTGCTCTCATCATGTTTCACCACGTGTTCTCCCCCCGCCCTGAGCTACACGAGCCTTCTTGGTTCCGTACGGTCAGGACAGTCAATGCTGGCTTCTATTGCGAAAGACTTAGGTGCCTCGTTGTACGAAAAAGACATGAAACAGAAGACATGTGCCAATGTAAAATTTCGAGTGTCAATTCGAAATTCGAGAGATTGTAATCTTTCGAATTGAGAGGTGTCCCCAGCGTTGGGCGCTAGACGTTCGGGTTCAGTGATTGCCATTAGAATTAGTTTTTGATGCTATATAGTTCTTGTACAGGAAAAGCTGCTCATCACAGGCGGATGGACCGCTCTGTTGTGTGGGAGTGGAAGTTTACGTGGAAGTTGTTTTGTAGGTTCTTTTGGTGTAGGAATGCAGGAAGCGTTCCTCTTTGTTGACAACTAGCAAGCCCGATGCCGAAGGTGCCGCAGCATGTGGTCGGCGATATTTTTCTGCTGCGTCTCCTTACACGCTTGGCTTGGGACGCTAAATGAACCATGAAGACAAAGCCCACCTTGCATTGTTTGAAAGATCAAGCCTTCAGTAACTCGCTCAACCCCGGGATGGCCTCAAGGGCATTGTGTTCACCAGAAAAGATAAGAAACGTCGAAAATCGAAAAACGTTCAAATGTTCCGCCACACAACGTCAGCAGTGATGCAATAGGGAAATAATTGGAACAGTGCTGGAAGCGTGTTCACTCCTTGTTAGCACTCAGACGGAACAAGTGGCATCAATAAATCCCACAGTCATGCCACTTTGTGGTGGCTTCATGCAGTTTCTAGAGTAAAATAAGGACTCAGCGAAAAAGTGGCTGGTACGTTTTATTTATTTTATTTATTTAAGAACATACTGCAGGCCATGGAGGCCCAAGCAGGAGGGGCATAATGCAGTAACAATATCAACCGTACAATAATACAAGCAGTAAACAGCAAAAAGCAGAAACAAGAAAAGAAGTATAAAACATTGTACGCTAGGCACAACTAAGCATTTGCTTCTAATGAACCAAGAGAGTTTAGACAATCATTCGGGTGTGTTTATAAATAAAACCAGTATTTTGAACGAGGAAAAAATTGTATTCGATTTTTATCGTGACTTAAAGTAGAAAACTTTTTTTTTGTGCTTCGCTAATAACTCAGCTTTATCAACCAGTTTGTGAACCGGTTCAAGCTCCCGAACCGGTTCGCGAACCATAGCCGAACCAGTATTTGTTTGGTTCGCCACTTAAGCAAACCACACTACACAAAATCCAAATCACACTGAACTCCTAACTATAAACACAACGAGGACACATAATCAACTAGAACCCAAAGTCACTGCAATAAAGTCTATACAAGGTAAATACTAATTACCCCATAATAATGCATGGAACCCAGCAGGCTAGTCCCTAGGGGACTGGTCTACCGTTGTCCTATGCGCTGACGTGACGCTGACGTAGCGTGGCCGTGAGAACGGTGGCCGTCCGGCGCGGGGGTGGTGGTAGCGTTGCTGCACCCGGCTGTCGTGGGGCCGGCGTTGTGATTTCGCTGTGCGTCGAGAGGAAGGCCCTGGGTGGCTGCCGTTGTGGCGGCCCTCGCAGCAGGAGACTCCGGGTTGGTCTGGGAACGTAGCCGTGTTGGACTGTAGAAGCGGAGGTCGTCGGGGCGTAGACGCTGGCCACAGGGGCTCGACCGTCCCCGTTGGGGCCACCAATGCAGATGTTGGTGGTGCGACTATAGACGTAGAAACCGATGTGATGCTGGCCCGCTCCTGCCCAGGCTTGGTTGGCGTAGTCGGTGGCGTGGCAGCGTCCCCTTGGCGTGACCCTTCAAGATGGCGTGCTGCTTTCTCCTCCTGGATCCTTGCCCCCTCATCAGCTCTCTTGTCCCGTGCTTAAGTACTTTTTCCTGGCAGTCGCGGCGTGCTCTGATAGGCTACATTCACGTCAACCACGCTTGTCATTGTCCTATTCCCCGCTTCCTCCAGTTTATTCATCGGGACTTTCCACAATTGTACTCCAATTCTTGGCGGCACATTTGAATTTCTTCGTAGTCATCATCCATCGCTTCTGGATGACTCGTCATCATAATCCCCTTCGGGGATTGACCCCTAAATTATGACACATAGATCAGCCTGAATGCATGCGTATACAGACCCGCAAATCCCCCACAAATTCCGAATTCCACGCTACCTCCTTACCCCCCCCCCCCCCCTACTCTCTCCGTATCTTACATTACGTTACCTTACCTTACCTTACCATGGAATTGGTGACCCGGGGGCAAATGGCTTTGTTCCTTTAAAGCCAATGCGAGGGAGGAGTAGCGGATCATTCCAGTTTCTCGAAAGACATTGCTGGATTTTCTGTGTCCCCCTTAATTTTCATGCCTACCTTCTGTCGTTTCAAACGAACAAATTTGGCTGTCCCTTCCACGTCTCCAGGCTACTACAAATGTGTTTCATAAGAGGAATTCTGTAAACTCACCGAATGTTACACAATCTAAGCTATTGCAGATGGCCAAACGTGCGGTAAGGAAAGCAGCATGCCGCTAATGATTTCCTTTCTGAGATTCGCGGCTTTACGGCGGTCGTCGGGAACAACCTAATTCTGACCAACGTGGTGCTCGGTGTTGTACTCTGAGCGTGCTTCGTCGCCAGGAAGGACTGAAGCGCAGTTCACTGGCTGTGTCGCAGGTCTAATAATACTGCGTACTTTATGACTCGTTTCCTCCACTACAGCAGTGTGGGCATGAAGAGGTTGTGCGTTACAGTGTTCACGAACGTTGCTGCTCATTGGTATGAATGCGAAGAAGAAGGAGAAGGACAAGTAAACTTTATTCAGGCGAGCCTAAGGTGCTGATGTGTGGGCCCTCCTGGTGGGGGATTTCCCCGAGTCCGGGATACCCTGGCTTTCGCCCGTCTCCACCAGGCTGCGCTGGGAGGAGAGGTCGGAGATGGTCTGCTGTGCCACCCACTACGAAGAGAAAGAGAAATATCTAGTGAACCGTTTGCTGGACGTCTAAGCACAAAACCTTATAGTTGTGTAGAGCTTAGTTAAAGTGCTTTTAAAAGGCAAAAGGTAAACGGCTGGAGTTATTGGCTGAACGGGCACGAACCCGTTTTCTTTTGTTCACCAGCAAAATAAAGTGCATTACGCTTATGTAACTGCTTTGTTCTTCAGCTAACTTTTGTTTTAAAGCAAAGCTTTTTACCTCTACCCCCCAAGGGTTCTTTCGCGACCGTTGGTGTCACCAGAAAACTCCAGCGAACAAATAAAAGAATTCACTGGCACCGCCGGGAATCGAACCTGGAACTAATAGACTAACAAAGCGAGAGCCCGTTGTCTTACCGATTTAGCTACGAGCCCACACGAAGACGGGGAAGACAGGTGGTGTACTCACCAAGCACATCTACGGGTTTACCCCCTGCGTTCTCGCTGAATGCCACGTGAAAGCGTCACGCGACCACTCACGCCCGTCTAGCGGCCCTGTGCGCACCTTGCTCATGTGCTAAGAATTACAAAAATTAAATGAAGCTCACACCAATGCATGGCATCTCACTTCTAGTACACCAATTTGCTAAAGCCTGTGGCCTCGAGTGTTCACGTAAAAAATCACAGCTCTCCTTGCCGTCCGCCCTCACGCCAAATAAAGGGATACATCCAAATACTCCTTGGTGGCTAGGCCATCACACCAAGCCCCAGCATCAAGATCCTGGGCCTACATCTCGAGGCTAACACCAAGAGTGACGTCTCCTTGCAGCGCCTCAGAAACAGCAGTAATCAAATCATACACATGATCAGGCGAGTTGCCACCAAGAAGCGAGGCCTAAAGGAATCCGGTACCTTTCGATTAATTGAAGCTTTTGTCCTCTCGAGAGTCACTTACGTCAACCCCCTGTCTGCTTCTCCACAAGGAAGACATAGAGATGCTTTATATAATGATTAGAAAGGCGGTCGAACAGGCAACTGGTCTTCTCGTGAGTGCGTCCACACAGAGGCTGCTTAGCACGGGGCTCCACAACACGGCGGAAGAGCTGATAAAAGGCCATCTTTCTAACCAGAAGCTCCGAGTCAGAACTGCGGTGGGTAACCGCATGCTTCACCAGATTGGCTGGACAGCCGAGAATGTCACTCCGCATGACGTACTCCCAGACTCTTGGCGACTAAAACTAAAGATGCTCTATTTGCTTAGAAATATGAACCCCTTACATGACGAGGGTCACCGAAAAGCACGGGCTCAAGCGCTAAACACCACCCTCGGTGGGGATCATGCAGTTATCTACACAGACGCATCCAAACATCTAGGGCAGTAATACGCCATCATTGTGGCTACCTCCAGAACCAACCTCCTTGCGTGTACCTCGCTTAGGACCCAAGAAATGACGGCAGCAGAAGAGGCAGCCATCACCTTGGCTCTCACTCAACCAGGGGTTCGGAGGGTAGTCACCAATTCCCAACAAGCATACTGGAATTACCAGTCGGGTTGGGTGTCCTGACCTGCACTGCGCGTGCTAAAAAACCACTCCCCAAACGGTTCCATACAGCTCATCTGGACACCCCCTCACGCTTCAATGGAGGGCAACAAATACGCCCACCCAACAAGCCTGCGCATTTACCTCCCGTGCTATGGAGCTGCACGAGGACAGTCACCCGCTTGTCACGTTCAAGGAGATAAACCAGCATTATCGCCTTCTGAGACAGACCGTACCTGCCAGAGAACAACAAACTACCCTACGGCTCATAAAATCCGGCCTCCTTCCCACAGCCTACGCGTCTTCACTTAATGCATCCGAACCGCTACGACGCTGAATGTAAATTTTGCTCAGAAGTAGGAACACTCCGCCCCGTAATCGGGGTGTGCAACTTTAGCCCTGAGCACCCTCCTCTCTTTCCTTCAACTAACCAACAAGAGCAATGGGAGATGCTGCTTGGCAGGCTCTCTCTACCTACCCAGCTTCAGCGGGTGGACAGAACAAAGGCCGCGCGGACTGCATATGGGTCCCAAAGAAGAAGGAATCACTCCCCAGGGCTGCACTCTGGGCCGTTCAGAAATCTGAACAGAAGTATTTCTTCCTCCTCTTCCTCCTTCTCTGCCGCAAATCTCGTCGCCGTCCGCGGCGCAGAGACGGAGAAGTCAGATCGTCTAACACCTGGTTGGAGCTTACTTTAATTTTATAACAAAAGTTTCCACTCTTGTGCTACACCAGTACAACTCAACCAAACACCGTTCATGCATCATGCATTGATTTAACCTTACCAAGAATATATCTTTGAAGTAATAAATGGTGTGGTTAAGTGCATTTCACTTCTCTCTGGTTTTACTATTTGTAGAGCGATGTGAGTGAATTTAAGTGACGTCGCATGGGTAATCGTTATGGGTGCCGTTTACAGCTTTGCTTTCCAACCACATTCACGGGGTGGATTGGCGCGATTTTTTTACTTTTGCTTCAAAATAAAACTAAGACACAAGTATATGTAATGTCGTGGTCATGGTGTCCTTTTGTGTCAGCGGGGCTAAAAACGAAAAACAAGAGATGGGAGGTTGCTGTTTGATTATTTAACGTTCCATCAGAGGCGTTAACGCTAGGACTGATTTGCGCGATGGTATGTCCGCATTACCAACTGAGAGATAACAGGTGAGGGGGAGGGGGAAGAGTCTCCGTTTCCGTGTTTCAACCCTACGCTTCCTTAAGGAAACAGAGAGCTGAATTTCATCCGGAGAGGCACCCCCCCCCCCCCCCCTCCCGAAATACGTGGGTGTCTGAAAGTTTTTTCTACACCTTGCCACATATTAACTTCCCTCTGCAGCGGAATCTCGTTAAGATAAGAAAGCAATATAATAGGTTGTGTCTATAGACGTGCACTCTTGACAGAAATGCTAGTGAAAAGGTAGTAACGGGTTGCATTTACTAACTCCTTACGAACTGCACTACCCCCAGAATGGTACGTAGGTCCTACCACTAAGTATGGAACCTAAATGCAATCGTCACTAGTCTGGACCGTGCACTTCGTAACTGCTGCTTGTGTGATACTAACATTCACTGGTAGTAACAAAATTCTATGAATTATTGAACATAATAGCTACCAACTGTAAATAACGATTAAAAAGATTTTGCAAATCCACATGCTGACTTGTATATGCTCACATTAAAATTCCAAAATCTAAAACTATCGCTAAAATATTTGATTTTTGCGACAAGTCCACCGATTCGATCAGAGGACTTTCCGCTGCTAGCTATAAAATCAAGAAGAGCAGATGTATTTCTAAGATAACTGTGTTATTCTCGCTCTCCATTTGCATCCCGTTGATTTTCTTGTTCATTTTTTTGTCGTCTAAGCGTTATATGTGCGTTTTGAATGTGTCTATATATATAGTGCTACGCGCTCAGCCAATCAGCATTGACACGCGCAGTTTTTTGCTAGGTTATTCATGGCCAGTTATTAAAAGCGCCAAGTACCTAGCGGATACTGTGACAAGTAGCTTTTTAGTGTTCTGTTAGTAACTGCTTCGACCTTTTTTTTAAGTGTTGATTTACAGATATATGGTTGTCTTTACCGGCGGACCCATTTTTTGCGCGGCTGCTGTTTATTTCTTTCGAAAGCGGTCACTCTACTTAAGCGACTTCCCTGACCAAGATCTCGATGTACACGTAGGCACACGGCGTGGAGACAAGATTTTGACAGCGGGCTACCGCACACAACTGAGTGATATTAGGGTCTCACGCACCCATAAAGTCGTGTGCGTTCTATGCGAAAGCGTCCGCTATAGCCCTCGCTTGCCCTTTGTTCAAAAAAAAAAAAGTCTTGCTAGAAAGAACAGGAATAAAGACACACAAAATAACATAATACTGGGTATCTGGGAACGTCGGGCACTTTGCTGCGCCCGAACACGCGTGTGCACAGCTCGGCAAACACGAGATAGCAGCGGGCGCTCTTGATAAAAAGAGCAAGTGCTTAAACTGCAGCATTTTCCCTCCGTGCCATAATTACAGGTATAGCTTCAATGCGGGCACTGCAGAATAAAAAACCGTTGGATATCCAGCGGGAAATGAAAGAACGTTGTTCAGATTCAGCGCTTAGAAGGAAAATTGTGCAGCACACATCATTCCGGAACGATGCGCCTAGAGCAATTTTATCCTTTGATATACTGCCGTACGGATTACTTTGCCTAACTTTGGTTAGGCAAAGTCCACAGCCTGGAGAAAACCAGAATGATTTCCAACGTCAATCATTTAGGCTGAGCCGCTAGCCGATTGCGGGGGAGCCTATTGCGCCCATTGAAGGTGCGAAATTGGCGGAGTGAACGCATTTAACGTCATTAAAAGTTTACACTTTCTTATAGCGCCCTCTGGAATGAATCGATTAAAAAAAAAAGAAATTTCTAAATTTCTGTAATGTGGTGGAGAAACGCAATTTATTGGCCTTTACAAGAGGAGGGGGATGGTGAGACTCCGGCTCAGAGGAATCCGAGTGCCATGGACGCGGCCACTCCTCTGCCACCAGCAGGAGCTGGTCCTTGAGGGAGGGGCTGTCCAGGATAAGCCTCCAAGGACTAGGAGCAGGACGGGATGGAGAGGGGGTGCTGCTGGTTGTGCTGCTGGTTATAGGTTACGTTACAACTGTAATGTACCCTCTGATATATCACCTTTTCACCCCATCCTTAACTGGGTTCTGTGTAATGAGTGAGTACCCTTATCGAGGAAGGGTGAGGGGAGAAGTTAGGCGGAAGTCCTCTTCCATCGCCCCCCCCCCCCACCTCTGAGACGGCGGCCAGAAGGTCCCTGTTGGTCATCTGGAGCACCCGGAGTTGAATGTCTCGGTCTGAACAGAGCAGCATGGTCTGCCACTGCTCCGAGGAAATGATGCTATATAGAGCTTGAAATGTGCTATTGTCTTTAAGGGAATAGGCGCATAGAATGGGTTCAAGGTCGGCCCTTGCAGAATATAATTTACACTTTCTCTCACAGAGTCCACGGTAACAATGACTGCACTCCAGCGGGTTCTGGACAGTGTAGGATTAGATGCCAGGCTACTGACTGCCACTTTCCCAGGGTGCAGTGAGCTCGAGCTCTCATGAACGTTTTCGTTTCCCGGAAGGGCAGGGTGCACAATTTGACCCCTCGGAGTTTTGACTCTTTAATCTTGAGAGATTTCTGTGGGCCTCGGAGGAGGCCCTTCCATTTGGGAAGTTCGTGATCGATGATTTGGAATCACTTATTACAAATTTTGCTGTGGTAGAGGCAAGCGCTACAGAAATGGCTGCCCTTTCTCCTACCTCCGGAATGTCCGTGCGGCTCGTTGAGGAGGCTGTAGCATGGCCCGGTCGATCGACTTCTGCTATGGCCATGGCGATGTAGCCGCGGTACTCGGCCACGTCTACGTAGACACGCCATCGGAGCGTTCGAATCGCCTTTGAAATGCTTCGGCTCTTTCGTTTCTGCGTTTAAAGTTATGCACGGGATGCATGTTCCTGGGCAGAGGGCGTATGTATATATGTGCTCTCTGCTAGGTAACGCCGGCTATCTTCCTTCCCTGTTGGGTCTCATAGGTGATGTGAAACTCTCGTAAGGAGTGTGTGTGCATGTTGTGCTTTTAGAGTCTTTCTACCTGGCTATTTAATGATGTTCTACGTGTTCATCTAGGGTATTGTGCAGCCCTATCGCTTAAAAACGTTCCTTCGCTGCCGTGACGGATATGTCCAGTGCCTGCCTATAGCTCGCTTAATGATTTTGTACATTTTTTTCTGTTCATCTGCTTCAAGCACACAGAAAGGCGTCACATACGCTATGCGGTTAAGAACGAAAGCCGGCAGTAATATAATGACGTTAGCCTCCTTCATTCAATGATGCAGAATGACAATCATGGAGATGAGGTCGGCTGTCTGGTGCGCACCCGTTCCGAGCTCCTTTATGGTCTCTGCGTTCTAGACATTGGCCTGTATGGGAAGCGCAAGGACTCCGATGCTCTGTACGAGGGGAACGAGTCTCCGCATGGAGCTGGATATTGGGAACTTCGAAGGTTGCGTTTGCAGCCTGTCCTGCTTGGTCTCTATATGGGCAATTCGGATTTCCTATTCTGTTCCGCTGTATGCATAGCGAGGGCCTCTGTTCTGGCAGTCTGGTGCCATAGGTAGCTTAAGAGGGTTCAACGCTGGTCGACCACTCTCGACATGTCGTAGAGCTCGAGTCACGGCCCGGGGGTTAAAAGAAGGTCCCCTTCACCCCGAGTAATCCGAGTGGCGCTGGCTACCGCCCCCAAGCGCAGGGTACAAATACCTTAACTTAAATACCCGGGAAAGTAGAGGGAAAACAGCCCCGCCGGTAGCGTAGTGGTCACCGCACCAGACGCGTATTCTGGAGGTCGTGGGTTCGGATCCCACCCGGCGGGCATTTTTTCTTCATTTTCTGTCTGTCTTTCAAAACTCTCCATTTGTTTCAATGACCTACCGCACTCTACAGTGACCTACCTCCCCTTTGCTTTTCTAGGCATTATTGACTGCCAACCCTTATTTATATATATATATATATATATATATATATATATATATATATCTTTATATATATATATATATATATATATATATATATATATATATATATATATATATATATATATATATATATATATGTGTGTGTGTCGAACCGAAAAAATACCGGTTCGGACAGGCGAAATAATTTCATTCCGGTTCAGTTCCGGTTCGACAAAACCACGTGCGCATCGGTTCGATGAGTTGAATTATCGCTGAAATTAGAAAAAAAAAATTAGTAGTTTAACACGACAGTCAAATCAAAATACAAACGAAAATTAAAAATGTTGCTGTTCCCCAACGGCAGTGGCGCAATTGCAAAACAAACTTTAAACAATTACAAGATATTAAAAAAACAGATCAAGTGGCGACGATGTACCACCTACTTTCTCGGCCAGACTTCATGTTGTTCTAGCGACTATTCATAAAGCCACCGCCAAAAGATTTGACGGTGGGATATATTTTCTGCCCGTTCCTTTTTGTTGAAATCGCAATCGTCCCTATGGAATCGCCCATCACGCTAACCTTGAAGCCTTAAATTTAGGCCTGCGTACTGGCGCGTTCAAATACCAGCGCTTAATACCAATGGCGCACATTTTTTTATGTTTGCAACAAAACAGAAAAATCCTACAACAGGCATATAAATACTACCAATGAATTAGATTACTTGGTCACTAGCCCTCACCTTATCGAATGTGTTAGCCACACTTTTGTTAAAAGTAAGCTTTAGTTAACGCTCAGTCACTGCAATCCTGCTCTGACCACTGCAATTCCTTTTGCGATAGCTATACCGGATGTGTGCATTATAATCAGTATGTCACCGTACCGCCTGACCCCCGGCCATCGTTCTGTGTGCTGGATTGCGGAATCTTATAACAGATTATGCTGTTACAAAAAGAAAGGGAAATTTGACGCGCGGATCATGAGATGGAACTTTTTTGGGTAGGCGCTCTTTAATTCGTCCACAGCAGTACTCCCCTCCGGAACGAGTAGCAGCAGAAGCAATGTAGCGAGTTGGGCAGTCAGTACAAGTGCACCTTCGAAAAAAAGCAGATCTGAAAGAGACAAAACTGCATCAGCAGCAAACGGCTCAGTCCCTGAGTAGCTCCTGCGGTCACACTTGTCAAGTATTAGCAATTTGCAGGGATCGAACCTTTCAAACAAATGCAAAAAGTTTGCACACATCGGGTGTGGACTTTTGCTGTTATGCACTGGAGCACTCGTGCAGCCTGATTGCTCCAATAAAGTCGCACCTAGGGAAGCCCAAAGTCGTTTTATATCCCCTGCAAGCTGCCGAGAATGACATTTCGTTTGGTCAGCTTGCACTACGCTCGCGCTTGCAGCAGCAACAGACCATTGCTACATTTGTGCTCATTCATTTCCCCTGTTGTTACATAGAGCATGATAGTGTTCAATTGTATGGAGGGGAAAGAGCGCGAGCGTGTACGAAGTTGATGGTACGTGAAAGAAAAATTAACCCGGTCCGCAGTTAGCGCAGGACCGGGGTAATTGGAGATAAATGGGAGAGGCTTTTGCCCTGCAGTGGGCGTAGATAGGCTGGTGATAATGATGATGATGATGAGAAAAGAAAAAAAGGCCTGAATAGCATTGATTGTGCAATATCAACAACGGCGGGTAGAACCGTTTCGACACCCGGATATATATATATATATATATATATATATATATATATATATATATATATATATATATATATATATATATATATATATATATATATATATATATATATATATATATATATATATATATACGGATAAAGAATTCTTTCCAAATTCTTCATCCGTTTCAATGACCTACCACATCCTCCCCTTTGCTTTCCGAGGTTTTCTTGACTGCCAACCCTTATTTCTGTCTTATTTTCAACGAGCCCCTCATTTCCTATTCTGATTCGCTACATGTATCGCGAGGGCCTCTGTTCTGGCAGTCTTGGTGCCATAGGGAGCTTAAGAGGGTTCAAAGCTGGTCGACCACTCTCAACATGTCGTAGAGACTCGAGTCACGACCCGGGGGTTAAAAAGGAGGTCCCTTTCACCCCGAGTAGTCCGAGTGGCTCTGGCTACCACCCCCAAGCGCAGGAAACAAAAATACCTAACATGAATACCTAACACACACACACACACGCGCACACACACACGCGCACACACACACACACACACACACACACACACACACACACACACACACACACACACACACACACACACACACACACACACACACACACACACACACACACACATATATATATATATATATATATATATATATATATATATATATATATATATATATATATATATATATATATATATATATATATATATATATACACACAAAGATAGGTCGGCAGTCTACAACGCCAAAGGAGGCTGCCTCCTTTGGCGTTGTAGACTGTCGACCTATCTTTGTGTATTTCCTCAGCGAGTCCCTCATTTCCTTACTATATATATATATATATATATATATATATATGGCACTTTACCCGTTTAGCGCTCGATAAATTGCATCATTTTTACATAACTGGAATAAGGGAGGAACTGCTTTCTCTCTCACTCCCGCATAACCTGGCAACACGAGGCAGCTGTCACTGCTCATCTGAGGAGCATTCGAACTAATAAGGATCCGAAGCAGGAGACGCCAAGGCGCTGTCTGCCCGCGCAACAACACAGCACGCGGCGTTTCCGTGGAAGTGTCCTTCAGTTGCAGCCTGTCAACGTCTGGGGTCGAGCTGGGGAGCCCCTGTCGCACGCGCTGACAGGCATACACGCTGCCTGAAGTCGTGATAAGTGCCGCGCAGCGTTCCATGGACAGAGATGCCAAGCCACGATTAGTCGACGCCGCATGCGTGCCTTACGGGGAGACGCACACATGGCGAAGAGCGCTGAACTTGCGCCGGCAGTGTGCAGGCGGACGAGCGCGACCTTGCGCAGCCATCTATGCAGGCGAAGGTCAGGCGCGGCGTCGTGCGCCTTGGACCGAGTGGCTGTCATCTCGTGACGCAAGATTCTCCCCTTCGCAAGCCGCGGGCGTCCGTTGATGGAGACGCACACACCGCAGCCACCGAGTGGAAAGTGCACGGGCATCTCCACCTGCTGGGCAGAGCTCACGCAGTGCAAGGGAGGAGAACGATGTGGCTGCCAGTGACATCTGCTCGGTGCTATGTAAACCTGCTAAACCTATGGAACTGTCCCCAACGACGAAGACGCCACTTTTATCTTGAAAGGAAATAGTCCTTCTTGAGCTACATAGTCCTACAAGTCCTTCTTGAGTCTGTCTGTCTGTCTGTCTGTCTGTCTGTCTGTCTGTCTGTCTGTCTGTCTGTCTGTCTGTCTGTCTGTCTGTCTGTCTGTCGGCCTGCATGCCTGCCTGACAGCCACTCGATCCAACCACCCGACAAAAAACAAGTTAAAAATGCTTGAACACGAAGTATATAAATGGCATATCATTCCCAACTACCAAAACTGCTGCCTTGACTCGTACATGTGGCCACTATTTTGGGCAAAGAAAACCTCAAGCATATTTCAGGCAATATACCTACAAGTAGGCAATCGAGGGTGTAAACGTTCTTGTCAATAAAAATACCCATTCATTTGGTTTTTACCATAGCAAATAAACGCTGAAAACCACGTCGAAGAGAGGCGAGATAAAGGCAAACAGTAAAATGAAATATGCCGAACAAAAACAGTTTCCAACAGATGGGGCGCGAGCTGTGGTAACGCGGGATAATTGAACGGATTATAGCATATCATCACCACTGCAATCAGCACTCTATAGGAGCGCGAAGGGAGGGAGAGAGCACGACGGGTAAAATGGGGTGAGAGGAGGGAGAGTTTTATCAGGGCGCAGAAGAAAGACTTGCCTTTCAACATCTGCAGCAAAGCACGCAGACGTACGGACATAGCGGGACAAATTTTGTCATTCGCTCTAGACCAATGTCGTTATAGGCACAGATAAGAGTGTAACATAAGTGACCGTGATTAACAAATGAGCGACACTTTGGTGATTTGTTTTGTTAAGAGTGGTTTCTTGTCTTTTTTTAATGTCTTCTTCTCAAGATATTAGCGACATTTCCGGGGCCACTTTTAAGGTTTGGGGAGTTTTCTAAAACACCAGAGCCTTTGTTTTGGCCAGGGGAGTAACCGACCAATATTTACACTATAGCTGACCGGGTGGAGCCACAGTCACGTGAGTGGGAGACTGGCAGCGTAGGAAAGTCTTTGAAAAGAAGTTGGGAATCGCGCAACAAATGACCATTCATATAGGTACACACACATCACTCGCGAAGACAATGGTATTGTGCAAGCTAATAAAAAATAAGAACATAAACCTAGGCACATGACCGTTCCTGAAAATGTGCGTCAGCCGTCAGTCCATGAATGGCCACGCTGCGCACGCCAAGGTCTGCTTTGGTCACTGCCGAGCTGTCACCGCCGGATCAGCGGGAAACGCATTTCGGCCGACATTGACTTTATAAAATTGCATCAGCCACTTCTGCACGATGAGTCCTTGAATGACTTTCCGCAAAGCAGGACAGTTGTTTAACTTGGGCAGGAAAGGTGCCTTCTCCGTAAGTTCAATCAATCACTGTGTTCGTGTTTAAAGTCCTTCCGTCATGGGTGAATGGTGCGGCCCTGTCTGGAGCCCCCGTCTTGATTCCCTTCCTTTTACTGATATTTATTTCCGTTCAAACTGCTTGAGGAACCAATCACGACAGTTGACTTTCAGAAGTCCTGAGCGAAGCACCATTACAGGAGCGTTTTATTATATTTTTTAATGGGTGGACTCCTTGCCAAGCTGTTTTCTGCAAACCCTTAACATTGACGATGCCGAAAGAAGCCCAAATGTTTACTTAGAGGACGACAAATGATGCTACGAGGCATTGCACAACTAGACTCGAAAGAACGCGTAGACATGCATGGCGCAAACGGTCAAAGGGCTGTATGAACGCCAACAGTCTGATCACTTTTAATGCACTTGTAGCCATTTAGTCTAGTGTAGTTGAAGCCCTTTTCGTATATTTTAAAAGTTACGGCTTAACCATTATAGGCTCACTTTCGTATTCAAGGTAGCCGCTCAATATCAGAGCAAGCCAAGTAAAAACAATGCGTGCCCAAAAAAGCTGTCTGAGGGCTGCGCATGCCGCTTCTAGAAATACTGGATGCTCTAAAATGTACAAATACATGTAAATGCTCAATTAGGAAAGGGAAAAACACACCGCGAAAGTAAAGTAAGCCGACGAATATTAGGACATCTGCTTTTTTAAGTGAGTGTGAGAAATGTTGAGCTAGTAAAAATTGCGCTATAGTTACATGCTAATAATACACTCCAAGATAACCCTGTGGATCAACGTTCCCGCAGTGCATTCGACTGACCAATTCATGCAGCCTACAACGAAAGTTTTGAGAACGACGATGCCGAGCATAATATTTGACTGAAAAGCGTGTTTTACGCTGTGGCTTCACGCAATGCAAGCGGGACGTTCTGTATTGCGCAGTACCACAACGCATGAAGATGGCATTTTAAAGCGAAGCTTTTAGTGTGATCAGTGGTGGCGTCTGTGACGCCAATATGCCCTGCAGGAAAGCCAACGTTTTCTGAGAACGATGATGATAAATGATCGTGGGTGA
The DNA here is from genome assembly GCF_048455015.1 of Haemaphysalis longicornis. Classification (NCBI taxonomy): domain Eukaryota; kingdom Metazoa; phylum Arthropoda; class Arachnida; order Ixodida; family Ixodidae; genus Haemaphysalis; species Haemaphysalis longicornis. The sequence continues at coordinate 196,024,189 of NW_027526203.1, read as the reverse complement.
TGGGAAAGAAGAAAAGTGCTTCCCGCGGCCGGAATTGAACCTGGGTCCCTCGCGCTATGAAGCCGGCGTCTAGCCGATTGCTCTATCTCGTCACGGACGAAACTCAGTCCAAACTCAGACGGCAGCCAAAGAATCCGTCACGAGAAAGCTTCCCATTCAACCATCGTCGTCGCTAGACGGAGGGGTGCATGAATTTTTGAGATCAATTGTATGATATTCACTGGCGGAAGTCAGTTCAGTGCACTGCACGAGATTGTGCTAGAGTGTACCACTAATTTCAGAAAGAGCATACGCGTAGTTGTCGCGTAGTTGTTAGGCGGAGTTAAAGAAAGTGGGAGGAAACAAGACAATGATCATGTAGAAAAGCGAGAAAGGTTCACCGAACCGTGAGATATCTGGTTGCCCTCGTAAGCTAGCTTTATACTGACAGTGTTTTTGTAAAAACGTTAGTAAAAAATTTGGCCGCATTCGCAAATGGAGACGTGAAGACTGAGGAAATAGCGGAACTGGTCGTCTTCACTACCTTTAACTTGGCCTTTCTTAAGTTTGCCCCTTTCTTAAGAGAAAGATGATTAAAAAGCGAGCGTTGCCCCATGCAAGCTGAGTTAAATCACAGTCCACAATCCACCCTTCCAAAGTCCAAAATCCAAACTGCCGAAGTCCGAAGTCAAAGTCCCTTCAACTCAGCCAATGTCAAAAGCCAACGCCCTCGCTATGAACCCAAAGAAAATTCTGTGCGCCCCGAATGCGATGAGAGCGCCATCGTATAGACACCGGTTTCATAACTAGAGGGACCCAGGTTCCACGGGCAGCGTTTTTTTTTTTTTTTTTGAAGCGCGCACTCCTAAGCTAAGCTATGCTAAGATGTCAACAACCGGTGCTCGTGGGCTCCTTGCCTCCTCGCCACTTTCCCTCACAATTCTTGACCTAGCTTTTCCCCCTTGTGCACTTCGCCGAGCAGAAGTTCCTGTTAACGATCCGCGCGGACGGAAGAAAGTTTAAACAGCCCCACTGTTGAAATTCACATGCTTAAGCCAAGTGTTCTTTTTTAAACTTGTCTGTCAATGTTCACTCTTCTTGTGGCCGTAAGGGGTTACGAGAATAAAGGACCACAGATATTGTTCCAGGAGCTCTATCAGCCTAAACGCATCGCATCGAGCAACGTTCCCCATCTGTGGTCAAAGGTTTTTGCCCAAAAAAAGCTTATCAAAACTAAACATCGCACAAAACGTTGCGGCGCTCCGCATCTTTCAAAGCCTATAGGCTGCGAGAAAATTTGTTTGTAATTCCCCGTAGAGTTTCTGTAATCTACATGGAAGCGAATTCATTCATTCATTCATTCATTCAAGTTTCTAAACTTGGTCTGGCCCGTTGTTTGTGGAACTGGTGAGATGTTAGTAGCTACAGACAAGCGTAGCTATGGATCACCTATAGCAAAACCTCCAACCTATCTTTGAGCTTCAGCGAGAATACGTTTCTAAAAAAATTACAGGGTGGCAGCAAGTGAAAAAACAAAACAGGCACAAGCGAAGTGTGCTTGTGCGTGTCATTTTGTTTCTTCAATTGTCGCCCCCCCCCCTTTTTTTTTTTTTTGCTGCGCTACAGGTGTCCTAAATACCACTACAGCTCGCCTCAACACCTACCATGTTGAGGGGGGACGTGTTTCGCCTTCAATGTTGGGGAAGGCGGGGGAGCCCTGGATTTTCTCTCCAGTGGCGACGAGTGGGCGTGGCTTGAGAAGCTTTGTTCCCTAAAGAATATAGCTAAAATATTTTATGAGAGAGAGTTTTAAGAAGATTAAAAAATGCCTTTATTAAAGTCTTCGCTAGGTTTTTTGACTTACCTGGTCACACGAAGCGTTTTATGTGTTTTTTTATGTCTACGGTAGTCGCAGATTTGCCAATTATCCACTTGATAAACCTGGAAACCACCCTTCTACGAGGCCATTTAGGAGTAATACTCTCTTTCCTATCCAAAAAGAAAAGCAATGATCATGCGCAGACAAAGGCTTGCCTGCAGTACTCTCGCTATTGTGGGCTCTTGAGTAGCGATCACAGCGCGACATGTGCATTTTTTGTTTCGATTCCCAGCCGCAGGCGCATGCCGCGCTTCGCGCCTGCTCTACATGCAGTTTAACGTATGTATCCTCTGCTTCTTTATGCAAGGTCGTCACCGTTCCGCTCTTCTGTTCGCTTTGGTTCTTTGCTCAAGCGTGGCTGCGCACACAACCGGTACACGCTCGACCAAGCAGCCCACGCGAGAAGAAAGGCGGCAGGATGTCGACATGGAACAAGAAGCAGCGCATCCATCAAGCTCAGCGAAAATTGCCCTACCTGTTGCCGGGAACGACGATTTGTGTAAAAAGCAGCACTGTAATAAGAATTGGGGAAAGCAAACAAAATTCAGTGTCATCCCACACAGCAGAGCTCGGTGCAGTCCTAGACGTGCACGAAACAAACACGTTGTGAGTGAGAATGCCTCCTAGTTAATTAGGTGAATGAAACTTGAAAGGACTATAAAGTTTTATTCTGGCGGACAAATATTGCGCAGTCCGTTTCCCTTCCGTAGAAGCCCATGAATAGACAGCCCTGCGGAATTTCACGGTATTTACAACTTCCCTGGGAACTACTCAATCGTGAACAGTAAATGAAACTTGGCGCAACTATAGAATCGTTTCAGTGACTAATTATCATATAATTCACTTCGGGGCAGTTTTGATTGGAGAAGAGTTACAGCCGTTTTCTGCAACCATACTCCACCCATAGACGGCCATGTGTTGACAGCAGCCGAGAATTCGGTAACGTTTACAACTTCACTAGGCTAACTAATGATGGCAAGTAAATGAAAATTAGCGCAAACATAGAGTCGCCGCAGCGGTCAATGTCATCATAATTTATTTTCAAGAGATGATTATTAGATTGAAAGATACAGAGGATTCACCAGGAAGTTGGCTTTTCCGCAACATTAATTTTGTCGGCGCTACCTTTTTCCACACACGCTACCGACGCACGCAGCTTTGGTCATAAATTAGCCAATAACAGCTCCGCTGTAAAAAGTAAGGGGAGCTGGGCGAGGTATATGCAGCTTATAACCCAAAAACAAGAAAATGTGTGGAGTGATCGGAAAAGACATATTCTTCAAACCTATTCTTCAAACGAAGACGTCCGTATAAAAAAAAAAAAAGGTGGGATGCTTAGTACTGTCTAAGAATGTGGAGGCGGAAAGCCTAGTTGGACCTAGTTAATCGGCTGTTGAACTTTCGTGTCGCCCTCGTCGGGTCGCTGGCGCAGATTCATCCATAGCCGCTTCCTACCGAGGGCGGTTACGACGAGCGGCATTTCGAGCTGCTCTGGCGTCTCCTGCAGCGGCGTACTTTCTGGGTCTTCCAGCCCGCGGCTAGGGCCTGGTGCGTCGTCACGCATAGTGATGTGGAATAAAGCGGCGACGGTTACAAGGCGTGTCTAGAGCGTTCTACGGTACGACGCCTTTTCTCAGAGCCCTCTTCAGGCACTGCTGTTTCTCTCTCCCAACGCGCGCTGCCCGGCTCGTGCTCCGGTTTTAAGTGCGGGGGACTTTGGGGGCCCGGCTTCTCGCCGTAGCTCGTCCGGGGTGACGGCGTCACGCACCCAAACAGAGGCTTCGAAAAGAAAACCGCTTCCCCTGGTCGAGATCGAACCAGTGCCCCTCGCTTTGCGAAGCTCGTGTCCATCCCATTGTGCCACAGAGGCACACGTTACTCATATGCGAAGTGCTGGGGGTGATCTTTGTGCTGCGCCGTTACCGCGGACGCTGCCGTTGCCAGCCGCAAGTACACGATAATATAATAAGGAATAAATCATGAAAAAACGCATTAATTACCCCAAATTAATTAAAACTCAATCAAGTGTCTTTTTATAGGCCTTTTCAGGAGCTGCGGAGTTCTCTGTTGACTATTTATGGTATCAACGCCATGCCGGTACTGAAACTAGTCAAGAGAAGACGCCACAGCCCCTCTTGCGGTAAGGTCCCTATCTTGCGGGAGGGGGGGAACGCCGTTTGTATCAGGCAATGTTATAGACCGTTTATAGCGAGCAGTTAGGCCCGCCTTAGCCAGATGGCGCCAGCGTCGCCTCGCCACGACTGGCCTTTCCAATTTCGGTTTCGCCGTAGACTCCCCTTGTCCGCTTGAAGTGCGTCGTTAGCAAAATTGGTTAGGCACGAAGAAAAATCATAATTTTATATTGTGGACGCAGTCAGAGCTCATTTTGGTCGTCGCGAAGTGGAACAAAACGTTCGCGGAAGTGCTCCAATGTACGGAAGCATGTGAAGTATGCGGCGCGGCACCACCAAGCGTTATTCAGTCATTCGCTCCCAATATTTCAAGTCCCTTCTATATGCCCCGTGTGTCGCGCTTCTTGCGATGCGACAGGTATACATCAGATGAAGCGTGGAAAAGCAGTGAAAAAGTCGTTATCGATTACAACTGTGCCTCTGAACGTATGCTCTGTCTGTGCCCTCAGCGAGCATCACAAGGACCTTGCGAAGGACACTCTCGAGGACACCCGTATCTGAAATCTTGAGTGATACATTTCGCTGCGCAAGTCGTTGAAGTAGATTATTCTAATGGTGCATTTTTAGCGTATACATAGTCCGATGCGCAGCCACAACTGAGGCGGCACAAAATGGACGTTCGCCACTACTCTCTGTAATTAAATCATATTAATAATCCTACTATTAATAATGCTATTAAATCCTATTAATAAACGTCAATAGCCACGCATATGCATTTTTTCCGCCCACCGTATGCGCCATAGGGTAGTTTCAACATGTGTGTTTCCATAGCCGCAAATTAGTACATACTGAACCGGCAGCAGCTGATTATTGCGAGAAAGGTATTCAAGGCAGACCGCGTCGGCTGTAAGTCGATCAGCTGACAATTATAACGCTGACCGCTACAGATTTTCATCGCACGTCGAAACATGAAGAAGCGGAAAAGGAGTAACATACAACTTTCACACCCATGCAGGGTCATTTTGTTCTACAGCCCTTCATACACATAATATAGTGCGTCCACAGCCAACCATTTTAGCGTAGTACGGAAAGGAAAGCTTTCAACACAAGCTTTAGAAAGTTATTAACACACGCAGAGCTGTGATTTATTACAGGATGTTACAGCCCTTACTATTTAATGTTGTTACTTTAAGAGAGTATGCAGAAATAGAAAAAAAAAGAACTAAAGCCATGGCACAGCTTTATTGGGACGAAACGCATGAACAGAAAACTAGGCGACGAACGCCAATCAAAATAGCGCTAAAACAACCTTTATGTGGGATTTTTTGTGACAAAGTAATCTCTGAACGTTAGCACACCCTACACAGTTTGTCAACAAGCCCCCATTCAAAGCAGCACTCCAAAAAAATAGTCTAATTCTCCCATCGAGCCTCGCCGGCACTCGCGGATGCGCACACGCACCGGCAAAGGCCACGGCGAGAAACGCGTCCGAAAAGGCCGGCAATGCCGAATGACGTCACGTCGGCCAACATGGCCGCGCCCTGAGCGCTGCGCTGTAAACGGTCTATACAGGTGGTGTTGCAAGCAACAACACCAACACAAGGTACTCCCAAGAATAACACAAAGGAAACACTGGCGAATCAGTGCTCCGCACTTCCGACAGATTTCACGTTGATCAGAACGGCTTTAATTGTTTTTGTACTACCCTTTTTTTTTTGTACAGACTTCTGTACCCGAATCGAAGCGTTCAATGAAACAGAGATATAAAGCATTCACCCTTAGCTGGTTTCAAGGTTCGCAGTAACAATTTTGCTTAGTGAGCTGTTTACATTATTATTATTATTATTATTATTATTATTATTATTATTATTATTATTATTATTATTATTATTATTATTATTATTATTATTATTATTATATCTCTTATATGCAATTATCTATGTGATAGGTCATGTTTCGTGCATGTAAATGGACAGTCTTCTCTTTCCTATGAGGTCACCAGTGGTGTCCCTCAGGGCTCAGTTCTCGGGCCACTTCTCTTCTCAATCTTTATAAATGATGTCGCGACAATATTTAATGATTGTAATTTTCTTTTATATGCCGATGATGTAAAAATATTTAAATCTGTTTCCAACTCTGCCAGCTGTTCCGCTCTCCAGAGAGCAATCTCGTCCTTCTCGCATTGGTGCTCATGCAACAAACTCCTCATTAATACATCTAAAACTAAGGTAATGACATACACAAGAAAGACTGACAACATCTTGTTTCCCTATAACATCAACGGTGAATTACTCCCACGTGTGGTAGAGGTTAATGACCTAGGCGTCACTTTCGACAGTAAACTGAGCTTCTCTCCACATATTCAGGTAATTACTCGTAGAGCTCTTCGATCGCTTGGCGTTGTCTGTCGCGTGTCCAAGGAGTTCAAGGAGCCGACTTCTCTTCTCAAGCTCTACACAACTATATGTCGTCCTCAGCTTGAATATGCATCTGTTGTCTGGAACAGCACGAGTAAAACAAACCGTAAGCTTGTAGAAAGAGTCCAAAATAAGTTCATATCTATCTTCAACCATCGCTTTGGCGATAGTAGTAATTATAACCCTGGACCGCCCTCTTCATTGACGCTATCATGCTTAACTTCCAGGCGGAACAAGGCTGATATTCTCTTCCTCTTTAAAATTATGCACGGCATAGTGTCTTGTGGTGAGCTGCTACAACATGTTCGTCTTTATGTGCCGCAAAAGTGGACCAGGAAACATGATACCTTTTGCAACTCCAATTGTCTGCGTGTCTTGTGCCCTGTGTGCCGACTGCAATGCACGTACAATCGGTACTCGGATTACCTTGATATATTTAATGATTGTCCTACTCTGTTTCGCAAACATGTCTGTGAGTTTGTATTGGCGTAACTGCCAACTTTTCTTATTCTGCATTTGTCTTTTATCCTCGAGTTCATGCACTTAAATGACTTTCATTCCGTAACTTCAACATAAGCTATCCTTTTGTTTTTTTTGTATTTTGTATTTTATTTTGTATTTGAAAGATGTGTACATTATGTTTCGTGTGTTTCTGTTTCCGTGCGCCAGCACAAAGGCCCCCCCGGCTGTTCCTGGGCACGCAAATAAATGATTGATTGATTGATTGATTATTATTATATGTTCTCCTTAGCAGATGTTCTCCTCTTGATAGACTGCAACGCCTATATAACCTTCACTCAGGGGAACTTGATATTTTTTGCCGTCCCCTTGGGGGGTTTTTGTCCGGGCTGTTAGCCGTGGCGCACTAACTTCATTTCGACAGTTCTCGTGTTCTTCAGTTATTTTCCGCATGTGTATGTTGTTTTCACAGAGTCTGTTCTCATTTACTCATATATGTTGTTCATATATGTTCATATATGTTAGTGTTCATATGTTGTTCATATGTTGTTCATATGTTCATATATGTTAGTGCTGCGGGCGTAATCGTTGTATGTACTATGCTACACTTGTGTAGTCAACTCTTCATACATATGTTTAAGTGGCCCGGGCGAACCAAATGTTATAGAAACAAATGTTTCTATAACTTATCAGTTTATGTGAATAGTTACAAACATTTCCTGTACTTTGTTTCATACGTTTTTGTGTAATTGATGCTTCAGCCGATTGCTATGGTCATTGTACGCTGTGTTTGTGCAATGTACCATAACTTCGTATAATGTAGTTTGGATGCCACTTTTAATTTTTTCTCTGTGGTATTTCATTCACCCACATTTTTTCCTGGTTTTATATGTGTCAGCCACTGATGTATTTCAATGCGGCATTTTTTCTTTTTTTTTTCTCAGTGCGCCAGCACCAAGGCTTCGGCTGTTCCTGGGCACTATAATAAAGGTTGATTGATTGATTGATTGATTGATTATTATTATTATTGTATAGATAATATTCATAAGGCAGGGGGGATAAACAGGTTTTGATTGGCATTGCTCAGGGCTTTTGGTAAGTATACGGTTGTTCCTCGGTTTGTCTGTATTGTACTCTCGTAAGTATCCTAATTCTCTTGGTCCAAGACGCCTCGACGTAAGATGAAGCTCGCCGGGATAATGAACTTACGCTACTCATATTATCACAGACTAAACATCTCCCTCTGCAAGTGCCTTTACGCCATGGATGAATTATATGCTTCACATCCCCCGTGTAACGACCGTTGGAGGGATAGACCTCGTCTAATTCCTTTTTTTTTTTTTCGTGCCAGGTTGCAACAGTGTAGTCAACCTTTGAATAACGGCGGTAGCAGTGCTAGAAAGGGGCCAGACGACAGAACCCGTCCTTCTCCAAGACAGGGCTTACGCAACGATAGGCACAACTTCATTGAGGTTACGTGAGCTCCGTCGCACTGTCAACTGGCGTCGACGGCTCGTACGTAGCGCTTGTCATTGTCACTGGCGTAGTCTTTTTTTTTTTTTTTTTTTTTGTACGTTGCCTTTCGGCTTCGCCATTACATTGTGCTGCCGCCGCCCGAACGATGAAACTTTCCCACCTTACAGAACGGCTCTTTCTCCTTTTCTCGTTACCGTTCCGGGCCCGTGACTTATCGCTCGCCCATTCTCTTCCTCCGTTCGAAGTCTCCCGCTCACATCAGTCTCGCCCCTCCCGTAGCCTGACGATCGTTGTCTCCGCCGCATCGTCACGTGTGCATAGCGGCGCTCCCCGGCTGCATTTCGAGATGCGTTGTTAGTCCCGTGGCCCGTAGACTCGGGCCACGGTGGTGGCGGCATCGCCGGGTCGTGCATGCTTGACACGTGTCGCCTCGCGTCATCTTTCTTGTTCGCGGCGCACCGGCATCCAAGTTGTGGTTCCTGTGGCGCTCCGACCACTTCCGCCTGCTCACCTCAATCTGTCCGAGGGCGGTGAGGAAGCACTCGTCACGTGGCGGCCTGGAGCACAAAAGGCGCGCATACGGCCGCGTACTGCAGTTGAGTCGCGCGCTCGTTGTAAGGGGCCTTGTACGTTTATTGATTCCTGATATTTGCTTGGCTTTTGTGTTATTCTCTAGATAGGCAAACGTGGCTTTATGCGATTCCTCAGAAAAATTGCGACCTGCGCACGCCATTCGTGATCTATTTTTCTCCCACATGAGCCGAACAGGCTTGCTGGCTTTCATATTTTCATATGAACAGGCTTTCATATTTTACAAAAAACGAAGGAAAACGAAGGAAAACAGCCCATGTTGGGCAGAGCTCAACTTTTACATGCCTTCAGTCACCTCATACCCCGCACATTGCCTTTGTGGTATCCTGATCGCCTGTGAGCCAAAAAGTATCGCCATTTGCCTTGAAATGACATTTTAATTAATGTTAAATGGAAATCAAATACTATTGCACCGGCACTTTCCCAAAGGAGATATGTACTCTTAAAATGTGCGCAACTGCGACATAACTCCATTCTGAAAATGTAGCGTAGCAGCGCATTTTACGTGTGCATCTGCGTAGTGTTCCTTCGAAATGGCCATGTTCTCGACCGCGCTTAAAAATGTCAGACGATTGCGCGATTCGCAACGCGATTATTGAGAGCTGGCTAAAAAGCGCGACTCCCTCTTCTGCCGAAAACATGGCCTCTTTGAAGGACCCCTACGTGGGTGTCACAATGAACTTAAATGCAAGGATGACGGTATGCACAGTCTGTAGAACGCGTATCTATAACAGCGACTTCTGCTCCCACTGGTTATATGGGGAAAGTGCTGACGGATGCTCTCCAAAACAAGTGTTGGGGGACTGAAGTGGTCGGCGTAGACTTCAGCATGGTGCACTAACTTTCTCTAAATTATTTCAAGCCAACGCCGCAGAAGGCCGGACGTACACAAAGCCGTGTTATAGGCCGGCAGACCTTTCTGCTTTCCTCTAGTAAAGAGCTTTCTCTCGCTCCGTGTTATAGACAAGCGTTTTACCGACTGTACATCTCACATAGATGTTAAACCGCCTTCGGCCCACCAGCTTTGCTTGCAAGAACGACCCCCTGCGGTTTGTGATACCTAGGCGTGGCTTGTTTGGAGAAGTTAGGGACTTGATGCTGGTGCCAACTATAGCCAACGAAGCACACGGCGACGCACCGCGAGAATTGTACAAACACTGCGATAACCTATATTCAAGTGAAATAGAGCACGTGGTGTCTTTTAATGCGTAACATTCTTTGCAGAGTATCCCCACAGACAGGATCGTGTAACGACTTGCATTTCCACAAAATTGTAGATTTTGCGGAAGTAACACCTTTAATCGTTCTAACAGCCTAAAATGAACATCATTTGTAGGACAGAATTTTGAAAAACCAAAAAAATAAAAAATAAAAACTAAAATTTTCACAAAAATCATGTGACAAAATAAAAAATATGATAAGGACAGCCAAAGTGGTGCCATGACCATTTTTTGTTTGAGATGAAACTTTAATATTGTGTAGAGCATTGTACCTTCACCATGGAACTGGCATTAGTTTAGTGAGAAACACCATCGTTGATTAAATAAACAAATATTTAGAACGCGATTGGTCCGGGCTACTTTCAACATTGCTTGGTGTGGCAACTTTGGGGTCCTGTAAAACGAAGTGAGATTTTTTCCGAATTTTCCTAATTTTTTGAACAAACATTCGCAAACTTTTGTGCCCGATTTGCGAAAATTAAATTTGCAATATTTATATTTTTTGAGAAAATATTTCTCAAACTTAGTAGCGAGAGCAATGACAATCAAAAGTGGCACTCCTAAAAAAAATTTTTTTACACATCGCCCTAAAGGCTCACCCGTATATTTTTTTAGATGTGTTTACGAGGGGCTGCTGAACACCTCATACACTGCTCAATGCCCTACTAAGAAAATTTATCAAAATACCGCTTCGTGAAATGCGACAAAAAATGAAAATTTTGAAAAAAGGCCCACCCTTCGACGTCATTTTAAAAAAATCATGTTTCTCAATTTTTGCGATATTTACACAAAATGGCATTCACTTCCTGAGTATTCTTGAAAGCTACACATTTGTTGCAATATTTTTGTTCTAACTTGGAAAATTGAGGTCCCATTCAACACATTTCTTTAATGTCCGATCAACTGTTGAGTAGCAGTTCGCAGTGAAAAAGGACAAATAACTATGGCTGTTTCTTACATTTTAAAAAACTAAAGCGACTGATATAAAGAAAACTCATCATAGTATTCATATTTACAATCGCTCAACTTGTTAGTTGCAGTAGGTAATTAAATATTTGTGACGTTTCTGAGCTTGTTTCTCCCACCAGAGTAAGGCTACCATTTTATTTCTTTATCGCCTTGCCCTAGCTGTGTCATAAACCCATATGTTTGATTTCTGACGCTGCTTAACCGCACATTATTGGTAATTTACCCCATTTATAAGCAAGCAACCTCGCTGCTGGCACTGAGAATATTTGACATGCGATCGTCATAGTCAAATGTGTATTTCCGTTCTACCTGCTGGTACATGCGAAGTGCTAACTGCAAAACAACTTCGTCTTCCCAACTGTCCGTCTTTCAGGCTCCCGGGGATCATAAATAGATGTGCTTCTTGAACATTTTGTTTTTAGCTGTTGGAAAGATAAACTTTTATCCCACTACAAAATCTGACAACCTTTACTTTGGACACTTCAAGGTTAAGGGGAAGCTGCAGTTGTTTATTTCCAAAGATCTTCAAAGATCTAACAAACAGTGGTCAGAAGTTTTGCTTATGCTGTAGGAATTACTTCCCGACGAAGGTAGATGATACCATTCACCGCAGAGGCAAAAAAGTGTGTTCACGTACGTTGCGATGTCGAGAAATACTACAATGACTCTTTGTGGGAGCACAGTCTGTGATTCGGCTCATGCATGCTTGGGGTTGGTCGAAATCAAGCGACATCTTGAAGAGCATGCATCAATATGCGCTTTAATAATGTGTATAAATAATGGTGGTGCCACCAAATTTAAGAGCAAATATCAGTTCCTCGAGGTGCACACAAGTGAATGTAGGGTGACAAAGTGGCTTTTCACTGGAACCGGACATGACAAAAGTGCGCACGATGGCGTGGAGAGCCTTGTCACGCATCAAGCTGCTGTGCATATTTTGCAATGACCTTCAAGCGAAGCCGCACAAAGTACTAAACAGTTCGTGGAAAGCATCCTGGAAAAGTGAATTTCGTCGTACTATATCTTGGCGATGGCGATATCGCCACATTTGAGAACAAAGAAGAGAAAAGCAAAAATGTTCCGCCGGTACTCGGCATCCCGCACCCGCCGCGGTGGCTCAGTGGCTAAGGCGTTCTGCTGCTGAGCACGAGGTCGCGGGTTCGATTCCCGGCCGCGCCGGCCGCTTTTCTGATATATGGCGAAAAGCAAAAACGCCCGTGTGTACGAGATTTAGGCGCACGTTAAAGATCCCCAGGTGGTCACAATTAATCCGGAGACCTCCACTACGGCACGCCTCATCGCCTGCGTTGCGTCGGCGCATTAAAGCATTAAACCCTACAATCAATCAATCAATCAATCAATCAATCAATCAATCAATCAATCAATCAATCAATCAATCAATCAATCAATCAATCAACCAATCAATCAATCAATTACTCGGAATCCCGTATCCTCCCGGAAATAGCGAACTCAAATGAAATAAATTGAAGGTACACAATATCGAACTCGGACTCGGAAAGGCAGCGACGGTTTTCACCTCTGCTTGCCGACACTTTGAAGATCCTCGGAAATAAACAACTGCAGCTTCCCCTTAACCTCGAAGTGTCCAAAGTAAAGGTTGTCAGATTATGTAGAGGGTTAAAAGTTAATCTTTCCAACAGCTAAAAACAAAATGTTCAAGAAGCACATCTATTTATTATCCCCGGGAGCCTGAAAGACGGACAGTTGGGAAGACGAAGTTGTTTAGCACTTCGCATGTACCAGCAGGTAGAACGGAAATACACATTTGACTATGACGATCGCATGTCAAATATTCTCAGTGCCAGTAGCGAGGTTGCTTGCTTATAAATGGGGTAAATTACCAATAATGTGCGGTTAAGCAGCGTCAGAAATCAAACATATGGGTTTATGACACAGCTAGGGCAAGGCGATAAAGAAATAAAATGGTAGCCTTACTCTGGTGGGAGAAACAAGCTCAGAAACGTCACAAATATTTAATTACCTACTGCAACTAACAAGTTGAGCGATTGTAAATATGAATACTATGATGAGTTTTCTTTATATCAGTCGCTTTAGTTTTTTAAAATGTAAGAAACAGCCATAGTTATTTGTTCTTTTTCACTGCGAACTGCTACTCAACAGTTGATCGGACATTAAAGAAATGTGTTGAATGGGACCTCAATTTTCCAAGTTAGAACAAAAATAATGCAACAAATGTTTAGCTTTCAAGAATACTCAGGAAGTGAATACCATTTTGTGTAAATATCGCAAAAATTGAGAAACATGATTTTTTTAAAATGACGTCGAAGGGTGGGCCTTTTCTCAAAATTTTCATTTTTTGTCGCATTTCACGAAGCGGTATTTTGATAAATTTTCTTAGTAGGGCATTGAGCAGTGTATGAGGTGTTCAGCAGCCCCTCGTAAACACATCTAAAAAAATATACGGGTGAGGCTTTAGGGCGATGTGTAAAAAAAGTTTTTTTAGGAGTGCCACTTTTGATTGTCACTGCTCTCGCTACTAAGTTTGAGAAATATTTTCTCAAAAAATATAAATATTGCAAATTTAATTTTCGCAAATCGGGCACAAAAGTTTGCGAATGTTTGTTCAAAAAATTAGGAAAATTCGGAAAAAATCTCACTTCGTTTTACAGGACCCCAAAGTTGCCACACCAAACAATGTTGAAAGTAGCCCGGACCAATCGCGTTCTAAATATTTTGTTATTTAATCAGCGATGGTGTTTCTCACTAAACTAATGCCAGTTCCATGGTGAAGGTACAATGCTCTACACAATATTAAAGTTTCATCTCAAACAAAAAATGGTCATGGCACCACTTTGGCTGTCCTTATCTGACACACCCACCTTATAAATCCCCCTCCCCAAAACCGAAGCATAAACGAAAAAAAGTTGTCAAAGAAACGTTCAAAATACGAATAAAAGTAGTGAAAATGGGGGACCGTATAACGCCCAGTATTTCCACAAAAGGCAGATTTTGCAGAAGTAACAGCATTAATCGTTACAACAGCTCTAATGGAGATAATTTCTCGGACAGAAGCTTGAATACCAAAAAATAAAAAAAATAAAAAAAATTCCACAGAAATGATCTGACAAAATCAAAGACATCTTCCCCCAAAATTTAAGAAAACACAAAAGCAGTCAGTAAAAAAAGAAGAAACGTTCGAAATGCCATAAAAAAATAGCGAAAACGGCGAACCGTGTAACGCCCTCCATTTCCACAAAAAGGCAGATTTGGTGGAAGTAACGCCTGTAATCGTTATAATAGCGTAAAAGGAAATAATTTGACGGAGAGAATTTTGGAAAACCCCACAAATAGAAAAAAAATAACTGTTCACAAAAATGATAGGACAAAATCAGAAATATGCATCTTATACATCTCTCCAAAAAACCGATGACTAAACAAAAAAAGTACGCGAAATAAGGTTGTAAATACAAATAAATAACAGCGTCGACGGACCAACTCTGCAGTACGCCTCGCATCTTCGAAAAAAAGACATAATTAATGAAGTAAAAATACTTCATCGCTATAATGGTATAAATTGACATCATTGGCGAAAAGAAACAAAAGAAAACGTCGAGTAAAATAAGCCAACGTCTTTCGCTACTCATAGCCATATTTGGCTGTAAAGAACTCGCACTTTAGACAAGTGGAATAAGAATGCTACAATTCTCTGGATTTGTGCAGATTTTTTTCCGTCACTCTACGGAAGCAGAAAGGCATCATTTGTGCTGTACTGAAAGCCAATGAAATTACTTTTCTCGTGATGATGCACGCAGTTACAAAGTGGTGGACTCAGTCTTGATGATCGAACGATTGGCACCAACTTGGCTTGCCATAATAGGCTCGATTGTACAGAAAGTTTCAGCCCATACGGAAAACACCAGTTATCGCAAACTCTACAATTAAGAACAGTAACCACAAGTAGGCCTATTCAAGCATATCGGCGTACAAGAAACAAAACAAAAACAAATCAAAAAACGCCATGGTTGGTATTGCCTGTGGACTGTCGTAACCAGTACCAGTATAAGGATTCGCTGTGGCTGCACCTTTTGTGCTGTTAACATTCAGTGCCAAAATCAGTGTAATGTCCGGTTGTCCGATAATGATCTCCCAGCTTATTTTCTTTTCTTTTTTTCCCCCTCCAGCATTGGTGGCCCGTTTGCGGCCCTTCTCCGGTAGGAATATAAAGCCGCGAAGTATAAGACGCCCTTGCGCCTATTTCTAAAGCAAACGCATGCACAGTAACAGCTTATCGTCGTTATGAAATCCACATAGTGTTCCTTCAAGGTGGGGATGTTATGGGCAGAAATTAAAAACAGGGCATCTGGTTGCACCATCCCTAATGCGATTATTGAGCCTTGCTTTTACTGGCGGCTTTTTCCTTCTCTGGCGTGAGTTGTCATGGATAACCATAATAAGTGTCAAAGGTTACCACGCAACAGCCAACGATGTAATTGTTTCCCTCACTGGTAGGTCTGTTTTGCTACCTTCACCGCAGCGTCAGCGTAGTTGCTGCGGAGCACCCTTTAAAGGCAAGCTTCAGTGAGGATGATGGTATTGGACCGGACACGATGAACACCCGCCATCTTTCGCGTCAAAAGCATACGCTGTGAAAGAAACGTGTTGTAGACGGCACCCACTCACTGCGTCACGCACAACGAAGCCGCTGGTGAAACCCATGATTTAGCGACTTATGTTCACGTTTCTGTATTCCATGTCATTTGTAGATAGCAAGAACTCCCTTCAGGTTAACATAAACGTGGCCCGCGGGTTCGGAAAGGCACTTCGGCTTTCTTTAAAAAATTCGGCTGAGCGCAACGAGGTATCGCTATACCGGTGCGATACTTTGCCGGGAGAATAAGAAAGACGGCAGGACACGCGTTAACAACTGCTCTTTTAAATGCGTAAAGTTTTCTAGACGGACTCAACGGGGAAACACGTCTGCCGTCTGTAAAGCTTGATGTGTTTAAACCAGATTTGAATCTGCGACATCTCGGTTTGAATGCATGTATCTTAACCGGTGCATCACCGGTACGTCCGCTCAAGCGGCGCAAAAGAGGTCTGTGTCTATCGCATTGGCCGCAAAATGTGGTCACAAATTTCTGGCACCTTGCCGCAGTCCCCCAAAACAACACCGAGTCAAGCGGAACCATACTTTACTACATTCCGAAGCTACGGAGTCTTCCCAATACAGCCGCGTACCGCCTCAGCGCCCGACCGTGCACGGCGCATAGCCCGGTGCAAGTGGCGCGCACTCCAATTTCAAACGCTTTGTTAACCACACTGGTCCGCACAAATTTAAATGGTTACCGCCGCTACGCGGTGGTCTAAAAGGCCGCAGCGTCCCATTTATGCACACGTTAACGGTTGTCTGATGAAAAGCGAAGTCACAAAAACGGCGTGCTAAAGTGAGCGTGTCGGGTGCGAAAGAAAGAACGAAGGAAGCACACAAAGAGGTGAAGGGGGGGGGGGGGGAAGGGGGGAGGGCTGCTACCAACACTGACGGAGAGAAAAAAAAAGGAAAGGCGGCGAACTAATGCAGCCAGACAGCAACGCTACAAGAACGCCGCAGCAGAATAAGCGCGAGAAATACAAGCGCGTGATATAGGGCATCGCCAGGAACAGACAACTCGCTTGTACGATATCTAAACACGTGAAATACAAGCACGGCATACCGAATATCACCCGGAACAGAGAACTCAGTTGGTCAAAGAACAAATCCAGACAAACTGCAGCAATGAAGCAGAATAGCACCCCCAGCAACGGGCTGAAGCTCGTCATCAGAAACAACAATTGCAGCACCCTCGCGACAAGCGTTTTCAGAAAAGATGCGTGAAGATGAATTCGAACCCAGCGTAGCGCCTGCGGCAGCTTGTGGTTTCGGTTCGATGTCACAAAAGCGCAGTCGAACCACTTTGACACGCACGCACCGCAGAGCCTTTCCCGACGAAGGTTTCACAATATTTCTGCTGTGCTCCATGTGGAAAGAGTAACCCACGCGACGTCAAAGTTAATCGCCTCTCTCGCAGCACCTGCCACGGCCCACGCATGTCCCGCCGTCGAAGGAAATCAGAGAGCGCTCCATCTCCCACCCTTCAAGTTCACAAGCGACTAGTGCATGGCGGAGAATATTAATTGAGATAGTGGACAAAATGCGACATGTCCCAGTAGACGCAAACGGGATGCTAACTTTGCCTCCGCGCAACATGACGGACAACAGGGAGCAAGTGCTTATGTATATGTAGATAGCTCTCATAGAAGTGTATGCGTGATGATTTTTTTTTTTTTTTGAGGGAGCAAGGGAGATGGGGTACAGTGTGAGCTAGACCGCGACAGGTTTTTCATTGTTGCTCCAGTTTAAGTGTTTTATGAACGAGTTAAGTGCAAGCGAGTTCGAAGCGAAGCCGAACCGAAGTGGTGTCCTTTTATTACGGCAAGTGGCGTTTAGAAGGACGCCATAAGTGTACCGCTCCGTAAGAGCTAATGGTACGACAATGGTTTTGAGGATACCTGACGTGCACCCTTTTAATTATTGAGTGATGCAGCTCATGCCTGTCCAGCAAGTAAAGAAAAAAAAAGAATGAGGAAAGAACGCACACCTTGAGAACCATATATGGGCTCCGAACAAGCCACGCAGCTTCCTCGTCTACCTGAGAGTCAGCCCCTCGCGGAAGCCCTGCCGTCGAAATTGATCCGTTACGCCCGGGTGGCGGCGAAAATGCGTCACAAATATCCTCGGGCCACCGCCATCAAGTGCTTTGTTGAGCGTCCTTCAGTACACTGCCACCCCCAATTCAGATTTTCCTGCGCGCCTTTTTTGGCGCATGTCTTCTGGCAGAGAATGGGTGGGAGGTTGATGCCCATGACATGAAGCCGCGGGATGGACGGAACGGGTTTCTGCCAAGAGTGCCCACAGCTTTGCCCAAACTCCGCCTCTTTCTTCTCTGGTTCCTTTTTTTTTTTTTGTATGCCTGCGGCTTCCGCATCTCGATGAGATATTGCAACCTTTAGGTTCGGCAGAGCCTGCTGAGTAGGTTGGCAGCTATAAAGCGTGTCCGACGCGGCGGCTTTACGGGGTGGTTCCCTTTGAACAATTCCATCGGAGGTTTATCGACAGTTTTGATTGACAGCAGCTCGTTCTCCTGTAAGTGCTGTTGTCAGAACATAAAGAAAACACATTACGGGCATAGGTAGAAATCGCACGTCTTATGCCCGCTGAATAGGCCGCACATATTCCCGCGTATTCGAGGTGCGACGCCACTTTGCGGATATACGGCCTTGATTGCCGATGCGGCAAAAGGACGAAATTGTGAAGTCGTAAAGCCTACTCGAACGCTGCGTTTGTATCTTCCAGCTCTGTCTAGCACACGACAGTTTGGGCGAGGGGGATGCCGGCGCCCTTCCGCTCAGTAGAGTGATTACAGCGCAGGTGATTACTCCACTCGTGGAGTAATCACCTCCACAGCCGAGTGATTACACCACTCGAAAACGAAAAATCACGCAATGCAGCAAGGGCTTCGGTTGAACAAAGCGTAGAATGAATATACTGCATATTATACTGAATTAATACACTGTATATTAAGCCGAGGGGGGGGGGGGGGGGGGTGGGGGGTCTATTTGCAGATCTATCCTGGATACACGCCGTACTGGCCACTACGTATATCTCTGACAAGCATTTCGATCGTTGGCCCTATTTTTGGTGACACGCGTTCTATTATTATCCAGTCTCATGTTACGAACCAGCTGTGAAGTGCATGTTTATTTGCGGCCGATTCTCGCATTCGCATCCGCCGCAGTGGGTCAGTGCTCCTAAGGCGTTGTGCTGGTGAGCCTAAATACACGAGATCTATCAGCGGGCCGCGGCGGCCCTTTTTCTGATGGAGGCGATTAACGAAAACGCCCGCCCGTGTGTCGAGATAACGGCGTACGTTGAAGATCCCTCCACTACGGCGCGCCTCGTAGCCCTGGAGGAGATTCGGCGTTTAAAACCCGGAATTCTCGCATTCGCGCGCAGTGCCACTGACCGGTGCACAAGCGGCGCAATGCGGAACCCACCAGTGCAGCGAAGAACAGGAAATTCATGTCCTGACATGACCGGTGGAGGTGAGCGCAGCTTTCGGCTCGAAACCTACTCCGCATGCGAGCACGGCATGCATGCCGTGCGGGTTTCCACACTCTCACCAGACCGAGTGGCAGTTGTTTTGTTCATTTTTATTTGACTCCGTTAGAATTCTATAGTGACATCCGCAAGAGTTTAGATGGTTGCATTTGTGACTTCAAAATCTGCAGACGCTGCGCCCAGTACGCCAGTGCGTTTCGGACAGAGCTCTGGAGCTGTTACTCTGCCGGTTTGAGTTCTCATGCTGACACAGTGCGCTGTAAAGTCGCCATGTTGTTCATCTGACCATGGAATAAGCAGTTTTAAGTTTGGCCTCCGGCTTTTCGTCCTCCGAACGGAGGCAGCTATCGCCTGCAAGCAGCCAACCAGCCATGCTACTTCAACGCGGGCCGACATCGTGGGCTCGGTCGCAACACTTGACAGGCACTTGCGATGGCGGGACGAAGTCTTTCCAAAAATACCCTAACAGTGTAACTTCGCGGAGGAGGACTGCGCTGCGTGAAATGAATACATTTTCCCGCCTTATCGTCAGGCAATCAACCGTAATGGTTGGCGGCATGTAGCACACGTTGTCTCGACATTGCACTGCGCCGAAATCTCCCCCTGCTCGATCACCATTTTCTTCTCGAGTACTGCCTAATAGATTCGTTCGTTGAATCGTTAGGCGGAGTTTCCGCATCCACGTTGCCTTCAGCTCTTACCTACCCTTGCGCTCTGCTTAAAGGCTGCATGAAATAGCTAAGGAATAAAAAAGAAAAAAATATAAACTCTTTCGCGGCGCGATCATGTTTTTCGCCCTCTATTATAAAGCGTTTAATCACCAGCGCTTTAGGCCGAATCGCGTGACTGCAAGCTTCTATGTGGTTGAGCTCAAGAATCGGTCAGGTTAGTGCTTATTATATGTACACCTGTGCAAGTGGGCGTCTTGGTGAGCGAAACATAAGCAAAGAAAGAACAGCTAGGCCTTTTTTTTTATGGCGAATGAGACTGATCGTTTACGCTGACGCTGCCGCCGTTATCGAAACCATCACGCCGTGAAATCAAGATGGGGTCGGGCGTTGATAATTTTTGTAAATTTTGACAGCGCAACCAATAACCGATGAGATACGGGCTCGCTGGAGCGTATACGTACCGAGCTGTGAGCTCGGAGGCCTCTGTTATCCTGACGCCGCTAATAATGGTATTCCAACGATTTCTGAGAAGTAAAGGCCAGTCTTGAGCTTTAGGCGCCGAAGCTGCTTGGAGATGAGGGGCGGCATAGTAAGCGCCATAGTAAATTAACCCGCTAGGGATACCTTATTTAACACGTGCACAAATCACGTACTCGTGGTAGTTTTCGTTTTTCGCGTCTACCAGAAAAACTGCCGTCGCGGTCAGGAGTCTAACCCGCGACCTCATTCTCTGCAGCGAGACGTCTTTTTTGCGATCGCTAGACCAATAACATAGCCCGAGGAACGAAGAGCAGCAGAGGCAGGAGCCTATTGCCTGGCCTACATTTCTTTGCAAAGGACGAGCCCGATTGGGATTATCACACTGACATTGGTTGGTCTCGGGAGATCACAGGTAGCGAAACGGGAGTGATCGGTCACCTATGCAGCCTTTCCAGAAAGCCGCTGAATGAGGGCTCGTTCGAATAACTATGGTTAAACCCAAAATAAAAGCGCTGAGCGCTAGCAACTTAAAACAAAATGAACAGATGTGGGCAGCTGCGGTGGCCTCGTTGGCAGCTCTACATATGCCGGTCAAGTGTGGGAAGGCAGAGGGGGAAGTTCTGTTCATTTTCTTAGTGCCTTGTCAAAGGAGCCGGCGCCGAAACGATACCGGGCTGAGCGGACAGTCGAGGAAAATAGGTGGACTGTAATATGCTCACGGTTCCTAACGCGCCGACAGATTAAACGGGGTCTGAGGCATGGCAGCTGAGGTCGGTGGTGGTGGTTCGCGCAACTTTTGCTACTACTGCCGCTCGCGTCATGAAGAGCTGCGGTGGCGGCGGCAAAGCCTTGTTCTTGCCTGCGCACCGCTTTGCGATTGATTGATTGCGCTTGGCGCTGGGATTTGAGTGGCGGCTGCCGCTCTTTTGGAGCTCGGAAAGGTGAATGGCTCGACCACCGGAGGGGAGTTCCTTTCCACGAAAGCGCCTGCACGGCTGCCACGTGTCTCGCCCTTTTTTCCTTTTTTTTTTCTTTTTGCTCTGGCTCGTCCACAACCGTGTAACTTCTTTTCCTTTGTCCTCTCTTGGCCCCGCCTGCGGCTAGAATTGCTACTTGCCAGTTCCCGTGACCTCGACACTCGTGTGCATCAAACCAGCAGGCATTTCTATTTCCCTGTCTCTTGGGCCGCTTTGAAACGCTTTGAATCTCTGCCTCGACCCGTTATAATTTGACTCTTGAGCAGGGCGGGATATTTCCGGTTTGGCAGCCTTCTGAAGCTTTTCAGTCTGTAAGTTATAATCACAGACGACACGTGATAGCTGTTTCTCGGCTTCCGGTTCTCCTATTCCCGCCATTCGGCACTTCTTTCTTTCTTTCTTTCTTTCTTTCTTTCTTTCTTTCTTTCTTTCTTTCTTGCAGCCTGATCGTTGTTACAACAGCAGCCGCAAAAAGACGCAAGACATCATGCGTTGTGCATCCCCCGCAGCAACTCATTAAAACAAAAAATAATATCCGCATCTGTCGCACTCTAAATTTCACTCTTTTTTCCAGCATCCAGGGGCTTTGTTTTTGCTTCTAACGCTTGCGGATCTTTTTTCGTTCACCGCACATATACAGGCAATTCCTGGTCCTCCTTGTCAAGACCACTGAAACTGCTTATAGTTCTCCCCCCCCCCCCCCCCCCCCCCCCCCCCCCCCAACAGTGAACTGACTTATAGTTTCGAGCTCTTTCGAACTCAATCCCCTTCCGAGTGAACATCACCTCCCCACTGTGATTAAGCCGCATTTAGGCTTGTCCCCTTCAACATTGCAGTTACCTTACCTCAAATCACCCTCCTCCGTAATCTCACCTCAATATCGAACTCGCCTGAACATCAACGCGGAAATCGTTGATCTTTGTTGAACTCAAGTTGCCTCCGAAGACGCAATACACACCTTCATTATAAAACCTACCCCTCCACCAACTCACCATTACGTGATAACGTCTACGAGATCAATTCTCAGAGTAACCTGCTGAATGTATTGGCCCAAAGCCTCTGGAAACCTTTTTAGAGCGTCTTGATGATGATGGTGGTTAATGTGTAATGGCGCAAGGCCAACAAGGTTTCAGAGCGTCTTGCTGAGCGACCCAGGGGTTCACGGCTTACGTGACTGCGACGTGCGTACCCTCCGTAACCGCTGACTGCCACAACGCCAGCGTTAACATCGTATTTTGCTGCAATACACCGCCAATACTAGCAAGCAATGTTGCGTTCTCTACAGAGCATGAATGTGCATACACCAAAAGCCATATTTGGGAAGACATTTAAGAACGCATGGCTTGTTTAGTGAAGAGCGGCTGGATTTAAAAAAAAGTTATTTTGCCTACTGAGTAACTTGAGTGTATTATGAAACAGCGTTTTGACTGTTAAACTACTGTAACGTTCATGCCATCCCATCCTTTCTGGAAATGGCTTTCGGAAACATCGTTTAACCGGTTGAAGTTTGCCAAATGAAAATAGAACCGGCAAGAAGCAGATCTAAATAAAACAAAGCGGGTATATAGCATTCAGAGGTATAAAATGACTAGTTTTGAGGGAATAAACCATGAAAGAAATCGTTTATAAATATGCAGATGTATAAGATAGGCTTAGAGAGGTCTTTTGTGAAAAATCTGTTTGAATTCATCTTTCTCAACGGAAGTGACAAAAACGGGATGAGAAGTTTTTCCAATCTAACTTATGGCGTGGTGATAGAGGATCTCAATTATACCCGCATTGTAGCCCATTCCCGCAAAGGTATTAAGGACAACGCGTTCTAAAACTGCCAGTCAAATAAATCATACCCAGCTTTCTCGCTCAAAATTACAACCTCTCGGGAACCTAGAAAAACCACTTTAGGTAAATGATATTTGGCATAAAGCTAGAAGTCAACGTGAAGATTAAAACTCTAAAAGAAGATTTCAGGTTTCTGAATATTTGTTTGTGTAATTCGCTGTCAAATCTAACTCCCAATGAATTTCTATGGGATAGTTCCCATGGCTCAGGAACCCAGTCGCGCAACGTGCGCGACTTGAAACTGTGCACAAAGCAAGTATTCACCCCAAATATTAGCTGTGCAAAAGAACATTTTTATTTCGCTAAAAAATTGCAGAGTAATCACTGTTGAAAGGACTGCCATGAGCGGGAAAGCTGCACATGTAATTTCAATCAATCAATCAATCAATCAATCAATCAATCAATCAATCAATCAATCAATCAATCAATCAATCAATCAATCAATCAATCAATCAATCAATCAATCGATTGATCGATCGATCAATTGTGACCAAGCACTGGAGGGTCGACCACAAGAGACCTGCACGCGCAGTATGAAGCGTAGCACAGCTTTACATGCCCACAGAGTAGCCCGTACCCGCAGAGGTTGCAGAGCTAAATAAGTTACGGTTCATAACATTATGGTACTTGAATCTTTGATGCGCATTCGGCATATCGCAGTTTCAAGGATTACAGCGTTATGAGCTGTGGCTGTGAGAGAGGAGTTGTGCTATCCAATTGCAGAATAACAAAAGAAAATACCATGCACATTTGTTTGGCAATTTTGATGGCGCTTGGATACTTCCTCTGCAAGCTCTTCTTAAGCCCTTGAACGAGGACTAGGGACAGAACGAAAAACAAGTTAAATAGTCCGATATGTAGGAAATCCAACCTTTTCCATGATTTCAGGGTGAAATGCTGAATAAGTAAGACAAGCGATCAAACTACAACAGATCAGTAGTAGGTAGCTGGTTAACGGTGCGATTGTCCTAAGCTTACCTCCACCTTTTCCTGCTTCCCAATTTGCCGACGGGGCTACAAGGACCGGAGGTTTTTACAGCCGACTGTAAGAGGCCACCGCTACGAAACACGTTTTACTTATCGGTATCCGCTTGAACCGTAGCAAGAAACGAAAACTTCTCAGGGACAGAATATATTTGACACTTCCATACGCTTTTCTGTTTTCTTGCCGTGTACAGACAGTCTGATGAAAGCGCATATTCTGCGCTTTTTATAACGCGGATGTAGGCGTTTTTTTTTCGTTTTTTTTTACTTGCATTACTTGGGGTGTTTTCATACATCCACATAGCACGTGCAACCCGCTCCGCTGTCTTTTCACAGCGCGCCCAAGCTTTGGCCGCCGTACGTGATACCCAGAATAACGAGTGGCACCTCTGATGCCTCGGTGCGATCGGCCATCGTGAGCTGTTCATTCGTGCACGCGGCGTCTCGATCTAACTTCCCCTTCTCTGCGTGAGGAAGAGTTCAGCGGCGACCCGTCTTTCAAGTTTAGCCGCAGTGCCTGCCTGACTGACGGCATACGTGCACATGCGTGTATGTGCGTAAGCCTGACTGGAGCGCTTCCGAAGCAAGGGCAGTCTTCCCATCTGCCTCAACGAATTCAGACGGTCCATGATCAGGCACCGTCTTTCGTGCATCTTCTCCTTCCCTCAGCTCCTTCCCCTCCCGGGCTTCCATTTTTATTCTGCGCGAGCGGAGTTCCTTAACGACTGCTTTTAGCGGTGAAAGTGGTTAGCGCGAGTGCGTGAATAGTATCCGACTTGGTAACATCCTCGCGCCCACCTCCTACAAAAAAAGCACGAAGAAAGGTAAGGGGTATCTAAAGCCTCAGTTCAACTTTTATTAAGTGCAGTTACGAAGGCATAAAACATGATCAAGTACGTATGAATACGAATGCATAACTTTTGTAATTTCTCTCAGTTAAAGAGGCATTTCCCATTAAGACAAATTATGTGCAGCCGCGCAGTCTGTCGTAAACCGCCCACTGAAAAGGCCCTATCCTTCGCCCACGCAGCGAAAACTTCTGTGTTTCGCGTTCAGGTCCGTATTTTTGTGGTTTTGTTTTATAGCGTTCCGACGGCCCGTATATAGACAGGAAGAGGTGTAAGGTTAGATGCGGGGGTGCACGATGCGGTTGTCACGTTTTAACGCACGTACGCGCTTTTTAACACCGCACGTCTAATTCCAGAAACCTGTTACTGCGCGCCCATTTATGCGTGCACCCGGTAATAAATCTTGAAAAACAAAAGGGAGATTTTATGCCCTCACCGATAACATGCCCGTTGTGCTGGTGGGAGATTTAACGTGGACGCCTCACGGCCCATTGAACCTGGCTGCTGTCCTCCGGGGTCGAGTGGTTTGTGTTGGTTCTAACACACCAACACAAACAGTGAGAGGCCTACGATGCGTGAGGGCAACGGACACCCCCATGTTTAATAAAACCGTAGTCCTTCCAAGTTTCATCCAGCTGATTGTCTAGGAAATATGCTAAATCACAAATTACAAACAAACGTGTTTTGTTTTGTGAACTCCTTGGACTGTGCCCGGCTTCGCTAGTCAGCCTCGTTCAGAGAGTGGAAGGGCACCTCATTTTTTCTCGGTGTCTGGCCTGCAAAGCTGTTCCTGTCGATTATGTGTGTCGGAGCGACGCAAAGCTACAGCCCTTTTACGGGCATAACAGAGCGTGGCGTTTCTGTCTCGCCTTGTGATAGTTATATCCGAGATATTTCCATTGCGATGTCCCCTTTGTTCGTGTACATGTTCCAATTCGTTTCTTGCCATTGTCAGTGACTTAGTATTCCAGAAACATCACTGTGTGGCCCTTTCCGCATACGTCTTCGTGCAGTATACTGACGCAAATGGTGGGCTGACCATGTGTCTCTTCGTAGAGCACTCTCGATAGGTCTCTCGATAATGAAGCAGACGCCCTGCACCTGCTCGTTCGAGGAATTGAATGGTGGTCTTTTCTTCTTTTCCAGATCTTTTCTTGGTTGTTTGTGTCTGCGAGGGCTGAATCGGTTAGAATGAGTGACGCTGTTATCTGTGGTTTGAGGGGGAAAAAAAGAAAAAATTACAAGAAGCATTCGATGACTAAGTACGCTGTGACGGCGATTAATGGTGGTAAATCCCTGTTGTGATTTCAATGGTAATGGAGGGGGGGTCAAAAAATTAATAAATGTAGCACTGCTAGCACGCGATTTTTCAGCCTAAAGGTTTTATAGCTAAAATGCATGCAACGAAAAAACAAAATGCGAATTTGGTGCGCTTTAAACTACTCTTTTTTCGTCGATGATAGAAATTAGAATAAAAACCAGATAAGTGAGTGAGAGAAAGTGTATTATTAAAACAATGGTGCAGGAAGGGGGAGATGGGGAAAAGAGGAAGGCAGAGGTGGTCAAGAGGCGATGTTCGCTTGGAGATCCTAGTGAGAAAGAATAAGTCCCTGAATGCACGGATAGGGGTGGAAGACCCCGGCTAGACTATCTTTGCGAGGTCACTCTCGTCAGCAAAGCGCCCAAGGGCACCGAGGAAACCGCGGTTGTTGAACGTTGTAGGGATTTAAAAAATCAAGCAGAACGCCAGTCCGCACCGCTAAGTAAGCATTCATTCAGCGAAATGGAAAATCAGCACGTTGGTTCTTCGAGTGCCAATCAACTTCACATTGTTGATTTTTTAGCGCAGAATGGGCTTTATGAGCCAAATTTACTGCCGGAAGTCGTAGTGGAAGAGCGACATGTAACGGAAGTGCGGCGCGGCTGGGCAACATGTTCGACAGGCACATTTAATCCATCGTCGTGGTATTAAAAACATCAACGCAACGAGATTGAAATCTCGGTCTACTGGTATACGAAACAAGTGGCTGTCGACGGTATTATTTTCAAGATCTTGTCGGCACGCCCTAATCACCCGGCTTTTTTGCGTCTTTTCCCAAACTCCCCAATAAATACATCGCCAACGCTGCCTATCCACTGAAACGCGTCCCTGTATGGGCACCTAAATTCCCTCACCTTTTCTATTCCACCTAAGCCTATCACCCGATTTTGGCCAAAATTCACACGATATCGCCCATTCACACCCCCTGCAACAGAACCCTCAATTCCCGTAAGCCCTCATACTGTCTACACCCTTACGCTCACACTCATAGCACAATTATCGATTAACAGTGGCCCTGCAGGAGTAGCCTAGAGCTGCGAGTATGCTCCCCCCGCCGCCCAATGCTTTGTGTAGAGAACTTCTCCGCTTGAACAGCGTCTAGCTTATATAGGAACATGAATGCGTATGACTACATCCTCGGATACACAGATCCAACTTATCTTCAACCGCCACAGAGCCCCATTCCCACGTCACCACCCACTCTCCAAATGGGCCTAGAGCCTTCCCTTCTAATAAAAGTATTTCTCCATGCTCAACTTACCAAGCAGCAACCATTCACCTGTCGTCGTTTATAAAGAAAAAACAAAACAGTAAAACCTACTACAGCACACCAATCCTCCACTCTATCTCTCATATCCAATACTCCCTCAATTTTCCCTTGTGCCCGTTTCTTAATACCAGTGTTGTACGGAACGGCGTTACAAGGAACGGCGTTCCTGGAACTAGTTCCTTTTTGGAGGAACGGAGGAACGCCACCGTTCCATTAACGCTCGGTGGAACTGTAACGGTAACTCGTTACGTTTTTGAAGGAACGGCAGGAACGGCGTTCCTGCCGTTACATCACTAGGATTTGGCTGTTTTTGATGCCAAGGCTCGAGTTTCTTTTCGTATAAGCTGGTCAATTTTGCCCGCCCTTCAGCCGTAAGTGCTTCCTCGAAGGTCAAAGGCAGAAGAATAACCACGCAGCAGGTCGCAGCTTGTGCTTGCTTTCATGCTGGTTGAACTTACGCGGCGTTCGACGGGTGAATAGCGTAGCCGCGAGAATGCTTTTCACCTTTCATCGTTTGCCTGAGGAGGCCAGGGCGCGCGTCCGGCCGATAGAATTGGTCCCTGGCGGGGAAGGATTGTCTAATACGGGATCCGGAGATTTAGGTGCAGGACGTTTCGGTGCGGACATTTCTGTGCACGGACATTTTGGTGCACGACGTCTTGGCCCAGACATTTTGAGTCACGGGATGTCCCAGGCATTCTTTGAACATTTTAGCTTTAATATTGTAATTTTGTGACCAATTGATATGATTTTACATTCGAGGCTTGTGCTTGCGCCGCCGTGTGTGGAAACGAACGCTAATCCCTGGCGGAGCATTGCCACGTAAAACCAAATTTCTGTAGTAGATGGTAAAAATTAGTAGATGGTAAAAATTAACGGTGTTAATTTGCATCCGTTCAACCTTTTTTTTTTATTTTAACATTCATGTGAACAACCCTACTACTTTAAGTGTTACCAAAGCGCTTTGCTTTCACTTCACCCAACGGTGCAAGACGCTACTGCTTTTAGTCTATCCTCCCCCCCCCCCCCCCCACCCCACAATAAAACATCCGAGGAAAAAAAAACAGAAAAACGAGGTAGATTAGGCGCATGTGCATTCTGTTTTAATTATTTTCTCAATAAATCTCGTATTTGTTGCATTCGGTGTCGGTTCTACTTAAAACTAACCAACCAACGATCGCACTTACGGTGGCGTTACTTAGGGGAGGGGAAGGCTGAGCCCCGCCGGCTACCAGCCCCCTTGGTAGAGAGAGGGGGGGTGTCACTTGTGGTTCACCATTGCGTCAACTGGACTTCGAAAACTTGAAGACGACTGTTGCCGCTCTCGTCACACTAGCCTATTCAATTTTTTTGCTCCTTATAATGGGAGAAAGCAATGTATGCCTGGGGTGTCCATGATATGCGCGACTTGCAGAGTTAATTCCCAATGGGGAGACTGAAGGTGAAGAAAGAGCGATTCCTGGTGTGGGGGCGCCGTCGGTATGACTGCGACGCGTGGAAGGGCGTAGCCAGCAAACGATAGTGGCCATTGTGTTCTCAGCGGCTTTTTGGGTGGCTTTTTGTTGCACATTATAGAGGTTTCGTGAGCTCATGGTGTATGTAAAGCTTTTTCCTGTATCACCGCGGTGAGGCTTCGGAGGCCGTGAACTCCGCCACGCCTCTAGGATTTTCAGGGGAAACCAAAAATAATATGACTGAAAAAGAAATCTGGTCGAGATTCGAGCATGCAGGCGAAGAGGGGGGGGGGGGGGGCGCTAGGAAAAAGGATTAAAATGTGGTGAATGTAGGCATGTAAACATAAAACGAAGGTTGGTTTTCCGGAACAGGATGGGTGCAATTTGTATGCACAACCCGTACGCGCTTAATCACCATATAGGACATTAGAAGCTGCGGCTGATTTCAAAAAGGCCCGTTTTTCCTCAACGACAATATCCTAGACCAGTGTTCGCAAAACCAGCTCCCATCATGATGACCAAATATTTCCTGGTCACCCGTGCCAGGGCTACTGTCAAGGCCCAAGGGTACCTGGACTGAGGCGAACCCACCCCACCGAGCGACGGCTCTAACACCACCGTTTGCTTCATTATATATTTAGTCTGTCTGTCTGTCTGTCTGCCTGCCTTTCCCTCTCTCTCTCTCTCTCTCTCTCTCTCTCTCTCTCTCTCTCTCTCTCTCTCTCTCTCTCTCTCTCTCCTCGTGCACGTTCACGGAATTCAAGAAAATGAAAATGACGCTGCTACTGATGGCTTTGATGCGCACCAATACACGCACGCACGCTGGCTATAATATGGAATGTATCGCAGCGTATTGAGCAAGAAGTTGTTGGAATGCGTATCGGACTTACTGAAGACCTCGCCATTAAGCTGTCAGAGGGCGAATGCACTCAAGCACACACCGCTATAATAACAAGGAAGATGTTGGTGAGGATATTGATGTTCACTGACCCCAATCTCATAGCTAACGCTATCGGCTGCATTATCTATGACATTACACGTGACCGCGCAGGAAACTAGCGAATAGTTTCAGAATGGTTTATTTGCATCAGAAGATGCGTTTCCAGACGATTGGGTGAGAAGACAGAAATGGGCAGTTGATATCAGGAGTGGTCTTGCATCACAGTATGGGCATTTTACCATTACATGGCATACTCTTTCGCAAAGGATTAGACAAGGAGCCAGAAAAAAGACGTTATAATTTCGGAGGCTTCCGGTCATCAAGCCTTTTGAACAGGAGTAAACTCAAGAAGACTAAGTAAATTTAAGTTCATTCAACTTGAGTGTTATACGCATTGTGTGCTTCAAGCCTTCGTCAACACGATCAGCCTTGGTTCATTTTCTATGCTTGACGAAGAAAACATTGGTCGATTTTAATAACATGTGGTCCAAGAAAACGTGGGTAACGGCGTTAATTCACAAATCGAACGTCACAACTTTTTTATGCTTGCCTTCATCACCGTGATGTACGAGAAATGCATTCACCGTTACTTCTTCCCGAGTATATAGACGGCCGCCGAAACCAAAAACAGTAACCAGGTGGTTGGAATTCTCTCTTTTTTTTTTTTTGCAGTCCGGAGTATTTCAAGCTTTGTGATGAGATTATTGAGCTACTTCACTTCAATCGCCGCACAAAAAATTCGAATGCAAAGTTTGTGTGTGCCCATTTTAAGGTTTACGGTTTAGAAGCTCAGAGGACGTTTGCTAAAATTTGCATCATCCTTCATTGTGCTTGTAAATCGAGCACAAGTTCTTCTATGACCAATGCCGGGCTCCGTACAGCCATTAGCAAATATAGAATATTTGCAAATCCGTTGAAGTGATTTCTGCAAAGCAAAGCCTTGTGTGAAGCAGGCGGTGCCGTCAGACAGGGATCAAGGTGAAGCGCGCTCACGACGTCACTTGTAGCAGCTATGGCGGGCAAGCCGGCTCTCAGATCTGGTTGTGACAAAATTGATCTGGATGGAGCGCGAAATACGGCACCACTCTGCGCCGGCCCTTGTCAGCTTACCGCCTTCCTTCTCGGTTTCAGTGGCCGACGCACGAGTTGACGGGTCTCGAGTAAGCGGACAATTTAAAAGCGTGAGCCGGTTTACTGGCGTGTTTGCGCTTCTGGAAGTAGGAATGACGTGGGACAAGCCGGCAAACCACGACGGCACGCGTGATTGGTCGTATATAACCGGCTGGGGGCGAGACATGCAGCGAACGCGGGAGCCCAAGGCGGATTCTTGCCGTTTGTATACGGGATTTCCGGTCTGCGCAGACACTCATGACTCTTTAGGCGCCCTCTGACGTGTGAAGGTGCTTCCGCGAGGTTCCTTCGGGAAGGGCGGTGTCTTTGTGCCGGTTGGCCCAGACGGCAGTAAGGTGGCATCGACGAGGAAGAGGAAGCGTCATGTTGGTTAGCAGCATTACAGACGATCGCTGTAACCTAGAGTCATCGTAAATCTCGCCTGAATGTTCTGTTAATTCATTCCGTTCGTCCCTCCCCTCGTCTCACAGAGAAAACACCACTTAACCATTTCGCAAGAAAGTCACCGACGGCATGAAATACGAAAATGAACTCTACGAGTGAGAGAGCAAGGATGCGACCAAGCAAGCGAATTAGCCGATGTTCGTGGTACGTGGCACGGAGATTCTATATATTCTTTGGGAAACTCCCCGCATGGGCATGTGTCGGTGGTGATGTGTGGGCATTGGCCGCAGGCAGATGACCCTTGACATCTCTCTAGTAAGAGATTCACCTCGCCGTTTTATGCCAACCTCCTGCGTCATAGGTAGGTTAACTGGTTTATTCAGTGCATAAGCTGGAAGCCAATATACGTGCTGCTACTCCATTTTACTGAATTAAGGGTCGTGAACACAGTTGAAAAATCCCAAGTTCACGACAAAAATCTTCGAGAAGTCCAGCTGGTGTCCATAAAATGTCATCCTGGGTTTGTATTCAAATGGCTGCGGTGAAAGGCTTACACTATCGGTTGATATTTTGAGGCGATACCTGTTGAGGTAAAAGAATACACTTAAGGCATCGTTGACGTCTCGTGTGAGTACGCAAACATGGGCCTGGGGCAGTAATGAAGTTGGTTTTCAGCGGGGCTATTTACAGTTCTGCCGAGATCTACAAGCCATGATAAATTCTTTTCCCTGCTTTTCGGGCGAATCGGGGCTCGAAATATCGCTTTCACGGCTAAAAGTGTGCTGTTTAGAGTTTGAACGCATCTCACGGAAAAGGAATGTCTTTTATAAGCCGCCCTCTCGCCCTACGTGAACTAGGGGCCAGTGATAGTCACTTCCTTTTTTCACGTCCGAGCTGGCCCGGGGGGATTGGAGGGTGATTATACCAACCTTTGGAAGAGATTTTCGGGCCTGTTCTATAAAAAAGTGCTTGTGGCTTGACCAACTCCTCGGTCATCCACGAAAAGTCGCACCGTCCTAATTCAGAACTCCACAGAAAAAGCAAAAAAATCTATTCAGTCGATGGCTAAAGACCTATCAATTTTTCAAATTTACAGTACAAGATCTTGGCGAAAATTACATCCAACCGCCTTAAATGTGCAATGTTTCTGGCCCTCATCAAACACTCGGCTTGTGTGGAAGGTCTAGTCTAGTGAAGTCAATGCTCAAATGAGTCTTTACAACTCCTTTGAGCATTATTCGTACAGCCCATCATTTAGACCATGATTCTTGTGAGATGTTCACCCGATTTAAAATTACCTTTTCTAGGATTTTCCGTAGCGCGTGCCGTTTATTGTTTTCTTTTCACGCGTGGATCCCGTCAACGTCGGTTCAATTGTTTTCAACGGGGCATGCCTTGTTTTGCCAACTCCTCAACTAGATCAATTGTTAATGGGCACCCCTTCAAGTCTATGTCTAAACAACATTTGGCAAGACAGCAACGACCGTTGTTCTCTTTGGTTCTCGCCCTTTATTTGAAGTCCTTATGTTTGTCACTTTGGGCAATAGACTAAAGGTCCTGTCTCGTGCCGATGATCTCGCCTTTCTGTGCGGACAATCCTAGCCTTAGCACTGACGCAGTTCTTTTGGTGACCAAGGGTTGCGGGGTTATTTCATGTGCTATAAAATTACCCTCACAAACAATGTGTCACTTAACTACAAAATTAGGTGCTATTGACTATGTGGAAGTGGATCACCAGTGAGTCTGTATAAAAATTAACATCACGCGCATGGTTATAGAGTGTACATGTATTCATTTTTCTCGTCATTAGCTAATAGTTAGCGAATATGACTTCGTGATTACATTATAAAGCTTTGAAAGATGAGTTCTAAACAAGCAGAGAAACATGGGATGTCCGTTTATCGGGAATTCTGCAACGTTGGCAACCTCACTGTGGGATAAGTATAGCAAGTAAATAAAACTCGGAGTCATATATAGGGTAATCTTAGTGGCGAACTGTCATATGATTGTTTTTAGGAATGTTTTGATGAAACGAGAGTTCCCGCCGTTTTCTGCTGAGCATCCGTGATTATAAGTCGACTTTGCTGCAAGACATTTTTGTTGAGAATGAACGGCGCACGCAGAACAAAAAGCACGGGGTCCTAGCCATAAACAGTTTCGCACTAAAAATTTACCGGCCCCTAATTCGTTCCTAAACCTCCCTTAGATGTTTAACGCTGTCATACAAGGGGGTGCATGCCCTGGGAAATGTACCCACAGCAAAATGTTGTGTTGATGCACTTTAGGTGGAACGTGTTCAAAAGTGGTGCATAAATGGGAAATAATTTTCAGCCGTAGGAGGTGGTGACATTGCCTGAAAAATTAAAAAAAAAAGTAAAAAAAAAAAACGCTCGTGCAGAGGAGGCAGTTGTTAACAAAAACAAAGGTTAGTGCACACTGTTCGGTTATAGGACATTATCTATTTTAGTTGTGGAAATTCCTTCACGAGAGTGTAAAGTTAGGCTTGTTGGTGATGCATTCTTGTAGGCAAAGCGCGAGGCAGACAGAGGACGAGAGAAGAGATGGGACGAGGACGAGCGCTCGTCCTCGTCCCATAGCTCTTCTCTCCCTTCAAATTCCTTCAATTTCCCAGTCAAAGCTATAGAGTGTAAGCACATGAATTTGACTTCACTTGGAAAGCCGCGTTGGAGTCAAGCGTAACAGCGGGCTAAATGGCTGTTGAAAGTGTTCGTACACATATAGCAGCGCCCAATCCGCCTTGAGTTCAATAAGACTTGTCTAAAAGGGAATTGGAACGGCCGAGGTGAGGGGGGCATGCTGGGTTTTGGTGCAGAGGATAGTTAGCTGGTCAAGGGGATACTTATTCCAAAGAACGGATTCCTCAAGGGTAGGCCGCCCCCGATTTCGAGAGTTGCAGGGAGAAATATGAGCCGGTGAAAGCATGATTAGCAGCCTAATATCGCCCCGGCAACACAATGCTGAATACGCCGGTTCTGGTCCGAAGATCTTCAAGTGCGGTTCATCATAACCGGTTCTACGCCCTTGCAGCGGAAAATTATTCCCACCAAATGTACACTGCGGAAGTTTAGAGAAGGGTTCGGTTCCTTCTGAAACGATAGATGGTGCGCTTATTCCCACCAAATGTACACTGCGGAAGTTTAGAGAAGGGTTCGGTTCCTTCTGAAACGATAGACGGTGCGCTCGCTTCGGTGCGGGCGCCTCGTTAAATGTAATGGTTATTGCTCCACTTAAGAGCAGCTCCTGCCTTACGGCTCGCGTTGTTTGCCGTCTCGGTTCGACGACGACAACAACAACAACAACAACAACAGAAAATTTTAACATCACATGTGCCTGTTGCGATTAAAGAGAACTGACTAGACCTCGCCGCGAAAGAAAATGCGACCACGGAAGGCGACACGCATGCGAAATTTAGCGTCCGTACGTTTTCGACAATTAGCGCATTTTAAACAGGGCCCTGAGATGCACCCATGCGCGAAATACGACCACGTGAAGCAAACAACGTTCCACGGAAGCACAGAAGACGTGGCGCCGACGCGCTGGATTTTAAGGCGCGTGGAGTTTGGTAAAAGGTTGATTATAAGAACCACTACGCCGCGCGCGTGCACAAATAGAACCACGCGTGGAAAAGGAAAAACGAGGCAGGAAAGGAACCGAAAGCGTGGGTCTGGATGAGTATTTACAGATGCGCATGAATTCTCGCCCGAGGCGAGTGCGCACACAGTGCCGTGGTGGATTACATTGGCGATGCGTAAAATGCAGTGCCGTGAGACTCGCTCGTGCCACAACTACAGCGTCGTGATTGGGCTCTGATTTAGAAACGTTTCGCTGATGTATGGGAGAGTAGTGCCCTTTACGAATGACTGTTGGGCCACGTTGGACACTGCAACGAGCTCGCAGTGCCAAATGGACCTTTCTCAGGCCAAAAAAAGCGCCAACAGCGGCGACGATACGAAGAGCACACTTGGTGGCTATTTCAACCACGGTAGCCGGTGAGGCTGTTGTCCGGTTTTGCTAGTGTAGGGCCGCGCCCATAGCGAAATAACTAAGTGGAGCGTATTGTGCATGCAAAGCACATCGCTCTGCGCTTCGGTTGTATAGGTGCGCTGTTGAGGTTTAATACGTTTCCCAACGCCAGTGGTTGACCGTCTGGTGACATAGCCCTTTAGCGGCGGCCGCCGAATGCCAACCAGAATCTTTTTGAAGTTGGCCTCGGCATGCCCCCACGGCATCCGTCAGAAGCAGCGAATCCGATAAAAGCGGTCCGCCAAAAGTAATGGCGGCTCCTGCAAGCGCATGCGCAGATAAAGGTCTCAGAAAAGGTCCATTGTGTCCGTCGTACAGTCGCGAAAGGGCAAGAAAGGTTACAACGTGTGAGTGTAGAGACGGCAGGGGCACTGGATCATAGTGTTTACACCTGCTGCGAGCAAGCACTAAAGGCCAGTAACGCGACACATTTTACAGCGAAGCCATTTTGCGCTAGGTTCTGACCAAAATTGCGTGCGTTTATCCGGCCGCATCGACAATTTTATTCTAGCTCCAGAGCGGAATTCAGATGCATAGCAGCTCTCAATGTAATATAAGTATCTTGGAAAGGATCAAACTGAAACACATAAAAAGCATCAAACACGTAGGTGGTGTGTCCTATTCTGTTGTCGTGCGGTAAGGTATACGTGCGGCAGACGAGACGCTGCCTCACTGTTTGCTTGTGTTAGCACCAAACGGCTATAGTTCGTACTTGTCTGCTCATTGCTCGAAGTGCGAATGTATACAGTGCGGTCCACTGTTGAGGGGAACACGCAAGCACGAGGACATCGCTCTCGCAGCAACGCCCCACATGTACAAAAGCAATACCGCTTGACATAGTGGCTGTCGGACGAGTTCGCTATGCATCCTACCTAAAAAAAGGTATGGTCGCCATCCCGCCCTGCGAAAGTGGATGTCCTGCAAAGCTGTTGTAAACTCTTACAAATGGGGGTGGAGGAGGGTATGAAATGTTTCTCGTCGTCTCGGCGCGCTTTTCGCTTGCGCTCGGCTAGTGTCCCTAGTTAAGGGCGCAGAGTATCGGCAGTCTTTTCTCCTATTGTTTCGTGCTGCCGCCATGGTCATTGGTCAGTTCGCGTTACGTGACATTTGTTTACACTGCTATGATCCCTGGGCGCCGCCATTTTGTTGTTTATGCGTTTTAGTCGGTCAACTCCGGTATGCTTAGCTTGTCCTCCCTGCTCTGTGGCTGTCCTCGCGACTGATGTCGTTCCGATTGCGAATCAAAGATAACGTGTGTAACAGCGTTTCAGCAGCAGAAGTGTGTTTAAAAATGCCGTTTTGCCGCATCTTCGGTAGTGTTGTTAACAAACGACCCTGTATAAGTTAACGGCGGGACCGTAGATGCGGCAATCTCGCAACACTGATAAATGCCAAAATGGCCGCCGTTGCTGACTTGCGTGCCTTAGTGGCGGTACTCTAATACTTAAACTACTGAGACTACGTTCAGCTTCTCTGGCGGCAAATGCTGGGTCCTGCCTAGCCTGAAGCATGCGCTCGGCGTCTTCGGCAAAAACTGCTCTATTTAGTGAAACTAA
>NW_027526203.1:195673546-195986931 GCF_048455015.1 Haemaphysalis longicornis | reverse complement strand
CCACCACCAGTAGGTTGGGCCCACAATGTCCCGTACTCTAGGTGATGCGAGTTTCGGGAATATGTCCCCGGCTCTACTCATGATGAAGCACTTCAGTAAACACAAATTATTATCGCAAAAGTGGCCAGTAACGAACTCTAAGCGTAAAACAAAATTACATGCTTTGATATCGAGTCCCACAGCTGGCTGCAACTACTAAAACTGCGAAGTAATACCAAGAAAGTGCTACACCTTCCGGCAGACGCCAACGCGGCAAGCTCTTGAGCACGATTAGCAAGTGGTGCGTGTGATCAGAAGCGATACTGAAAAGTACAGCTATTATGCGCCCATTTCGGCCCTCTCACCGATGAGGCTTGGGACTTTCGAGAAGAGAACTTGTTCTGAACCATACAACATGATGCAAAATATGCGGCTGCTGCAGCGAAATCCGGACTCAGCAAGGCCCCATGGGCTAAATTAACGCATCAAATTTTAATAAGCCCATCTGATACATTGTGGCATCAGCCTGAAAAAAAGTACTGCTGCTCACCCAGACGCAAACCTCCTTAAATTTGGCCCTTATTACTGAAGACGTATTTGGTTACTACTCCAAAGGAGGCGCGCAGGGAGAGCTCAGGTCGGGAAAATTGACGACGCAACTCTTGCGCTCGAACGTGTAAAGTACAAGCTTCCCAACTGGTTAATTTCTTAGCAACCTTTCTATTAAAATAAGCGTTGAAGACCCTCCTACAGTACTGGCAAACTAGTACGCGCCCTGACGATAACGAGGGCGACGAAACAAGGACTAAAGTTCGAACGACACCCTAGTCGTGCGGCGTCACACACACACGCACACATACCCCGTACGGCCTCCGCGATCAGCTCCGTCGTGGCAGCGTTCCTGATTAAGGAGATTGTGCACATAGATACACACGAATATCCGCGCGGCCCGCGGTGCTGATTCGGTTCTTGACGTCACGTTATCACAGCGCAAGCGCGGCACTCCGCCAGTGCACTTTGGGACGGCGACGTAAGGGGGTATATAACAGCTAAACCTAGTATGCATGCATGCATGTATGTATGTATGTATGTATGTATGTATGTATGTATGTATGTATGTATGTATGTATGTATGTATGTATGTATGTATGTATGTATGTATGTATGTATGTATGTATGTATGTATGTATGTATGTATGTATGCATGTATGTATGTATGTATGTATGCATGCATGCATGTATGTATGTATGTATGTATGTATGTATGTATGTATGTATGCACACGAAATTTTGACAGACTCTACATACATACATACATGCACACACAATACATTCATGCATACGTACGTACATACAACCAAAACCACACACACACACACACACACACACACACACACAAACAGCTTGCACCATGCTCGCCCGTGCTGTGGCGCATGGGCGCTTCACGTACGGCTTCCCGGTTTACGAATTACGGCATTCAACATGTAAACGCCCTCCACCAAATGAATCGGCACCTTCTCCGTGCGATCAGTGGCCTCCCCGCCTTCACAAGGGTAAACACTCTACACGATGCAGTTCCCCTTCCGCCTCTCGCTAACCTCATCGAAGAGACAAAACTACGCTTCAAATATCATCTGGACCATTCGCCACAAGGAAAAAGACTCCAAAAATGGGACCACTTAAATAGTCAGTCTGAGAGCACCGATTTGCCGACAGCATTCCCTCCGTGGGAACGCCCATCCATCGGAATTCTGCGTCGACGCCCGATCCGCCGGGATAAAAGAAAAGTACGCGAACAGTACGTTCGCACTCTCGCAAATGACAAGGAATGCGACGAAGCTGACATCTACACCGACGCGGCTCTGAATGGAACGACGGCGGTCATTGCCTGGACATCTGCGGACCTGCCGAAATTGAATGGATCCAGGCACATTTCTAACACATTCGGCCTCGTAGAAGAGGTAGAACTTCTAGGAATTCTGGGAGCGACGCAGCAAATTTATAACCATTCCGGCCATCTATCCACGAAGAAATTTCGCATCATCACGGATTCCTATGTTGCTGTCCGAGAGTTAAATCGTCCGTTTTCACCGAACAATACGGCAACAAACATTCTCACATTGATAAGAGACCTACAAATTGAAGGCTTCAAAGTTCGAATTGTTTGGACTCCAGGACACACTACAGGCGCAGAAGGCAACCGTATGGCACACGACGCTGCCAGGGAGAGGCTACAATCACCTCCCACGGTGCCCGCCACGCCCGTCCCCCCTCTCCAGGCAGACTGGCAACTCCAGCTTCGTCACCTCAAAAAGGAAAGCTGCAAGCGCTTACAGGCAGAAACTCCTGTTGGCATCCTTGCCCCTCTCAAGCGCTTCTCGCGTCCCGGGGAAGTATTCGCCAATAAAGTGTATGCGAATGCAGCGTACACCCCCCACATTATTTATAAATGGACAGCTCCAGCAGGATCCGAATTGCGCCGATGCCCCCACTGTAGTCGTGAAGGCACACCAAATCTTTATCACTTAATTTGGCTTTGTCCATCATTCGACCGTAATCGCCACCAGCTTTTAACTCTAGGTCCCGCCCCTGTGACTGAACAGGAACATGTTAGTCGGGTCCGCGACGATCCCACCACACTAGAAGCAATCACCGAGTACGCCCTTGAAAACGGACTCTACAAATTAGTGTAACGGCCTGGTAGACTTCCCCGTTCTACCTACAATGTGAACTGACTGCAGCGTGCACTGTTTTCAGTGTGAACCGCGTTGTCTACAGTGTGAACTGTACATTTAAGTGTGAGCTGTGCATTTTAGTGCCACTGACTGACTTTTATGTGTTCATTTTGTGATTAGGACGCCAAGACTGCAACTGTGTTCATTGTGAGAGTTGTTACCTTCCCCTTTTCCCCTCATCCTTACCCCCCCAGGGCCCTATGGCCTCTCGTCTAATAAAGTTTTTCACTCACTCACACACAAATAAGGTCGTTGGCTAGATACCTTTTCTGGGATACAACAGGGAGCCAAATTACAGGAATGGCCGTGTGCAGTAAGTTACGGAACTCGAAGGGGCCTACATTCGTTGAACCCAAGCATTGGAAGCGTTAAATCATGCATCCTCCGAGTGATGGGGTGGCCTGCCAACACAAGGTCTGTTCAATGGTAAAGCAAGTCGGAATTAGGCCCTCACTTTATCCCATCGAAGAGGCTCCCTGTTTTCAGATAAGTCCGGCAAAATCCAGAAAGCACTCTCTAGTCAAATGTTTTGACAATTCATATTTTTCCGATAAACTCCGATTTTAGAGGGCTAGTTGCAAAAAGTGGTGGTCGAAGTTGGGGCTTTGCAATGTCCAACAACTCACGGGGACCTCTACCGCTGGCCGTTTGCAATTATCTGCGGTAAGAGCGAACGGCCAGGGGTTCTGATAAAAGTCTTCTTTGGCCTCTTTCAAGACACAAAAAAGGATGGTTAGTCTATGGTCGCATTTATGGTACAGTGTTTAAAGTGGGCATACAAATGTGAAGCTGGAGCTGCACCATACGTGTCAAACCTTTGTGCCATTTTCTCAGGTGTTAGTTTTTCTTGACACTGACGACATGAGCTAGCTCAGGAATGATGCTATAAACTATCAGAGCCATGAAATCATTTAACATTGTTCATGTCCTGTCATATTGGAGACCACACGATCCACTGGACAGTGCTTCTCGCGGCGCGGGGACGCTTGTCGCTCTCCCTGCTTCTAGTGCTAACGTTGAAAGGGTTTTTTCTACGCCGAGAATCGTCAAACGAAAGGAGCGGGTTTGCATTGGCGACATAAACCTCCTAAGGTATGTCTGCGGCTGTCGCAACAAGCTGTAATGTTGTATATAATACATAGAAACGTATGCTTTGTATTTAAGTGTATATATATATAAATAATAATAAATAATATATATATATATAAATATATATATATATATATATATATATATATATATATATATATATATATATATATATATATATATATATATATATATATATATATATATATATATATATATATGTTCTTCACTGGAAACATTCAATAGAACTACAATGAGTTTCGTGTTTTCTCATTTCATCCAATATTTTATAGTAGTGAAAATACAGCGAAATTAAACTCCGAATATCAGAGAATTGGGGATTTACGAGCAAAAAATCCGATAAAGAGCGAATATTTTCCGAAAAATAAACTCCGAAAAAGACCCTTCGAATTTCAGTAAACGTATACTCCCAATACACGGAGCCCCAGTCAATGCTGGCAAATGGCTTCACGTGTAAGCGCGCACTGGCCTGCCGCCATGCACTCCGTCCGACAGAAACGATACCGCGCCCGTACGCCTTCCGATCGGTCAACATCTGTCGCTCACGCCGGGCATATAGCTACTGGTTTTAGAAACGCTGATGATAAAGGATACTTCTTCGCGGCTACGCGTCTAACCTGTATTACCTCGCTTGCTTTAGGTTTCTCAAACCCTATGTTTTTTCCACCTACTCATCCCTCTCCCGCTTTCTTTATTATTTGTTCTTCTTCGTGGTAGTGACGCCGCGGGTGGATCGAAAGGCTTTTTGTAGACGACTTGAGCAGAAAGCCCACGCACGGAGTCTGTCGTCTGCTATAAGTGCGTTGTGAATCTCAAATTACGGGGTGTAGCGCACCCGGGCTACGAGGCCCGCCGTAGTGGAGGGCTCCGGATTAATTTAGACCTTGTGGAGATCTTTAAGGGGCGCCGAAATATCGACACAAGGGCGTTTTCGCTTTTCGCCTCTATTGGAAAAAACGGGGCCGAGGCTGGGATAAAACCCGCGTCCTTGGCTATTGCCGAGTTACAGAAGTGACGTTACCCCACGCGGTGGCTCAGTGGCTAAGGCGTTGTTCTGCTGGGCACGAGGTCACGGGTTGGATTCCCGGCCTGTGCGACCGCTTTTCTGATGGAGGCGAAAAGCAAAAACGCCCGTGTGTACGAGATTTCGGCGCACGTCAAAGATCCCCCGGTGGCCAAAATTAATCCGGAGCCCTCCACTACGGTGCGCCTCATCGCCTGCGTTGCGTCTGCGCGTTAAGCCCTGCAATCAATCAATCAATCAATCAGAAGTGACGTAATGCGAGACTGAATCGCTTGCTTTCTTTGTTTTTTCGGCTTTGGTTGCCTTATTTAAGCAATTTTCTCACACGTTTTACCTATAAACCTTATGCAAAAACTGGCGCCCTCTTGCGGGAAACGCGTGCGCTTCCGCCATGTTGGGGGATTCCCGGATCTCCTGATACCGCTGTGTACATGATAGCCCGGGGTTAGCGACACGCACGTCGGCATTTATCGTTGTCCAAGATGCCCAAATACTGCCGTTTAACTTGATGTGCACAAATATGATACGAGGACGACCACGGAAATAGCGTACA
Source organism: Haemaphysalis longicornis (assembly GCF_048455015.1). Taxonomy (NCBI): domain Eukaryota; kingdom Metazoa; phylum Arthropoda; class Arachnida; order Ixodida; family Ixodidae; genus Haemaphysalis; species Haemaphysalis longicornis. Next base: position 195,981,530 of record NW_027526203.1, on the reverse strand, counting down.
CATCTTTTTTTTATTAAGCATATGACTCGAGCCCTGCCTGAAGTCGCTTGCGGGTGTCGACTTCCCTTCGCGCAGTAATATTATGACTAGATCGCATGCATAGCCACGAAACGAATAATATGTGCAGGACTAAAAAGGTTTCAATGTGAGCTATTTTCTAGCCCTGTATTTGCCGTGGAGCACTCATTTCTGCTGGTTGTTAAGGCGCACTGCACCGGTCAGCTCGTACTTTATCGTGTGGGATGAGTTTTGAGTCTGCCGTTCGTGCTTTGCTCGCCCGCGTTTTCTTTTTTGTTGTGGGCTTTCGGTAGGCTTTTATGGAAGTACTATGCATTCTTTCGTTTGCCAAACGTTACAGAAAATAAGGAATCCCCGAGAGTTGCAACCTTTATGTAGCGCCATGAGTAGCGCCAGTAACGTACGTAGTAATTCCGTGTATCGGTCGTTTACCGCTCGTCGCCTGCTGTTCGACCGTAACTTATTTTCCCAAGATCAAATTTTGCGAGCGGAATTTTCTAAGCGCTACTGTGCACCCAGTTTTGTTGTCCACGGCGCGAGTAAAGGACCCTCACCGGTTGCCGCGAGGCACGCGCTCACGAGCGCTCGGCATTTTCTCGCTCTTTATGGTTTTCGCAGTTTTTTTTTTTTTTTTTGCTAAAGCCTTTGCGTGTGCTGGAGACGCTCGACGGTTGCCGTGAGGCACGTGCTCACCAGCGCTCGGCAATTTATTGGTAATTTATTGGCAATGCATAACGCGTTACACACCACACACGTTGCGCGCGACACATTACGGCCAGCTACAACTGCTCCTCTGTTAAAAAATGTCAGGTACGCACTTTTTTTTTTTTTTGCAGGTTTCCTCTGCGCCCCAGATGATCCTTAGCGTATAGCTATATCGCGAGTGCCCCCCCTCCCCCATTTTAACCTCAGGACAGCGGGCAAGTTTCGAAGCGTTTCAGGAATGATTTCCTGATAAGCCTGCAGGATCCGAACCAACACGGATGTACTTTCAATGTTTGCGTTCCCAAAGCCGGGAAAAAAAAAAAAAAAAAAAAACCCGACATCCTCCAACAGCTTCCCTGCCGGTCCCTCCCTGACTGCTTTTTCGATGCATAATGCGTATTTACGAAGTCGCCCACAAATGTGGGCAACAGATAAAGGTCCACAGATCACCTGTAGCTCACTTTGCTGCGCTTAACTATGAATATAAAAGGATCGCCAAACCGAGAAAGCCCCTTACACGCTCCGTAACAAGCAATCCCGCGACCGCCATCCCCCAACATGGCGTCGCGAGCTCGTTTCGTTTTTCTTCCGGTAGATGGTGGCACTTTTGCATAAGGTCTATACACGTTGACGCCTAGGAACCGACACCTACTTATTTTGTACTGGTGCAGTACCCACCGATGCCCGGGGTGGCCAATATATTAATGACACTGATGGGTATAACACGTGTTGCGTTATTTCCTACATGTCATAATTGCCTCCCGTTAAGACTAACTCGGTGATGACGAATTTCATGGTTAAGACTAATAACACTTTTGGTCTCTTGAAACGCGTACAATGCAAAAAACCTCCGCTTAAAACGAATTTCTCTTTATACGAACACATTTTCACGGTCCCTTCGAGCTAGGCCTAACGGGAGTTCGCTGTAGTTCGTTCACCGTGGAGTTGTACACAATTAGGAATTTACGCCTGCTGTCAATACATGGGTTTCTGCCAGAAGCATGCAGTTATGGGAAACGGCTGGAACTCGGGTTTTATCGGAACTATCCCTAAATAAATTGCCAGTGTGATCAAATGACTCTCTACCCATGAGATGTGTTATCTCAGCAGGTGTGATGGTTAACTATCGGTCACAGTTTTATAATAAATTACATGGACGTATACGGGAGGCCTGTGGTTACAGAAAGTCCTAACGGATGGCGCACGAGCTATGCTAACGTAGAAAAAATTGAATTGAATTCCACTTCCTGAGGGGTTTAATTTTAAAAATCCCGCTGGCTTCTTTGTATCTCGTTTCAATTTTTTCGCATTCGCCAGCGTCTTCCTTCCCGTAACCAATGATGGCGGCGCGTATCCATTCTTCCATTCGCGGGCCTGGGCACGTTCTTCTTCCGCCAGTGTTTGCTTCACGGCTGCGTCTATTTAATGCGAAGGCATTGAATCACCCACTGAGCAAAAACGTATCTATAGCTTATTTAGGTATCAAATTATCTAGCTTAGACAAACCCAGGTGGGCGTATCTAGCTGTGAGGCCACTGCGCAACCTGACTGGGCGCACACTGATGTGATGTCTGATCTGTGATAATTGTTTTTGGTGCGTAGACCTCGTACTATAGTAAGGAATGTGGTAGTGGATCTTATTTTACATTCTTACGCGTTTTATTAATTTACATGTCTGGTTGTCGAGAGCATAGAGTTTCATAGTAATATAGAGGGGACACTGGCGCTAGTGTCTATGAGAGCCGCCGAATGGCGGCTTCAACCCCCCAGGACGCGGCCTAGCCTGGAGAATGCGCGATTTTCGAACTTGGCTTCACCCAGCCGTTATCTGGACTTGACTCAAAGTACTTTTCTGAAATACAAAAGCTATAACTTTTTTTATTAGTGTATAAATTATTAGTCGTGAAAACAAATTGTTCTTTATGTTAATTTTATATTGAGGTTTAGAAGAATTCTTCTATCAGTAGGGAAGATATTTGAAAAGTGTATATGGCTGAACTTAGCGGAGCCTACGATTAGGCCGATTAGGCGGCGAAACATTTGTTTTTTGCGTGTGAGTCGGCGATGGCGTGCGGCTGACGCAGGGCGGCTGTACTTTATTCCACAAGTTTTCATGATCACGGGCGGTAGGAGCGATTGTGCGCGCGCGTTGTTCACGCCAATAATTACGGGCAGCTGATAACCGACGGGAAAGGGCAGCCTAGCAGATAACGGTTGCATTGGCGGAATCGTTCTGTGCATGCGACCTACCCTCGCTTGTTTCACCGCTTTCTACCGTGATAAGGTGCTGACCACGATCAACTTGGTGGTGACCTACCCGCCGGACGAAGCTCCCGCGATTTTGTTTTGTGAAGAAAAATTAGACGGCTGTACACATACTTTCTGCCGGTAAAGGTTTCTTTTTTTATTTCGCTAAGCCGCTAACGCGCTCATGCTGTTCTCGCAAGCGTCGTCATGAACGGGACACGTAAGATCGAACAGCGTGCTCATACCGTCTACCTTGTGCGGAATCTCGACTTCGTATTCGTTTAAAGAAATTCCGTAGAACATGACTAGTTCTAGTGCAGGGGCTACACGGCGATGCTACTGCTTCCCGTATCCACTTCATTCCATCCGAGCAGTATTTGGTAATTGCAGCCACTGGAATCGGGCGCCAACAGCAATTCTTCCCCGGAACGAGCCCTCGACGCTTTCGACGCCGAAACCGAAACTGACGGCGCAGAAAAATCCGAAGCCAATTGCAGTGCAGATAACAACCGCCAAGCCTCAAGTTAAGCTAAGTTCGAACATCACGAGTCTACGTCACACAATCAGCCCCATGGTGGTTGAACGATTGCAGAGCCAGTGTCCCCTCTAGCGTATATTAGTATGAAACTCTATAGTCGAGAGTGCACATCATGTGTATTTTCGCGAACCATGTCTTGTAGTTCGTTCACTCATGTGTTTTGTTGCCAGCGTCTGACCGCGCCTGGTTGTTTTATCTATGTTCGAAATGAAGCGCATGGGTCCCCCTCTTTCTTTTTGTATGCCGCCCTGGCTATCTTATAAGAGTGTTTCGCCATGTTGTCACTAGAGCAGAATGCGATTGTTTGATCACCAGTGTTCTTGATCCAATTCCATGGTTCCAGACAGAATAACGCGGAGAGATAAATGCTCGCAGTGCGAACGCCGCGGCATTCGATCACTGACGTTCATCTGTGCACGTCACTCTGCTGACTGCTTCCTCGACGTTTGTGTTTTCTTTAAGTTCATCGCGGAGCGTAAGTTTGCTGCGATAACATTTATTTTTCCCATATCTCTGCGTCGTCCTTGGCTACGTGACAATATCAAGCTATTTGGTGACTCGTGTAGTCCCTATCTACAGCGGGTCCTTATATTAGTTTGCAGTAGGAAATTCTCCGCGACCTTTCAGTGTGAAGCATGGACATTGCACTGCGCCCATGTTAGCCCCCTGCCACTGACCCAAACTTGGGCAGAGGGGGCACGTAAATCTTGGTAGAGGGGGGGGGGGGGGGGCGACTGCGTGCGCGCCGTCCCCTCTTCCTATTGCAAATCCAAAACAAGATGAGTGATAAACGCTTATGGGTAGCAACCAAGCGTCGTGAATTGTAAAGCAAGATTCCAGCACCTGAGGCGATATCAGTAGGCAACCTCCCCCCCCCCCCCCCCCCCCCGGCCCCTCATATATACACTGTATCAGGCGTTTCTTGCATGTCTTTCCTACTGTGGGCGCTATTCAATGACTTGGCGCTCTTTGCCACAGTCGGCCTTACGACATTAACATGCAACCATCGTCATCATCATCATTATCATCATCATCTATCCAATGACTTAGTGAACTTTCCGTGAATTCGTCACCTAGTCCGGAAGCGCTTTTTCGTGGGCTCTCAGTGTTGTCACGTACTTCGGCTGACAAAATGGTTGTATGTGCATTCGCACTTTTCCCGTTTCATGACGTTTTACCTCACCAGTTCGAAGGTGTACCTCTTGTTTTGGTTGCCATTGTATCATACACATGTATGACTTTGAAAAATAGGAGAACGGTAGTGAAAAAGCAACTCAAAAGTACATCGTCCACTTGGACGATGTACTTCATGGTTGCTCTTTAAAAAAAATTGAACGTGCGTGACGTCCAGAGGCCATCATGATTGACTGCAACGTCGAGACACATTCTAAACCTTTGGCGGGAAAGATAACGTCGCATGCAGGAACTTTTGTTTGCGCATAGGTCATGTCTGATGAAGCCATTTTCAGTCACCATTGCTCAGAAACATACGGAAAGTTTCACCGGCTTCGGGGCCGTGAATTCCTCGTGAATTTGCAGCAGCCATTGTTTCGCGCGAGGTTCTGTTTAATGCCAGTTAATAGCCAATTTAGTAATAATGTTTACTGCTTCTAAGTCAGAGATAGGTGACCATGCATAAAAATAGCGTTTTTTTTGTTTTTATGAGTAGCAATAAAATCATAGTTATTAGTTTCAGCGGTGCAAGGGGGCCGTACATGCGTTTCACCACAAAGAACGCTAAGCGCTGCTTCGCCCATACTTCTTGTAGTAAGCATCTGGGTCACACGGTTTCAAACAACAGCAAAGTAAAAAAAAAAACACCAAATCGCAGTTTTTGTTGATCATCGCGCTGATCGAGTTCGAATTGGATGAGTGCATGGATCTGCGACATATAAGCAAGAAAAATGCGTGGAACTTTCGGAGGCGATGCCTTTGTACCGAAATGTTTGTGCACCTAATTGTCCGTTCACCGAAATGTACACACCGAAACGTTTTGCACCGAAACATCCGGATCCCCAGCTCACGGAACAGGCTAAGCGGCCCGTTTAAATTTTGTGGGAGGTTTTAGGGTATAGACACAAGCCTTAGTTTTTCTACCCCTTCGTCAGGTGCCAAACCACTGATAAGATTCTGAATAACTTGTTGCGAATAACGAAGCATGATTACGAAATCTGCGGCCGTTACAGCGAAAGCCAGACTCAGCAGGACCCCGATGGCTTCCTTGTAGGGATGAACAGGTGTAACTTTAATTTCTTTCTTTCGTACATTGCGAGACGCCAACACCGAGTAAATGACTGCAGCTCTCCCCGGAACAGCTGCCTTTCAATTTTACCTTTATAAGTGAATCGATTTTTTGCTACTGAATCGAAAATGGGTGTGCAGGGAGAGTCCAACTGATCACAATGGGCAAAAATCTTTCGGGTTCCTAAGTGTAAGGTCCAAGCGTCTCAAATCACTTTATTTCTTGGCCATATTTTTGTCAAAATATGTGTTAACTCAGTAGAATAGATATCGGCAAATTTGTGAGCATGAGGGCCACATAGCAGGTGTGAGAAGGAAGCGCCCGTAACGTACCCTGCGCCTACACACAAGGCAGGTAAAGTGGCCCACGCTCCACAGCACCTGGGTGCGAGGGTAGGCTACGAAGGATTTAGTAATTATGAATCTCATTTCACTTTTCTAATGCTTCGGTGATACACGCACACGCCTTTGTCTAGGCATTTATTCACGCAAATAAGTAAAATCAAGCCGTTGATCCCTCAATGAATTTAACGACGCAGTGGTGGACTCCTCGGGCAAAATTCCGAACGGAGTGATGGCCGGGACAGCGGCTTCATTCGGACACTTCGACCAGTGCCTGGACATCGCTGTGGCCGGGGACGCCTTCCGCGGAAAGTTCTGCAACCTCGAGCTGTGGCTCAGAGACCTTCCCAGGCCCAGTGCCAACGCCGCCGACATCATCGGTGACAGCGAGTCGGTGAGATGGCGCAAGCCGTGCTTACCCGGTTCATTTCGCTTCTTCGTAACGTAATACCCGTTCGTCGCTTCTGCTAGGAACCAAATCCATGGGTTTGAACCATGCCTCAGTGGCGTTTTTTTTTTTCTTTTCTGGTGAACCGAAAAGCAAAGATATACAAGACGCAGAAATATTTCACGAGCAGTGAGAATAAACTCTTACCCTCCCTTTGCAGTGGCGCTCGGGCCGTTAAACCTGAATTTTACGGCGTCAGCTGTACCAGGCGGGTTGCTCCGGTTTCGTGTCGACGTGACCGAGGAACCTTAACCGTTTCGATTCCCGGCCGCGGCGGCCGCTTTTCTGATGGAGGCGAAAAGCAAAAACGCCCGTGTGTACGAGATTTCGGTGCACGTTAAAGATCCCCAGGTGGTCAAAATTAATCCGGAGCCCTCCACTACGGCGCGCCTCATCGCCTGCGTTGCGTCGGCGCGTTAAACCCTACAATCAATCAACCTTAACCGTCCTTCACCGTGAACTCAGCGGTAACGCGGCGAAGCCCACCTTCGAAGCCATGTGATAACTGATTGATTGATTGTAGGGTTTAACGCGCCGACGCAACGCAGGCGATGAGGCATGCCGTAGTGGAGGGCTGCGGATTAATTTTGACCACCTGGGGATCTTTAACGTGCGCCGAAATCTTGCGCACACGGGCGTTTTTGCTCTTCGCTTCCATCAGAAAAGCGGCCGTCGCGGCCGGGAATCGAACCCGCGACCTCTTGCTCAGCGCTAATGTCATAACTAAAGACCGGAGCCTTAGGCACGAAAAATCGAGGTTTTAGGTGCCTGTAATTGGCACTGAAAAGTGCCATTTAGGCATATATAGGCACTAAATATACCTTGGGCACATAAGGCTTAATTCGTATTTAATTATGCAGCATATTTTACGACAAATTTTACGCTTGCAGTAAAAACAGCGGACAAGTCTTGTGCTGTGGAAAAGTAATTTTATTTTGTTTGTGATAATTAGCCACACCATAGTTGCTATTTTAACAAATTTACGTGAAATGTAGGGTGATTCTACAATAAAATAAAAGCTTAAAAACTATGACGAGCAAGACCCATCTCAATAATTTGCGGCTTGAAGTTGCACCTCATTTCAGTCGATAATTGTGTGCGAAAAAACAACACTCAACGTTCACTGAATTTGGGGGAGCTCCCTTGTCCTTCGGGACGCTCCATGACCTGTTTCCATCTGGAATATCAGAATGTTTGGTGCTCAGAACATTTGGCAGTTCTTTTAGCACAGGGAATTCAGCAATTTTATGTCAGACACAATGGCAGATTGTCCGACAGGAATGTCCTGGACCTTCGAAATGACCTCAGCATTCTTAGTCAAAGTGGCGCCCAAGCTTTCAGCTCCGGAAATGCTTCCTGCTAGGACTGTGAAATCTTATTTACCGAATGGTTGATATATCGTCGATATTGCATTTTTAGCTAGTATATATTAGGCGTTGTGGACGTATACCACCCTCTGCGTGCCCCCTGCTATCGGCTGGCTAGATCCTTTGCCATTTATCTCAACGTTCTAAATATTTGTACATAGAAATATGGTGCTTGCTGTAGAGGAACAAGGCGCACGGCTGTAAAAGTATGCCCTTAACATCAGCTTCAGTTCTTACAGCATGAGTGCTGTCGCTGTAGATGGTCATCACGTCACCATGATCGCCTGCCAATTTTGTCGTAGAACATATATACTGCGGTAATACCCCCTTGCGGACAAAATGCAAGTTTGGTTCATTCAAAAGATTGCCTCGTTAGAATCATACTGACACCACTTTTAACGTAAACTTCTGTCAAATAAGCTATATAATTAAGAAAAAGGGGAATGGTCATGCGACCCACTAGCTCATTTCCCGCAACAGAACGTATGATGCCATACCAGCTAGTTATGCGATTGGCGGAGGCCGGCAAAAGCAAACGCAAATTAGGCAGAGCTTATAAGCTTGCCGAACGAGCTATCTGCGCTTAAATGCAAAGCAAATTCTTTTTATAGCAGTAATAATGGTGGGGCAAACAGTGGAAGTTACGTAAGCACACGTAAAAATAGAAGCGCCGTTGCGTACTGCTGTTGATACTGCGCGCACTATGCTTAGTTTAGATGCGCAGCACTGCGGGGCTTTGGGGATGTCTCAGGTGACACTGGCCGATTGACCCAAGCACTTTGTCTTACGTGACCATATTTTTCGAGCGAGCACCATGTTTCACGAAACGTTTATTTTCTCCATAAACAAAAACAATCCAGGTTTAAATACGGTCACAAACAAACCAAAGACAGAAAACAGCTTCCCGCGGTGTGGTGACGCCATCTAGGTTGACTAACAGCAACAAGTTTCTGCTCCACACCAAGTTTAGCTGAAAGACCCGTTCTTATGATATCACTGCAAACGTCGTTGAAACACACGTTTGGCGCGAGAATCAAAATTTTAACTTAAATTGATTAATTTCGCAGTGAACAAGGCATCGTGTTTGCTTCTGGACAAGCGCTGGCGGCACTATAGAACACGAGATCTTTCGAATAATGCAAACTTGTATTTTGTCTTCATGGACCGTTTAAGCACTTAAAGATTGTTAGATAGTGTCCAACACCATACCTTTAAAACGCGGACGTGATCGTGACCTACACTGTAATATATTTACGTGGGTCTGCTTTCGAAAAGTGTACCTTAGTTTAGCTACCGATCGTAAAAGGAAGCATATAAGGTGAATAACAAGGGAATACTTACTATTAGACTCGAAAATTGGATCTGCGTTGGGACGTAACGCAGTGCAAAACACGTACTTGCATTCCCTACTGTCAGAGCACAGATGCCACGGTTCGAGTCAGATCATTTGCTAGCCTATGCTATTGGAGCACTCTGCTCTGGTCGTGACATTGGTTGGTCATTCTGATTACTTGTGGTGAAGCAGACCGAGAGGAATTTTTAAAAAATTCTCTCTCATGTTTGTAACGCTCGCGGAAAACTAGCAACACGTTCCTATACCGGACGCTGCGGCCCAGGTACGGCTAGATACCAAAGACACATGTGCTCTATTGTTCATTTTCGTGCGGCATGTCAGAAGACACAACGATCCTCCCCTGACAGGTGCTAACCTTCTTCTACGACAACGGCTACTGGCTGCGACTGCTACCTGCCAGGATGGGCGTCTGCATTCCTTCCACGTGCAGCAGTGACGACCTTCAAAAGATGGCGTCGAAAGGTATTACACATCAAAGGCAACAAAAAGAAGCAAAAAATATTTTCAAAGCTTTGGGGCGCTTCTTGGTATACCGTTTGTTCCACGCCTTGACAACATACAAATATCGTGTGTCTCCGGTGCGTCTAGAAACACGATTATGTTGCAAGCTTGACTTGCTTACGTTAGTTGTGGTATAGTCAGTGAAAACTTTAAAAGGCTCTAGCAATTGTAGAGTAAGGTCGTTGTATTAACCTGCGGCCAAATGGCACTTAAACTTCTGTATGAGGTCGCCGACGTCACGTTTCAAGATGATGACGTCTTGCAAAATGGTGACGCTCACTTAAACGCTTTCTCACTTAATCGCTTGTCTCTTGGGCATTTTGTTAAACTGTTGTTTGAAGCTATTTCAAGCTATTTACCTTCAAGCTATTTCGTTCTTTCTAAATTTTAAGTAATGATTGTATAAAACCTGAAACTAATTCGCGTCCTTTTTAAACTTGTGTCCCACATTTTGTCAACTGCAGTACTTAGCCCAATTATGTGACTGTCGCCAATCGCTGTACTTTGCGCTTTGCTACCGTTAGGAACTTTGTTTATCCTCTTAAGCCCACCTCTCCCTCCCCCGCTCATGTACAGCGTCACAGGGTCTCCAGATGAAGGCGAATGTGACGTCATGCCAAGTCAAGGAGCCCATATCCTTCACCCAGGAGCAGCTGGTCGTACTGTGAGTATATATAAGCGGGAGAGCATTTTTCTGACGTTAGCTATTTATTTGCCACGTTGAAGGGCAACGACGTTTAACGCGAAATATTTACAAATACCTACTGGCAAAACATTGCTTCGCCAAAGGCTGTCGCGTCGTTGGTCGTAAACCTCACTGATTGCGCCAAGCGAACGTGACGCACACACAGCGCCAAAGAAATCACATTCTTACCCCTAACAGCTTTGTGAATCCTCTGTTTTTCCTTCTACTTCTCGAAGCCTGTTAATGAGCCTGTAGTACAGACGCACTTACAGAGGGCTTGAACAAGCGAGGTAGGCTCTTTGCCGAAACTCCTAAAATTAAGTGCAAATTACTTTTATTCCTTAAGCTGTACCACCTGCATCCAGCAGCTGTTTAAATTTGAATGGGTGCGTTTTCACTCCAGGTTCTACACGGTCAGACTCTTTTTGTACTATACTTTGGTGACTGATTAATGAAAACAAAGGGAGAGTGTTGAGAACGAGGCTATAGTGTTAAATGCTTTTCCCGCAACTCCATTAGGCCAGAGGCTCAGGGGGATGTTTCCATTTTTCAGTTACAGCTGTCAGTTGTTTGTTATGATGGGCAGTTTTTTCCGCCTCGTCTTCCGCATTCTGGATTAGCCCACATTCTTTTTGGACATGAAGAATGGTGGGCTTCATTGCGTTAGCTATAGTGAACTGAACAACGAAGAAAAAGGGAGAAAAGAAACACAGTGCTCATTTTCGTAATTTACCAATCGTTTTGTTTTTTTCGAAACATTTCACCCGCGGCATGAGGTCAGAGCAGCCCGAGGTGGTCTATGTATGCTCACACACCGAGAGTGAACTTTAAAATACACTGATAAAACGCGATTATGACCGATCGTAGAATGCCACCAGCCAACACCGCGGCGAGGTGGGATCGGGCATGCTAAAGGTGATGCCAAAACGATCACCTCTCCAGTAGCGGCCCTCGCGGCCAATGGACTAGAATAGAGGTGTGGTGGTAACCAGGGAGAATCCTCCTCATAAAACGTTGACCTCTGAGAAGGAAGACTGCCACGAGCCCCTCGCTACTATAGTGACAATCGTCGTTACGATGGGGATGATGTGACGCACGCACGCACATGCTTACGGGTAAAATTTGGTTTAAAGCAAGGTGAACATCGTTCTATCACACAATTGCTTGTGAAAATAAGCGAAACCCACGAAATTTAAATATAAAAAAGTATTTTGTCCTTTGACAGTTCGGGCAAGAAAAGAAATTTAGGTGAATGGCAAAAGAAAATGCTAATTTAATAGCGGTGGAAATAACAGGCAATTGATAGTAATTTGTTGCTATCGCGAGGATTTTGAACATCATCTCGCGCCATTTAAGCAGCGAATACAAAGCGGGTAGAGAAGAAATATCTGAGTGACAAATTGCAGTGCCTAGCATACAGCGCCAGAGCTATAACGCCACCTGCAGGACGCATACAAGAGGTCCTGGATTTCACTTGCTCTTCGATACTACCGAGTATTTTTCTACTATAAAAAGTAGCGATTTCAAAAAAAAAAAATTGGGTCCAATCCACACTGTCAAGGTGGCTGGAAAGCAAAGCTTTAAACGACATCCACAACAATCGCTCATGCGACGTCACTTGAATTCATACACGTAGCTCTACAAAGAGTGAAACCAGAGATTCTGCCCGCGGCTACTCGGAATTAGCGGGGGCGCCGTCCCGAACGCAGGAGCAGCGTCGGCCACGGCCGGGCTAGAGCGGCGGACGCCGCCGCTGTAGCCTGGCCGTGAGTCGGGAGATAGAAAACGAGAAGGGGTGTCTTTCGAAGGGTGAGACAGCGGAACCTAGCCATCCTGATGTGCTAGCTTGGGGCTACACCACCGCGCGACACAAGCGCAGACACCGAAACTATTCGGCATGTGAGCTTAATGATTCCCATTTATACCGATTTAAACTAGTTAGTTTAGTAAGTTTGAGAATTGCGAGAAAGCTGAGGGAACATTTATAATAGCTATTTATCAGAACCAGTTGCTACTTTCACCTTTTCTAATACCTCTTAAAACACAACCGAATTGGTAATCACCAATTTAGAAAACGAAGTCCCATTCGTGGGAACCAGTGCATAAAGGTAGCGTTTCTCTAGCGGCCAGATGTCTGCATGTGGTCTGTATATTTTGTTTTCCCACTCTGCAAACCAATCCTTAACGTATGTTTGCCGTACGACCACTCAATTCCGACGGATGCGGATTAGTCTGGAGGTGCAGTGGAACAAGCTAATCAAGCCGTGCGAAGGCACCGCGCAATGGACGCGAAGCTGCACCAAAACAGGCCCAAAACAACCTTCGCTAAAGCAGACGACAAAGCCATACCGCCGACGCCGCCGCCGGCGAGCAGGCGCTTCCACGCGGGGAACGCTGGGTAAATTCGCGGCGCCATCTTTAGTGTGCTCCGTGAGGGAAACCCTCCGCCCCGCCTCCCTTCCCCCGCCGCCGCCCCCGACGCGTTAGGAGTTTGTTGTCCCGCACGCCACGAAAAAACCGTTGGCTGGTAGAGCTAAAAAGCTTTGCTTTAGAAATTCCGCGTGCGTATGCTCATTCTTTTTCTCGCCGTTGTGCACTGGTCAAGACCTGAAATAATATTTCCCCATAATGTCCATATTGATGGGAAGACAGGGCCGCACAGCCCACTCGGAGGTCTGGTGTGCTGGCAGGAAGTCGGTTATTATTAAGCTGAAAGGCGTCGCATAAATCGCGAAAAGTGATGGTAGCTGTAGTTGCCGTCGTCGGCATCAACACGAATGATGCCAAAATGGAAAATAAATCAAGTTCGTGCGGAATTCAAGCCGGGGTCGCCCGACCAGCAACCAAGTGCACTAACCACAGCGCTAGCCCGGCACCCTGCCAGAGTGAAACAATGAGCCTGATGCTCCTGCACGTGCAGGAGAGCTCTGACGATGGGGAAGCTCGAGCATGAAGCGGGGCCAGTCCGACTGTCGGAGTAATTCGCCTTAAAAGACGAATAAAAAGAAGAAAGCTATTGTAATGAGATGAGTCTGTCGAACGCTACCTCTTGACATGTCGACGTTTTTCACATCTCAGACGTCAGATCCTGGAGGTGCCGCTCAAGGGATATCCCTACCAGTGCCGCCATTCAGGGCTTCTGAAATGGGGTTCTGCCGCCGGGATGTATGCTCTACCCGCCTGCACGTCACTGAAAATTCTAATAGATTCACTTTATAATTGCGATTGGTTACTCTCGTCTTGATTTTTCAGTTTCTTTTCTGTTGTTTAGGGATCCAAAACTCTTCCCAACCGGTCTAAATTATCTTTTTTAAGCGTCTCGTAATTAAATGAGAATTCTATTTATCTTCGCTGTCTTCTGTTGATTGGCTGATCCCCTGATTAGGTATGCGCCATACCTAAAGGTGAAACAACTTGGTGTAGCATGTGAAGAAGCCTTGAGGAATCGCTATGCTTTCGCCTCCAAACCACGTAAGCAGAATAAAGTTCCCTAGGAATTTCTGCGTGCTATCCGGTTCAACAAGTTCCTCCCCGAAGCATTGAAAAAAAAAAAAAAAAAGGTTAACAAGGCGACGCGTGCAGACAAAGCAAAGCACGTAAAAGCGTGTTGGCCAACCAATTTCATCCTCGCAGTTGCATCCTGGGAGTCGTCCTACTACTGGCTGTTGTCGGCACTGCACTCGGCGCTCTCTGCAAGCACAGCGTCAAGGAAGCGCCGTCTCTCGGAGGCAAGTGCTCTTCCACTGAGAAGTGCCTCATGGAGGCCCATAGTACCTTCTTCCTTATGCTTTTGTTACCCTCTTAGCGGGCTCTCTTTCATGTCGCATAGTGTCCGCTGTAGCGTTGCCTGGTGCACCGCACTGTGCCTGTCGCCACTGAAGCTCAATGGAATGGCCATCCTTCAATGCTTGATAGTGTAGAGGCTGAATTTTCATAACTATAGTTGATCTTTCGGGGAGGAAAAGCAAGGCATTGGAGGGCCGCCCGAGAGTCTGTAAAGATCGCCCCCCTGTGCAGACTGCCCGCTTAGTTATGTATTAGGAAGCAGCGCGCAGGGAGGTTAGCTCGGGCACGCCATAGATGTTGTAACATTTTGAGCTTATTGTAGTGCACAACAAAGAAATCGAAACATGAATCATGGAAGAGCTTTGTGGAGCGACTCTGTCAGTATAAAGATGCGTATGGTTGGGGTATTCGTAAGGTGTCGGCAACCTACGCCAGACAGTTTCGAGCCTTTTCCTCCTACCTCCCCCCCCCCCCCCCCCCCAAAGCCTCATCGCATCGCATTGGGGTATTCGTCGGATACTATGAGTTCTAGAGCAAAAACTTTCGCGGCGGAGCGCATGCATTCGCTTAACGCCTTATTCCTGGCGCTGGTGTGAAATGCTGATATGTGCATACATCCAAGGGGAGCTTAAGGGCCCAGCTTGAATCTGGTAATTCTGGGGTAAGGCATTCTAGACCTCTGTAGCGGAAGTTGTAGCCAGTGAATGGCGCTGCTGCCTTGGAAGAAAACGGAAGCGCGCACGAGAACGAAACAGCTCCTGTTTACGCAACCTTATTTGCGAAAGGCGTCTGCATTCAATCATCATTCCCACAGCGGATGTTGCCTTTGGTACTTCGATGCGCACTCTGAATATCTGCGCCTGCGCCTGCATGAATTTAAACGGTCTCAGATTTCTATTTTGGAGGGGAGACAAATCAGGAAGGCTGTGGAGTAGCAGGCCTTCGCAGAACACGTCATACAGCTGGAGGAATCACGAAACTGTGCAGCCACCGACGTTACTAGAAATAACGCGCAAAATGTGAGCGAACGAGGCGAGATTTTCCTTCAAGCATGTGACCTCCAAATCAATGAACTACCGGACGTAACACCGAGAAAGTTATGGTCTGCGATATATGCTATTGGAATTCCCATGGCGGCGATCTCGTAATGCGTGAAGTCACACTTCGCGAAAGTGATGACAGCGCATTTATTGCTGGAATTTTCATTTTACCGATACGAACGATGAAATCCAATCGATTTCCCTCTAAAGCCCCGCGCGGAACACACGTCTGTCAGGTTCAGAGCAGCATGTACAAATCTCGTTCGCGCATATACAGGGAGATCGCGAGCACTCAACACCGATGAGAGAAATATTTAACAGTGCCGGACTCAACTTAAGTAACGCCACGAGTTTCCCTGCGCTTCGTTGGGTTATGGTCATATGTAGACATATAGACGCTCCTTTGGGAGATGTTATCCGACAGTCACATGTGCATGTAAACACCCGCTAACTACCAAGGAACTCACTGACCTGCGAATAGCTTCATGTGGCACAGAATCATGTGCGCCCAGAAACACCGCTACGACAGTGGTACTCAGAGCTTTCCTCGCTTATCACAATTCGCAAGCGTTATAGCTTTGTCAATACTACTTCTGCCAATTCGGAAGCCAAATGTCTGTATAGCGCGTAAACATTTCTATTTGTAAATCCCGATCTACAAAGCGTAGCGCCATTTTATCAAATAGCTCACACACACAACTTAAAAGCGCAATCGGCCGGTAAGACTCGCAGGTTGTTGGATCTCTTCCTGATTTAAGTATGGGCACAGCGAGAGGCAGCTTCCAGCTGGGATCGCTCGAGAACACCGGCCTTCCAGGATTGGCTGGAAATGTTCAGGAGATACCTTTTCGCTGCCTCACCTCGAAATAACAGGGCTGTAGACTGATGTCATCTGGACCGGGAGAAGAGGCCTTGTTCGCAGGAGATAAAACCATGGCGCGTGTCGACATTGCAAAATATTCGCCCATGAGGGACGTGTTAGCTGGTGCAATTCCAATCTGTTAAAAGACAGGTGACAAAAGTGGTGTCGACATGGCCATACTTTTTGCACAAGATGGCGTGAAGTTGTAAGTCGATAGCGTTAGTACGCATGAAAATTAAATTAAGCGGTTGAAGAGGCGCCGGTGGGGAGCGAAAAATTGCTACCAAATTCCATATCCTCGTGAGTAATTTCCTGGGGTCCAACCTGGAACAGAAGGATGTCCACTATCGCTTAGCCAAATCAACCATGTGCCGCTGATTGTGTTTCGGCGCCCGTCACATGGATGTTCGAATATACTCGGGTGCCAATGTATTACACCCTCTCCTTCCGGCCGTCCCACGTACAGCACGAAGCTTCTCGAACTTGGCGTCAGCCACAAATATACGTTCGGAAATCTAAAAGCCATAGTGCTTGTTTCACCATGCCCTATTTAACGGGCTTAAAAATTTATCGTATGATAACATTGAGCTGAGACCCCATGACTGCTGTGTAGAAAACACCCCGTAAAAAAAAAAAAAGAAAAAAGAAACGGGCCTCACCGTTTGCACGACCGCCTGGTACATCGTCCACTGTTAAGTAGGTTCGGATGCGGTCGCTGTCCTGAGATTCAATGCCAGCAGACCAGCTTAATAAGCCTCGAGTGCTCGAGTATTGCCAAATACAGGGAACCCCGTTATAACGAATTCATAAAGAGAGAAAAAAATGTTATAAACAGTGGTTTGTTATAATTGGTGGCGACTTAAACGCACGTACTTGAGGTATAACTGCAGATTATTCCGACAAAGGCGACAATTTGGATGAGCCGTTTCGCTGTAGCGGGTTTTTGCTGAACATGTATATATGTGTTGCTATTCCCGCTTGGGTATACAGGCATGGCGAAACCATGCAAAAGAAACCAAACCTCCTTAACCGTACCGATACCTTCCTTGTCGTTCTTCGAGCATTTCAGAAGAAGAAGAAGAAGTTTATTGTAAAAGAGGACGGTTACATGTGAAGATATATCCAGACGAGGGTCCCATAGTTGATACTGCACCGGGACCCTCGATACATAATTACATAGAAAAAATACAATGAAAGCAGCTAAAGACAATTTAAATAACCACAAGTCTCAAAGTTACACTTACAGAGCAAAAATGACAACAGAGCAATGCAAACCAAGAACTCATGTCGTAACATTACCAGACAGACTAAATTAAAAGAAAAGAACGAGAAGAAAAGAAAAAAGAAAAACAGGATGGACCGAAGAAAAACAAAAAGAAAGAAAAACGAAAGCAAAAAAAAGGAAAATAGGAAAAACTGGACACACTACACTGTATTGTATTTCAAATCACAATTTAAAGCAAAACAACAGTTCAGAATGTGCAGGAAAAACGAATAGACGAAACAGTGCATTTAAGCGAAATCTCTAAAGAAGTTCTGCCAAGAGAGGACAAAAACTAACGAAGTTCAAGGGGCGAGTATTGCGCACGTTGAAAAAAAAAAGTGGAAAATAAAATGAGCAAAGTGAATTGGAATGCAGCTGACACTGAAGAAAAAAAATTGTATCCCACTAGCAGTACAAAACCATAAACACACACATATTCAATAAAACCGAGAACAAACAACCATGCAACAACAACAAAAAAATAAACACACGCTAAATTACACATTCGTAGAACTACTGCGAACGAATCAAAACTGCAAAAGAAATTCTTTAAGATGCTTTTTAAATAGCGATAAAGAAGAAAGTGACTTAATTGCATCCGGCAGACTATTCCACCTTGAAATAGCGGGAAAATGCGAAGTCATTTTGCCATAATTTGTTGAAACTGAAGGAAGCAAGTAATTGTAGTTTGCAGCGAATCTGGTTGGGTTTGTATTAGTGAGACAACTTAACTCAATAAAGTGGAAAAGAAGTTGATTAGTCAGCAGTTTGAACAATAAAGTAATAATGTTATATTGGAATAGTTTGCGAACTGACAACACGTTATTTTGAGCAAGAAGTGTGCTAGCGCTGGAATAGAAGGAGCTATTTGTGATTATGCGGATGGCTTGGTTCTGGACATGTTGGACGTATGAAATGTGAGAATTATACGTATTACCCCACGCAACAATTCCATATATCAAATGACTGTGAATAAATGCAAAATACAAAGATAGAAGCGCGTGACGTGGAAAAAACTGACGAGCCTTAATGAGGGCTCTAATGCCATATGCAGTTTTTCGTCTTAAGTAATTGAAGTGATTGCGAAATTTGAGATGAGAATCAAGGTGAACGCCAAGAAAAATGACATGGTCAGAGACATGAATA
Organism: Haemaphysalis longicornis; assembly: GCF_048455015.1. NCBI lineage: Eukaryota > Metazoa > Arthropoda > Arachnida > Ixodida > Ixodidae > Haemaphysalis > Haemaphysalis longicornis. Next base: position 195,962,986 of record NW_027526203.1, on the reverse strand, counting down.
GTGTCGATACCCAGATTTATCGCCGGTTTAAAGGAGACGCGCTTCTGTTCCGATCTAAATAACATAAATATAGTTCTTGAGGGATTTATAATTAGGTGATTCTTGTGACACCAATCCATGGCTTTCGTTAAAACACCATTTAGCAATGAAACAAGGGGCGGTAGCAATTTGTGGGCACAAGATAATGTGGTGTCGTCGGCGTAAAGAACACAATGATCCGATTGAAGATGATCTACGATGTCATTAATATAAATTATAAACAATAAGGGGCCAATAATTGACCCTTGAGGGACCCCTTGATTTATAATTTTGGTATCAGAGGAATGTTCGCCATAGTAAACCTTGCCTTCCCTATTAATTAAATAGCTCCTCAAAAAAGAAAGTGCAGGGCCCCTTATGCCATACATATCAAGTTTATGAAATAAAATATTATGATTAATTGTGTCGAAAGCCTTCGTGAAATCTATAAACACTGAGCCTACTAGCAAGCCGGAGTCTATTGATTTTTTAATATAATCTGTTAGGGATAGGAGTGCGAGATTATCCGAGCTACCAGCGCGAAAACTAAAATTGATTGGGCTTAAGGAGGTCAAATTTCGCGAGGAAGTCATTCAAACGCTGTACAAATAACCGCTCAATAATCTTACTGATACTTGATAGAATAGAGATCGGCCTGTAGTTGGAAATTAGTAACCTATCTCCCTTTTTGAACAAAGGAATAATTTTGGCCTTTTTTAAAATTTGCGGGAAAATTCCACCTTCAAAAATGCGATCGATTATTATGCATAGCGTACTAGAAATAACATCAGCAACAGCTTTTAAATGACTTGCACGGATATTGTCTAGTCCTGCACTAGTATCTTTCAATCCCAAAATTGTTAAGTATACCTCTTCAGGTGACACAGGAGAAAGGAAAAATGTATGACTACAACGGTATATATCGGAATATGACGAAGAAAGCTGTGGTTTCGGAAGCGAGAAAAAGTATTCACAAAATGCATTGGCAACGTCGCCAGATTTGTGAATGACGCCGTTGTAGTTTACTTCCGATACAGGCACATTGCATGTGGACCTGTTTAGAAAATTATTGAATAACTTCCATTGTTTTTTAGGATTATTTTTATTTTTATTAAATTCACCTACGTAGTAACGTTCCTTAGCTGCCCTCAACAAATTATTCAAAACTTTGGAATAATTCTGGTAGCGCCTAGCAAGTGATGAATTAAAAGGTTTCTTTTTAGTTTTGCGGTATAAATTTTCTTTCTTGCGCATGCTTCGTAGTAGCCCCTGTGTAACCCAAGGGTTGCCAGGGTACTTGTACCTTTTTTTACATTTCACTGTAGAGGTGCTAGGGGATATGGCATTATGGATAATGTTGGTGGATAGATAATGGACATTATGGATAATGTTGGTGGATAGTACGGTGGATAGAGCCACCGTACTCCCAAATAGGCAGTCGCTCCCAAATTTTTATTACAGTGCTGCATGGGTGTTATGGGAAAGGTGCCAGCTTTCCACCACGTCTGCCCTAATACCACCCTAATTTGTCACCAGGTTCCCTTAGGGAACGGCTACCAGTGACTTAACAAGAGATATACTGTTAGGGCAGCATTGACTGATTACTCAGATGACAATTTATTACACTTGTAACCATAATCTAGAATACTGGTAATCATCTGAAAATTTGTGCCTATAACGTACGGGCATATTGCAGAGCTGGCCAACGTTTCACACTGCTATTAGGTTTGTGCCATAGTTTGTCACTTTTTAAACACAGGATGCCCTGCCTCTGTTTTGTCTTGCCCGAGCTTTTCATTGTTCCTACTTCTCCCTTTTGTGACTGTCAAGCAGGCCGTGTAGCCGAGGTCCTCTGCAGCTTCTCGCTGGAGCGCAACACGCGGGCGCTTTTCGCTCGCTCCGAGCACGTGGCCGGACCCCTGGAGGCGCTGAACGGCATCCGCGTCGTCTCCTGCTTCTGGATCGTGCTGGGACACATTTACTTCCTCACGGACCTCTCCACCTACATTCGCTTCGGTGAGACTTTTACAGCATGAGCTGTCATCAGGGCGTTCTCAAGTTTGGGGGGTGTACGAGCATACCGCCATGCCTTGCGCGGGACGTCACCTATCGGCGCCAAATCGAAATCGGAGTGCACCGCGCCGGCTGCACGACGGAAGCCGTGCCGTAATGGAAGCTGTGGATGCCGTAACGTAATTGTAGCCGCCCAGCAGCGGCGCGCTGCAAAAATGAAATAAACAAAGCAAGATATCACGCGGGTGTGCGGCGTCGCGCCTGTTCCTCCACGCAAGTTGCGGGCAACCTAAGCAATTGCGACGGCGTGATCCTAGCCGCGTAATCGCGCCGTGTTAGAAATAAACGACAAAGGAAACCATGGTCGCCATGGAACCGAGCATGAATTTACGGAAAGGCAAAGCGAACTGAAAAGGTTGCGTTGCCGAGATCCTGGTGGGAAGACGTGTTTGGAAAGACGCTACGCTAAACTCCGTATCACTTCGTGTGATGGGCAAATAATTTGTTTTTTTGTTGTTGTTGTTTTTTTTAGAGTAGAGGGCAGAGCAATGAACGAGAGCGGAGAAGAGGCATACACAAGCACTTACCTGTCACCATTGCTGTGCGTTTTGCAGGAATCAATTTGGTGCTGTTTTCCCCTGTTCCTTCTGCCCTACCCCTTCTTCTTTCTTCCTTGTTGATTTTGGTGGTCGACCAGCATGTAAAAAACTGGCGCCCCGATGCAATAAATCATTTGGTTGTTAGTAAGCGCTTGTGTTTGTCTCTTCTCCGCTTCGTCTCGTTCATTGCGCTGCCCTCTACTCTCAAAGTTATGTACCAACCGGCTCAAGCTTCAACTCTTCTGAAACAATTTGTCTGGGTTAGAACGTTTAGACTGCATTTATTGTGGCTCTGGTCATTCTTGACTGGTTATCCGTGGCCTAGCAAGTAGTCCGGGTGCGAGGGGCATTGAGGCAGATGAGGGTTCGCTAATTATTCTGGCAAACCATATTCTGCCAACTTTTGCAGTAGCCACTAACCCACGTAAGTGTATACAGGTAGAGAATTCATCGTGCTAGCGAACATTGACACAAGGACAGAGCAGCAGAAGAGACGAACCACATCGTCGCTTCGTCTCTGATGTCGCTCTGTGCCTGTGGTAATGTTATCTGCTCCGATGAATTCCCTAATTATCAACCAACTCGCCCAACTTCCCGTGTTAGGTTTATACTGCTGACTAGTGACTGCGCATATGAAACCAGCCTGTGAAAGTTTGATGTTCCAGTAGTTGAATGGTTTTACCTAACTTGAGTTAATTGATCAGGCAACGAAGGTGTTTGTAGGCGGAGTACAGTAACCAGAAATAATTAAAACTTTGAGAAAATAAACTTGCAGAAGGGGCATTTTTTACTATTTTACTATTTGCCTCTGGCAACTATTTTACTTAATGGTTTCGCATAATGCGATATACTTTATTCAATTATCACAGACATATATGTGATTTGAGAACTTTAATCTCTGATCACTTGTCATTTCGTTTGAATACAAAGAATAGCCTTAAAGGGCCAGACATAAAGCCGAAAGGCTGACGACCAGAAGTGCAGAAAGCAATGTCCGTAGCAACCGAAGAAGCAATAAAATTCAAACAGTTAATAGGTGCACTGTGCTGTTGGGCGAATCGGTAGGTCATATTAAATAGTTACAGCACAAAATGAAACGAAGACCAGAAAGACGACGGGGCAAGAAAGTAGCGGGCGTTGACCACGGTAACCAATGCGATGAACAGCATCAATGCAAGGGGATCTCAGACGGTGACAATTATCCACCCGTGTACACAAAGCGGTTTGGTAGTCCCTTGTTACTACTATATGTACGCTGAACTACGGACATTTTCCAGTTAAAACGAACTTCCTGTTAGAGTAAACAACCGTCACCCCACTGCTCTTTTTTAAACTTCAGCCAAAAGCAAAAGAAAATCTCTTAATGAAACATGATTATAATTTGATTGATTGATTGATTGTTGGGTTTAACGCGCCGACGCAACGCAGGTGATGAGGCACGACGTAGTGGAGGGCTCCGGATAATTTTTGACCACCTGGGGATCTTTAACGTGCGCCGAAATCTCCTACACACGGGCGTTTTTGCTTTCCGCCTCCATCAGAAAAGCGGCCGCCACGGCCGGGAATCGAACCCGCGACCTCGTGCTCAGCAGCGCAGCGCCTTTGCCGATTATAATTTGAGATCTATACCTTAATATTCTACTGTTTATAAAACAATGACGTTGACTTAACACGAAAGAACATTTAGGTTTCAATGGCACAGCTTGCGCATGTCGTCAATACAAGTCACGCCGTTATCCTTACGTGTGTTTAGCGATTATTTATTTTTGAACCACACTGAGCTCGAGCAAAAAGGGGAGGTTTTTACTGCGCACTTCTTGCTGTATGAAAAGATTTACGATTACCAGATAGACGAGTAATTGCCCCTGACGACTAAGCGGCCGCATGGCGGTGTTCATTGTGTGCCTAGAAACCGCGAGACCGGTTGATTCGCCAAGGAAAACCTTCCCGCGGTCATCGTCACGGCGAGCTAGAATAATGTAGAGCGCACCGGAAACCGCGATACTGGATACGCGTTCGTCGGTCTACCGCTCAACGTAATTGCTACCTGCGCGGTGACGGGGTCCATATAACAAACGCTGACCTTGAGTGTAATTGCCGGCAAGGGCGATGCCTCCCCGCAAGTCTCAAGCGGCGCCGACTCGCGCGCCTCCAGCGGCCAGTCGTGCTTGCACTCACTGTGAAAGCCGCTGGGGTCGACGGTATATATCGGAGCCTGTGGCGCGGTTTCTCGCGTCGTGGATGAAATATTTCCAGATTTTTGACAGCACCCATATAAGACGCGAACGCAGCAGCAGTGTGGGGTGTCTTGCGCGTGTAAATTCGGCTCAATTACTAGCTGTTGTGTACCTTTTAAACCAAACTCCCGAATAGTAAGCTCCGTGAGCACTTATTGACCCAGCTTGGTCATACTTCTTACGCACGGAAACTGAACATTGGCCTATTTTACGACTTCAATTTTATCAAGTCATGGCATTGCTATAAAACAAAACATTAGTAATTTTTTTTCAACTTTAACTTTAAGGTAAAAAAAAACACAGAGCAGGGTAAATGTTATTAACGAGACATCCTGCGTGCAATTTATCCTCCTTTTCGCCACTGTGTGAAATGCTAGAAATAATTGGTTGTTGAGAATGTTATGGTACCTTTACAATTGCATTATTGTATGGTACCCCGCGAACAACAGCGTTACCCCCGGACGCCGCCTTGGTGCTCTATATACTTGGGTCGAGCGAGCGAGCTAGGGCCACAAGGCGAGCGCGATATCCCAGTCAGTGCTTTGGCGCTAGCTGGAGAAGCGGCGGCCCTTTCGTTACACCGACGCTGGAAAACCCGTGCGTGGCAGCGCAATGGCGAATGCGCTTGGTGGATGCAGGGTACCAGTGCATGCCCGTGCATTCGCTATCCAGAAGCATATTGTTGAAGGCTGTCCAGAGATGAAGGCCTCGTACGATGACTGTTCAGAAGAGAGTGGATTCAGATACAAAATTGAATATGGAATACCTGCTGCTACATTTTACAAATTTCTGTAGACAGAGAGAGAGAGAGACCAATACAGCTTAACATAAGCGAAGCCAGTTTTGGGCCCTATAAACACAAAATGAGCCTTACGAATGGAACCATGCGTACAAGTGTGCTGCAATATCGACAGTACACACCGGAACTACAGTCAAAAGAAATGTGATTGCGACTGCAAAAATTCAGTACGCGTTACACATGGCAAGTTGTATAGACCTGTTTTATGGGGCAATGGAAAGTTTTAGCAGTCCGCCTGTTCCGTCGTGTACATAGTTACCGTGTTGACCGGGACCAGACTGCGCCTGGGCGCGCGGAAGGGCGAGGAGGCGCACCCCACCGTGACGAATGCGCGGACACGGTGAAGGCCGGCACGCGGCACTAATTCGCCTAGCGCGACGAATGCCCAAGTGCCCAGACGGGTACCGGTCAACACGGTAACTACGTACACGACGGAACAGACGAATTGAGTTTTAGCAATCCGCCTGTTCCGTCGTGTACGTCGTGTACGTAGTTACCGTGTTGACCGGTACCTGTCTGGGCACTTGGGCATTCGTCGCGATAGAGGGATTAGTGCCGCGTGCCGGCCTTCACCGTGTGCGCGCATTCGTCACGGTGGGGTGCGCCTCCTCGCCCTTCCGCGCGCGCAGGCGCAGTCTGGCCCCTGTCAACACGGTAACTACGTACACAACGGAACAGGCGGACTGCTAAAACTCTCTAACGATGAGGTGGTTTGGGTCCGGGGACCACTCCGGGTACGCAACAAAGGAAGAAATGTGTTGCTTCTCCAAGCCTCCTCGCAGCAAAGAGCTCTTCGACAAATGGAAGTCCAGTATTCAAAGTTGAGACAAGACGTTGTCGAAGAAGGACACCATTTGTGAGCAGCACTCTAAATGGTGTTCGACATGTGACACAGCGAGGAAAGCATACACAAAGGAAATGTACTAATAAATGCGCTAAAACTCAAGTAACAAATTTCGCTAAACGCAACTAAGCATTGAGATCGGTAGATTTATAACTATACCTAGGAATGACAGAAATTGACGCTGCGATCATAAAATTGGTAGGAACATAGAAAGGGATCACAGGTGCACATCGGTGTATTCATAGACGCGCAAAAGCGAGCGTGCAAGGATATGTAAAAGCCTAAAAAGAGAAGGCAAAATTTTCACGTCCACTCATCTGTGCGCCGTTCGTGACTCTAAGTGAGCCCTCTGTTCATTTACGACCCTGTATTCGTCGTCACCTAGGGGAAATCTGGCCGTACACGCAATGCGTTCGTTTCCGGATACACAATAAAGGTTCTCAAATTTTTTAAACCCTGTCCATGCGCTGCTCACTTGTGAAATTCAATGCGTTGCATTTTTTGCCTCTTCAAAGTGTTAGCGTGTCGCCCCCTCCGCCTCAACCCACTGCTTTTTTTTCTTTTTCGCAGCTTCCCTGACGAAGCTGCAACTTTTGTTCAAAGACTTTCTGTTCACGTTGGTCGAAAACTTTACGCTCCCGGTCGACACCTTCTTCTTCATCACGTGAGTGTATATCCTTGCTTTTTTATTTTGCTTGCACTCGTTTCAGAAACGAGAAAAAAGAAGTAATAATATTATGACCTCTCAAACATTTGAGGTGTAACTTTCTTCGTACACGAAAGACAATAATGCCAAGGTTGCAAGTCTATATTCGTAACGTAATGTTTCCTTGTTTGAATAGTGCCGCGAATACAATATACAGCTTAATCCGTAGCTCTTGGGAGGTGCGCTCATCCAAGACCTACGACGGACAGGAGAGCGATACCGTGTCAGATGCTGGGTGTCACTTAATACACTGGGCGGACATTTTTTTAGCTCGAGTACGTTAGGGATCTCCAGGAGGTCGAATGTAGTGCGTCACGACAGCGCGCTTCGTAACCCGGTTGTTGTTCCGGCGTCTTCTTACACCTGAAATGGAAATCTGTGAGGTTCTTCAAGCACTTCTTGAAACTTTTGTTTTCCTTCCACATACGCGCAATGAAACACACCTGTGACGTTTGCTGGTGTGTTCAAATTTTTCTTGTGCATATAGCATCGCTGCAGGTGTGAGAAATCACAGGATAACGATAAATCATATTCACACTAATAGGTAAAGATAAGCCTAGCATTGTGAGAAAGGCACCTGCAGGGTGAAACGGCGTGATTCTATAGCTTAACGCCCTTCATAATATTTAGCGACCGGAATTTTAAGCTAACATTCAAAGTACTCATGTGTGCTTCTTTTTACTACTTGCGGTTGCCCGCTCCCATTCGCGAGTTTCAGTTGATTGATTATTCAGCGCGTTGGTTCATTTTTCCTCGTATATCTCTTGTCTTGACAGTGGCCTGCTGTTGGCGTACAACCAGACAAGGAAATGCCACCAAACGAGCTGCAGCATGAACCTATGGAGCATGATCTCCGCGGTGTTTCACAGATACTGGAGGTAATGCTAGCCCGGAATAAACAGAAAATATACGCGCACCTTGCGAATAGAGTCAAAGGGTATACAGAATGCTTAGAAGGAGCGTGCGTGCGTGTGCGTACAATGTTATCGATCACCGCAGTATTGATGCCATATCACGTTTTTGTTGGACTGCCAAGAAAGAACGATATTTGGCCAGTCTACATCCCGCTTTTCTATTACCAGGCTCGCGGTCTCTGGTTCCTAACCAAAGACGGTGTCCTAGATAATTCTAAAATTATCAGATGAAACGCGTAGCCACCGCACTGGGGCTGACGTCGGTCAGACGCTATGGCACCACCCCTAGCAATGCCGAGATAACCTCAACTGCTATGGTAAAACTAGCTTCGTCGTGGCCACGAGGCCACCGCGTACGGCAACTTGAGGTTTCCGTGCGCGGTACGGGGATTCGAACCCCCGGTGCGTGCTGATTTTTTAATCTCATTCCTAGTGCTGTCACTTTAATACAACTCCACTAACAGGAAGCAAGTGAATTAGCATTGTTTGTTGAACTGGGGCAGATTTGGCACCATGAAAGTGGCATTAATGCGGTTGATTTGCATCTGCTTCGACGACGAGGAGCCAGAGGCCGAACTTAAACTGTTTAATTCATTGCGAGAAGACAGGAACGACGTTACAGCACGCTAGAGTGCGGCAACATGACAACTCAAACGTGCGAGTAACGTCTTCGAACTGTGTCCCAAACGCACTGCCACGGCTCGCCGAAGGGTCCATCGGTCAACAGGCGTCAAGTGTGTCGCACACAACACAAAAAAGTATAAATACATTAAACAGCTCTCACTGGTCCTGTGAGCCGCCGTGGGTTTTTCCCGCAAGCCTCTATACGTTACGCGAGGGGGGGGGGGGGGGGGTCTTCTGGGCGTGCCAACATCTCTGATGGGATAACGGTCGCCGTGTTCGCGGGGATAACGGTCGCCGTGGGATAGCGGTCGCCGTGTTCATGAATTCGCGGCGTTGGCTGGACCCCGTTTTCACCGCTTGTTCAGCCGTTACAATGGTTGTCACGCTGCCTCCGTGGACGCCTCCTGAACACTTCGTCCCAGCTGAAGGCAAAGGCCGCTCCCAAAGGTTGCGCGAGGACATGAAATATGAGGTCCATAAACAAGCGCGTCACAGCAGATTGGTAACATTGTAGTCACACAGAGAATGTCTGTACGTTTTAAAGTTGTATATGGAAAACACGCGAAGCCGCGGCCGCGTTTTCCAGGTGAATATGAAAACAAACCGGCATTTTCTGGCAACCCAAAAGTAGCTTTGAATGCTACAGCCATCGTGGAATCGAGGAGGGCGTGTTATTGGTCCCGGCTTTGCCCATGAGCAGAATTCACGGTGGGCAGACCCGGGCTTCAAGATGACGCAAATATTCATGAGCCTGCATTTCTTTTCTTTTCTTTCCTTTTATTTAACTTTATTTCGTTTCGAATATATGAAGCGTTCGACTTAGTTTCGAATGTAAAGCGTTCCATTCAATTTCCCATAAACTTAACATAAACTTTCCCATAAACTCTTAACATAGAAATCAGCTTAATCAAGTGGATAGAGGGTCTTTTGTCTAACCTAACACAATATGTAAGTAGTAACAATTGCGACTCACCCTTGCAACACGTAACATCTGGAGTACCAAAGGGTTCTGTGTTATGTCCCTTATTCTTCCTAATTGATATTAATAACCTGGCTAACAACTTACAATTAGACTTTTTGCCGGTGATTGCGTGATTTTCCGTGAAATAATTAACCCAGGGGATTCTGCCACTCTTCAAGTCGACATTAATACCGTATCTTCTTGGTGCAAGGAATGGCTGGTGCTACTTAACGTTAACAAACGCAAAAGAATGAGAGTTTCTTCTGTCGCAAAACGGTATAACCCATCTGACCTATTTTCGTACGAACTTAACAATGTGCAATTACTTTCTGTATAAGCGAAATGTGCAATTACATTCTGTATAAGTACCTCGGCGTTCACATTAGCATTAATCTGCAATGGCATGAACATATTAATTATGTTACTAACAATACTAATCGCATGGTTGGCTTCTTACGCCGCAATATAAAGCTTGATCCAATGTTTTTAAGGCTCTTACTGTATAAAACCATCGTTAGATCAAAATTAGAATATGCATCGTCGATTTGGGACCCTGATATGGTGGTGTTGTCTTCATCTTTGGTAGCCATTCAGAACCGCGATGCTCGATTAATTGTCACAAACTATACTCGCGAACCGCTTGCATCACGTCAATTAAATCTGCTCTTAAACTCAGTGACCTTGCTATTAGATGAAAAATTGCGCCTTTGTGCCTTTTTCATGAGATTTACTTTACTCACCCCACTCTAAAACAGGATCTCATTTCTGCTCCCTCCTACAACTCGGAACGTAACGACCGCAGCAGGTACAAGGCAGGGGTTCCCAAGTGTCGCGCCAACCGCCAATTTCACTCGTTCATGCCGAAGACCCCTGACGACTGGAACCCCGTCCCCGCCTCCATCGAGAGTATTCCAGATACTACATCGTTCAAAACGGCTGTAACTAACGTTGTATAAATTTTCACCCACTTCTCTCTGTAACGCCTTCGGGCTTTCAGAGTATTTTAATAAATAAATAAATAAATAAATAAATAAATAAATAAATAAATAAATAAATAAATAAATAAATAAATAAATAAATAAATAAATAAATAAATAAATAAATAAATAAATAAATAAATAAATAAATAAATAAATAAATAAATAAATAAATAAATAAATAAATAAATAAATAAATAAATAAATAAATAAATAAATAAATAAATAAATAAATAAATTGTAAGGCCCTTGAGCTACGGGTGAACCGAGACATTTATTCGGCGATCCAGTCGGTTCCGAACACCGTACCGAGAGCGATGATGATGATGCACGAGCGAAGAGGATTGAGTAATGTTAATGAGAATGATAATGTTACTGCGAGGAGGCAATGCAGGAGATTGCCCAGATTGTACGAACAGTCCCTGGGAGTGTCGAGGCTGTGCCGACGCGACATACGCGCTCACAAAATAAATAAATAAATAAATAAATAAATAAATAAATAAATAAATAAATAAAAAAATAAAAAATAAATAAATAAATAAATAAATAAATAAATAAATAAATAAATAAATAAATAAAATGCAGCTTCCAGCTGGAAAAATCCTTACCAGGCCGGGGATAGTTGAACAAATGTTGGCTCAGTTAAAAATTCGCTGCATACATTGTTCAGTGCACAGAACACGACGAAACACTGTTTAATTAAATCCGTGGGTAGCCACCAAAGCCCCTCCATACTGCTCTCGCCCGCCGCCCAGGCGGACGCGATGGACGTAAACGCAATGGAGGGGCTTTAGTCGCCGCTGCACGCCCAGGAGTCTGGTTTACGCATTACGTCGAATTTTTGCATGTTTTAGCCAACTTTAGTCTGATGAGTGCTTCATGATGGGCTCTTTCCGACCCTCTTAATCAAACTAATATGAAACTTACCACCCACTACCTCTAAAGAAAATTTTCGACTGATCCCGAGCCTCGATATGTGGTTTGACTGAAAATTTTCAGCTGCTCTTAGACATTGCGCAATCCAAAGCGTACTGCACGTTTCGATAGAAATCGTATCATGGACCGTAAATCCTTGCCCTACTTTGCTCTTTCGATCGCATCTTGGTTATTCTGGCGAGTAGCTGCCAGGCACGCCAATCAGCGGATTTTTTTAAGAGTGCATGAGCACGCGCGGTACTTGACGGCGTGCACGGGCGCCCCCTCCCCCGTTGGCGCGCAGGATGACGCCGTCGTTCGCCCTGGCCACGGCGCTGTTCGTGTTGATGCCCGCCCTGGGCAGCGGGCCGATGTGGGGTGACGTGCTGGGCCTGGCCTCCGAGAACTGCCGGCTCCGCTGGTGGACCAACTTGCTCTACTTCAGCAACTACCTCCCCTACAGCAAGATGGTGGGTCTCTCTCCACAGGCGCCCTATATTCTCCGCGCTCCTCGCCATTCTCAGCTTACGACCAAAAACAGGCGTTTAAACATTGCACGAATGGCGTTTGAAATTAATTAGTTATGACTAGCGTATGACCGAGAGAACAAAGAATATATTCCTGTAGGTACTAATGCATGGATCGAGAAGAAGATTTCTTACCTGAAGTCTTCTTCTACGCCATTAAACTTCCGAGTTACTGCACCGTATACATGGTTGGCCAGTGGTAAGTTTATAGCGAAAACCACCCTGCTACCCGCCATAGAAGTACACCGAACGTTTTTTCTCGAAGCGTCTGAACTATCAAAGCAAATTAGGGAGCGATGAATCAGACACATTGACACGCCCGCAAAAACATACACGCTTGGTGGCGCAACGTACGCGCATGCGTGCGCGTTTGCGCCGTGCAAGGTTGTCATACTAAAACAACCACGTATAGAGACTTTATGAATGCGTTTACATTCACATTTCGCCTGGGTAATATGGAAACGCATAAAAGCAAGCCAGCAAGCGCACGGGCTAACCAGTAAGCAAGCTGCAAGTGAGGGTTTCGCTCTTGTTGCACTCGGCACGACACAATCCGGTGGCAGTGGTTATCCAGCTTTACGTATACGGTAAGGGAGGAAAAACAACCGAGATTAACATTTTTTCCAAGCACCCACAGTTCAGGGCAACGTTTTGGGAAAGCTTCCTCCGATCTGGACGTTAGAAGTTGCTGCGTTGCTGCGCTGCAGTTGTTGAGTAGTGTTTTCTTTGTCGAAAACAGTACGGAAAACCGCAGGCGTGAACTTGCCTTTAGATATTAGCGAGTTCCCGCTCGACTGCGCGTAACTTAACGGGGCGGCTGGTGCCGCGCGCGCAGGAGATATCCAAGGAACGATGCGAACAGTGTGGGTTCACTTGAAGATCTGTTTTATTATACGCACAGGTATACACTACAGAAAGAGGGTAAGGGCACGAACAAAGAGGAGAGTCTCGGTGCCTCAAATGGCGATGGTTGGCGTCGGTTCGTCTGCAAGCGCGCACACATATAAACACACGTCGCTCGCTGGCGCCGCACCGTCCGTGGTCTGTGGTGTCGGATGCGCCGCATGGTGTAAACAGCGGCCGCTTTTCGTTCCGATCCTCGTCTTCGGTTACTTGATCCGGGGCCTCCGAAGTCCTCCCGAGCTCTTCCCCGTCAGCGACGTGTAAACTTTAGACACGCCTTCCGAGAACGGAGGAATTCTTAACATCCTCCCCCCCAATGAGCCTCTGCTCATTCTTATTACAGCTCCAGAGGGTAAAGCGCTTGAACTGGCCGCCGTAATTTTTTCTTGTTAGGAAGAACTATTCTGCAGGCCCGAGCCTTTCCGTCTCGTCCGGGAAACGTCTCGACCACCCTGCAAAGTTTCCACAGCTGGCGAGGTGTTTTATCTTCGCCGAGCAAGACAATGTCTCCTTCCTTGACGCTCTTCTGCGGGAGCCCCGCTGCGAAGTGCGCCGAACGTAGCTCCAGCAGATATTCGCGTCTCCATCGTCTCCAGAACAAATCCATAAGGGCGCTGCGTCGCTGCGATTGCCTTGTGACTGTACTTTTCGTAGATGTCGTTACGATATTACCGCCGGGGAAGGGCAAAAATTGTAAGCCGACGTCCGATGAGTAAGTGCGACGGGGTCAAAGGCGTGAGTTCTTCCGCCTGAGAGTGCACGTAGGTGAGCGGACGAGAATTGACAACCGCTTCCGCCTGAGTGAGAATGGTTACTATGCTGTCGTAGTCGAGTGCACTTCTTCCAAGAACCTTTCGGAGAACGTTCTTGACTGTACGTACCATTCTCTCCCAGAAACCACCCCACCATGCTGCTCTTTCCACTATGAATTTCCAAGTTATTCGATGGTCACTTAGGTATGCCTGAGTGTCGCTTCCCTTGATGGCGAAAAAGATTTTGTTCATGTCCGCTGAGACTCGCTTGAATGTGAGAGCGTTGTCCGAGTACACAGTTTTCGGTATTCCTGTTCTCGCAATAAATCTCCTCAACGCCATAAGAAATGTCTCAGTAGTGAGGTCTCTTACCAGCTCTAGGTGTACCGCCCTGGTTGTAGCGCAAGTAAAGAGCGCTATATAAGACTTCCGCATGCTTCCTTGGTCCGTGTAAAATATGGGGCCCGCGAAGTCTACACCCGTAACCTCAAAGGGGTCCGCCTGAGTCACCCTGTCAACTGGTAGCGGGGCCTGAGCTTCCGCGGCAGGTCGACAACTCTGTCTTTGACACGGCACGCAGCGTCTTATGGCTGATTTTACGGCTTGTCTTGCACGAATGATCCAGTAGTTCTCATGGAGGTGGGATAACGTATCTCGTACTCCTGCGTGTAGAAGCCGCTTGTGTTCCCCGCGAATCAGAAGGCCAGCGTAAGGGTGCCTCGCAGACAGAATGATCGGATGTATTGTTCTCTCTTGCTCTGTACTGTTTTGCAGCCGACCTCTAACCCGTAGCAGTCCCTCGTTGTCTAGGAACGGGTTCAAATCTTTTATCGGGGATTTTCGGTCGAGCGACTTGGATGTACTGAGGGTCCGTACTTCATTTCCGAATGTTTCCATCTGTGAAATCCTCAGCCAGTACCTCTCCGCCTCGGTCATCTCTTCGGCTGACAGGCTCCCCATCCTTTTCTCCGAAGAGGTTCGGCAGTTGTAGAGGAAGCGCTTGATCCACGCTGTTGTCCGAAGCACTCTAGTGAGGGAACTCTTTTCGCTTAGGTTTATCAGAACAGCTGGTTCGCCGTCTGTTATGGTGTTTAGCACCGGCGTTCTGATTTCTTCTTGCCAGAGTTGGGGATCAGCAAGGCAGGGTTCGAAGGCGGGGTACGTTTTGCTTTTGTTGAGCCACTCTGGCCCTTCCCACCATTGCTTAGCATTCACCAAAACTGATGGTAAGATACCCCTGGTTAATATGTCTGCGGGGTTTTCCTTTCCTGGACAGTGCTTCCACACTGCGGGATTGGTCAGTTGTTGTATCTCTTGGACTCGGTTTGAAACAAAAGGCTTCCATTTGGAGGCGGAACTTTTGATCCAGCTTAAGGCTATCGTTGAGTCTGTCCAGCAGTGAACTGTCATGCCTTCAATTCCCAACTGTTTCGTCAGGTTTTTTGCCAGCCGTGCGCCGATAACGGCTCCCATCAATTCCAGTCGCGGTAGTGACAGTCGCTTGAGAGGAGCCACTCTCGCTTTAGCCATCAACAATGTCACCGTGGTGCATCCATTTTCTGTCCTTGCTTTAACATAAGCAACAGCGCCGTATGCCTTTGGGCTGGCATCACAGAACACATGGAGCTCCACTTCTGTGCACGCATGGCTGAGGTTACGAGCGAGCAGCCTAGGTGTTGCGATCTGCCTCAGCATAGGCAGCTGGTGGCACCACTTGTCCCACGTCTCAGCTATATCGGGCGGGAGACTTTCGTCCCAGTCTGTCCCTCGTTCCCACAGGCTCTGAAACATTACTTTCGCAGTAGTCGAAATTGGCGCGAGGAAGCCAAAGGGGTCAAACACGCGTGCAGATGCCTGCAGAAGAAATCGCTTCGTGTCCTGTCGCTTGCTCAAAAAGTCAATCAGCGTGTTCATCTCAAACACAAAATCGTCACTTTCTGGCCTCCACTCGACTCCAAGAATTTTTGTCATCGTCACGTCGGAAAATCCGCTTTGGGTTCGATCTGTTTCCGACAATGCCTCTTCGAGCTTGAATTCGTTCGATTTCCATTTACGGAGGTTCATGCCAGCTAGCTGCATGATTTCCTGTGATTCTCGACAAATCTTTTCCGCCTCCTCCAGGTTGTCAGCTACCGTCACAAGATCGTCCACGTACAAGTGGTCACGTAGTATCTCTGATGTTGCAGGAAACAAGTTATGCACAGAGTCGAGATGGTGCTTTAAGGTAGCTGCGAGCAGAAATGGACTAGAGGTCACTCCAAAGGGCACTCTTGTCATTCGATACTCCTTGATCGGAGGAAGGACTTCTCCCCGTCTGGGAACGCTTTCGTACCAAAGGAAGCGTAGTGCATCGCGATCCATTTCCGCAAGCCCAACCTGGAGAAAGGCCTTCTCAATGTCAGCCATGATGGCCACATTGTGCATCCTGAACCCAATGAGGATATCCGACAGGTTCGGATTTAGGTTCGGCCCAGCAGATAGTACCTCATTCAAAGACCGCTGACCTGGTGCACTTGACGAAGCATCAAAAACTACTCTTAATTTGGTAGTTTCACTGCTCGGGCGCGTTACGCCGCGATGCGGCATGTAATAAACAGGCCCCCTCGGGGACTCACCCGCTTCGGGAACTTCCTCAGCGTGTCCGGTAAGGAGGTAGTCCCGTATCGCCCTGTCGTAGGCCTCAGCCGTGCCTTCACTGCGCAAAAGCTTTGTAGTCAGAGAGGAGAGCCTCGCAAGAGCCGTCGTCTTGTTATCCGCAAGCTCGTGTATGTTTTCTTGCCAGGGAAGGGCAACGCAGTAGCGACCGTCCTTGTAAGCGACGTTTTCTTTGAAGTCCTGTAGCACTTGCTTCTCGGTGTGGGTGTTATCTGACTTGTCCGTAATGCCTATGTGCTCCAGCTCCCAGAATGATTTTAGCTGCTTGGAAAGATTGTCGTCATCCAGGTCGGCGCTTACCGTTACGCGCAAGACCCCGGTGCTGGCGTGATAGGCGACAGCGGATGACGAAGTTGACGCACTTCCCTGCAACGTCCATCCGAAAACCGTCTCCACGGCGACGAGCCCGCTTTGTAGGCGCTTGATGTTACCGGTGGTCACCTCCCAGTAATAATCGGCTCCTAGGAGGAGTCCTACTCCGTCGAGACGGGACCCATCGACCGAGCAGTCGGCGACCTCCATTCCTTGTTCATTAAGGTATGCCACGGTGGTCATCTCAGGAGCTGGTATCACGTCGCAGCAAATATGAGGGACCTCCAACGCTTCCACTCGGACTTCGTTTCCGCTGTGTTGGTTGCGCAGCCACAGCTCGACGCGGCGGCATTTTCTTTGCTCAGTGGGCCTCTCGTTGCCAAAGGTCATAATTGTCAGTTTTTCCTCTCCCAGGACGCGGAGTTTTAGCCGTCGCGATAGTTCTTGTTTCACAAATGTGCGCTGACTTCCTCCGTCGAGAAGGAGCCTCACTTTGGATCGCTCGTGAGGTCCCTCTGCCCAAACTTGAGCAGTTTGCAGCATAATGCGGACAGCGCCAATCGTCGCTGCTGACTGAAGTGACGACTCTGCGGTAGGCGCTGGCGGGGCCGCAACCTGGCTCGATGGTTCCCGGGCTGGTCTGTTGTTGAGGCCGCAAAGAGCAGTGGCGTGTCGAGCTGAGCACTTCGCGCAAGTGAGCCATTTTGCCGTACGACATTCAGCTGCTCGATGGTTTCGTTTGGTGCATTTGAAGCAACGTCTCTACTTGTTTCAGTATGTTGCTCTTTTGTTCGAGAGAAACAGCCGCCTGGCAGTCGGCTGTCAGGTGATCACGTGCTTTGCAAAAGGCGCATGCATTTTCCTTCTTATCCGCGAACGCTGACAGGACTGACGACGATGCCTGCTTTTGGTCGTTTCCCATGCGGTTCTGTTTGTTTCGTGGCGAATGAGACTCTTGAAACCGACAAGTACCGTACTCTGCTCTCTCTCTGCTCTCGATTTCATTTCGCAGGAAGTCTAGAAAACTCAGTAGCTCATACTCGGTTCCATCACTGCGAGCTGTCTTCCTGCGACAGTACTCCAAGCGAAGCTCCTTTGGAATGCTCTTTCGGAGGACCGTGAGCAGCAGCACTCCGTAGCCGCTCGGCGGCACGCCCAACGCCTCCAAACTTCGGACACCAGCCTGAATTTCATCGTACAGCATCCTCAGCCTCCCTGTTTCCTCGACGTTCAGCACGGGTCGAATCGACAGCAACCGCGACATATGATCCTCGATGATCACTTCATCTTTGCCGAACCTCTCCAAAAGGGTTTTGACCGCGATCTCGTAGTTTCTGTCTGTCAACGTAAGGCCTTCGATTGCAGCGGCAGCTCGTCCTGTCAGATAGCTTGAGAGATACTTAAATTTGTCAATGGCTGGAAGCGCTGAATTCTTGTGGATTGTCGACTCGAATTCGTTCCAGAATTTCGGCCATGAGCGCACGTCTCCGTTGAATTTTGCAATTTCGAGCTTCGGAAGTCTGGTGGTTGCCTCCTGTGATTGAAACGACGTCGCACTTGACGCGGGTGCCGAGGACTGTGTGTTGCTCGTTGAACTGGTGCTAACTTGCGATGAAACCGCCGGGGCAATGTCGCTAGCTGTTCCCATTTTGATAGCTCTTTTGAGGATTGTTTTCATCGAGCTTATTTTTGTGCTGTACGCACTACAGCTGGCCAATTCTTCATCAAGCTGGTCGATGTCTATCTCCTTTTCGACGTTCTCGTTAGCTACTCTAAGCTCTTCAGATTGTTGGATAAGCAAGTCAAACAATTCTTCCAGCTCACCGATCGCTGCTGGTGACGCTTGCAGTAGCTCGTTGGCGGTTGCAAGGGTCTTGTCGATGCTGTTGCGAATTGCTGCTAGCTTTCTCTGGAGTCGATCCATGATGCTCTCGGTGTCGCTTGGTCGACTTCTCCCGGGTTTCGGCACCAAAATGTTGAGTAGTGTTTTCTTTGTCGAAAACAGTACGGAAAACTGCAGGCGTGAACTTGCCTTTAGATATTAGCGAGTTCCCGCTCGACTGCGCGTAACTTAACGGGGCGGCTGGTGCCGCGCGCACAGGAGATATCCAAGGAACGATGCGAACAGTGTGGGTTCACTTGAAGATCTGTTTTATTATACGCACAGGTATACACTACAGAAAGAGGGTAAGGGCACGAACAAAGAGGAGAGTCTCGGTGCCTCAAATGGCGATGGTTGGCGTCGGTTCGTCTGCAAGCGCGCACACATATAAACACACGTCGCTCGCTGGCGCCGCACCGTCCGTGGTCTGTGGTGTCGGATGCGCCGCATGGTGTAAACAGCGGCCGCTTTTCGTTCCGACCCTCGTCTTCGGTTACTTGATCCGGGGCCTCCAAAGTCCTCCCGAGCTCTTCCCCGTCAGCGACGTGTAAACTTTAGACACGCCTTCCGAGAACGGAGGAATTCTTAACATCAGTGCCAGCCAGCTTTGTCTCCCAGAATTACAGAGTTGGGTTGGAGATGCGGGTCGATGTTGAGTGCCGAGCACAAGTCCATAACGTGTGCTTGATGTTGGGGTAACCTCCACAGAACGAGCAGCAGGGGGTGCCGGGTGAATTTCGGAGGCGATGTGTGAGATGTTCAGTGGCTAACGCCTTTGTCAATATCTGTCAGAAGAGGACGAACAACCGCCTTGGGAGTGTATTATGTGGTGTGGGGCGTACCTTGTGCTGTGCGCGAAAGGCGCAAGATGCGTGTGTGAACGTAAAGTCGGCTGTGCCTCCTCTGATGTTAGGCGGGGCTGGTCTGGTCATACTCCCGGGAAATTGTCGCTCGAAAAATATTACATACACCTACTAATAGCGCCTTTCGCCATTGTCTTGAAGGCTTTCCTTACTATTTATTTGGTTAGTTATATGCGTGGCTATTCCTGCTTTCGCAAAATTTACAGCTCGTCGTCGTATCTCAGGGTTAATTGTTTACCCGTTTTTCTACATTTTATTCTTGATTCAAGCGTCTTCCTTGAATGAAAAATTGCGCTGTTATGTGCCATGTGCCCTACTACAAATTACGTACCAACCGTAAAAAGTTTCACCTGAAAATGTCTACGAAAACGATATAAAAACTAAAATTTTGGTCAAAATAAGCTCCTGTTGAACACCACGAGGTAAATTTCAACCAGGAGTCCTTCTGAAACAAGCCATACATGGACGTTTCTGAGAGCCACAAATTTTGTCTCATGCCGTGCAGGCTTTTCAGCAATAAACTTGGTGTAGCGTTGGTGCGACACCAGTGTTCCAGGTACCCGGGCTAAACGTGCTCTTTCCGCAGTGCATGCTGCACTCGTGGTTCCTGTCGCTGAACATGCAGTACTTCATCGTGGGGATTCCCTTGGCGCTGCTGCTGTTTAGGTGAGTAGAAAGGCTGTCGCCGTCTTGCTTTGTGAATGGAGGGGGAAACTAATGAAATGTCGTAGGGCTAGATGGGGGCTCCCATGCGAAATGCAAGAAGCCCTCGGGATACGCAATTCTTCTTGAAAACGGAAGCTTTTCCAGTAGAACTTGCGCTAAAAGATTGTGGTAAGGACGTGTGGGTTTTCGTGCGTGCGGAAGCTTTGTGCGGTGAAGTGATTTGGCGGGAAAGTAAGACTTCTGCGAATGCGTATTGAGCCTGCCTCTTGACACACCTATAACTGAAGAAGGTACTGAGAGGACATTGAAGTGGCTACACAACTCTATGTGTTGTACAATACGCGACAGAAGCAACAACACAGACAAGACGGGACAACACAGCTCCATGTGTCCCCGCTTCTTGTCCCTTCGTTGCCGGTGTTAATTTTCGTAAATATGCACCAATTAACCCGAATGCCTGCCCTGACTCAGTTTGAAGGGGATGCGTGAAATGGGCGCGGGGCGGAACGGAAGAACAGTTACGCGCTATCGGGGTCTCGTTTCTGTCTCTCGTAATGCGTGAGAAACGAACAAAGTGACCACAGCGACCGGTATCTGAGACTGACATGTTAACTCAACTAACCCCCTATTCGATCGAGCGCGTGCCGGCGCGGAACGCGATATTTATATGGGCCACTGGCTCCGGTAACTGGAGTCTCACGAGCGGCGGGGCGTGAGGAAGTCGCCTTCAGTGCACGCGGGTGCGCACCTGCTGTATTCCAGCCGGCAACCTTTCCCCTTGCACGCTCCCTTCCCTCGTGAAGCACGCGCCAACAATGTCGTCCATCACACTTCACGGCACGGCACGCTCTCTGGGAGAAATTTGGGGCTCGCCGCGGTCCTACACTCGCGGAGGCGCGCTGCGTCCATCCGAATCACGGCACTGTGCGCTTACGCAGAGTGTCGGTGGCATTGTCGCTTGTTTAGGTAGACCGTCCTGCTAAGTCCCGTTCTATAGCTACCGCTTTTCTACCAGTCTGCGGTAAGCAAGCAAATACTGGATTTGCTATTGGAACTAAGAAAAATTATCTTATCTGCGGCTGCTATCATAAATCTGCCTTTGCTTGGAATCCTTTTAAAAAATAAAAAAATTATTACCAAGGAGTAATAGAGAAAACATAAGATACCGGAGCTTATTAGGAGTGGGGTTACGCGTGGGTCGGTGCGAGTACAAAGAGAGGAGGTTACGGTTGATGTCACATATTGCGGTCGACGCCTGTTGAGCATGCGCACACCCAGAGAGAAAGAACCGTCTCATTTGCATCGGCGGCTTCCATAGGAGCTGTCAGATAGCAAAGTTGCCGGAGATGCTCAGGTTTTGCGCATGAAAGCTCGGCCACTTCCGCAGCATCCGGTGTTCACCGTCGGTTTGGTCCCGTCGAAACGGGAGGTGCAGATCACGATGGTTACAGGTGCAGGTTGTCGGTTCTGGTGAACATGCTGGTGGCGTCGCGGTGCATATATGCATGTTCGGTGCATATATGCCATGTGGCTTGCCTATTGGCAAGCCACATGGCCAACACGTCTTCGGTGAGAGGGCACCCGTCCGTGCCTTCCACAAGAGTATACGTGGACACCACATGGCAGGCTTCCTGGGCCCTTTGCGGTGCGGTACCATATCTCAGTGATTTCTTAGGAGCTTGCTTGGCTGTAGCCTCAGCTCATACCGAGTCCACACTGTACCATGCCAGTAGGACGGGGAAACGAGGGTTGTAACGGTGCTCTACGCGCTCGCTATCGGCCACTCATAAACGCAATCTCCTTCCGGCTACCGCCTGCGCGACCCAGTGCCCAGTTCACCTAAGCGTCGGCATTACGGGAGCACGGTATGAGATGGAAAATGGACTTAACGTAGACACACGTGGTGACCATGCATGACGTTTGGCCAAGACGGGCCAAACTTTCCCTGCTGTCCGTGAACATTGTTAATCCCCGATTCTCGTATAAGCGTGGAAGATAGCACCAATGTGTTCTGCAGCGATAGCAATTTGTTCGAAGTGTGTGCGGGACGTGCGCGGCATGCTGAGGAACTGAATCGCGTGAGTCGTGCGCATGGGGCGTCAATAGGCCCGTCTCGAAGACCGGCATGTGTGGCACTGGTTGCGCGCTTTTCTTAGTAATGTACCCCGCTACGTAGGCCGGTTGGATCACTTATGGTTGTGTCAGTGCTTTTTAAAGCGAAGCTTTTTATTTCTACCCTCCAAGGGTTCTGTCGCGACCGTTGGTGTCAACCCAAAACTCCCGCGAACAAATAAAAGAAGTCACTGGCACCGCCAGGAATCAAACCTGGAACGAATAGAGAAACGGAGCGAAAGACCGTTGTCTTATCGATTGAGCTACGAGCCCACGCGGAGACGGGGGAGACAGACGGTGCACTCACCGAGCACATCTGCGGGTTTCTCCCCTGCGTTCTCACTGAATGCCCCGTGATAGCGTCACGCGACCTCTCGCGCCGCTGGGCACTCCGCCCACGGCACGTGTTTTGGTGTCGTGTGCATACCTTGCGCATGCGCTAGAAGTTATAAAAATTAACGGAAGCTCACACCAATGCATGGCATGTCACTTCTCCTCCGTTTCTGTCACCTGTTTCGTCGCCTCTGTTGGCGCTGGCAGGGACGGAAAAGAAGTGAGGTCGGCCTAACACCGGGCTTGAGCTTCCTTTAATTTTATATGAAAAGAGTTTCCACTCAAGTGCTTCACCAATACAACTCAACCAACCAAGCACTGTTTAGGAATCGTGCATTAACCTTAGCAAAGAATATCTCCTTGAAGTAATAAAGAGTGTGGTTAAGTGCATTTCACTTGTCTCAGCTTTCAGTCTTTGTAGGGCCACGTGGGTGAATTCAAGTGACGTCGCATGGGTAATCGTTGTAGGTGTCGCTTACAGCTTCGCTTTTCAACCCCGTTCACATTGTGGATTGGGTCGCATTTTTTACTCCTCTTTTTTACTCTTCTATACGGTAGTTAAAAAAAGGTCGATATTTATCTTTTTCTTTCTCCTTCCCTTTCCCCGTGTTCAGTGGCACGTTGCGGAGGCGGCGCAAGCTTCTCCATGTCGCGTACACTTATCGCCACGCCGCCTCTCCAACAGGAACCCGAGAGCTACTACAGTGGGCTTGGTCACCGCAACAGCGGTCAGCTGCCTGGCTACCGGAGCAGTGACGTACGTGAACGACCTGCCTCCAGCCATGCTCATGATGACCGCCCGCTGGAGGTGAGTTGCCTCGGAGGCGAGAGCCGCCTATGTGCAGCTACAGCACAGATTCCTCCGCACGCGCGTGCGAGAGAGAGATAAAGCATGTCTCGGCTGATTGGGAAATGTGAGCCGGGCCAGCTCTGCTATAGGCGAGTTTCCCATGTGACATGGTGTAATTTCCCACGCTAGTCGCGCTGACATACACTCACGTGCAATCATAAATATTGCAAAGCGAGATTATTGATATTTTCATTAAGCTGAGCTTCTAGGCGGATCGGGGGAGAGAAAAGAGACAGCTACAGTGGACGGAGTCCAAATTGTCGTCAGTTCTTTCATTCGCATGGGGAAAGCCCAACGCTTACAAAAATGAAATATAGGTTGTGTTTAATTTGTCGAACTCGGAAGCATAAGGATAGAAAACGTTAAGGGAATGTTTTGACATATAAAAAAAAACACAAATGTGGGAAATACGAAGTTGAGAGAGAGAGAGGGAGAGAGAGAGAGCGAGCTGGTGCTTAATTTTTCAATGGTAAGCTTTTTCTAACAGGCCCGTTTTTAAAACGCGATAAAGGTTTACTGATGCAGTCGTCCAGGCCACTTAGTATATAATAGGTTTGATGGCTACAGCGAGACATGTTCCACCGCACGCGCCTATGTATAAGTCGCGAAGACCCCCCCCCCCTTTTTTTTCCCACTCCCCCCCATTTTGCTCTTATCTGCTTATTATACTCTCCATGATGGCGGAGTTGCTAGAGCGAAAAGCAGAGATAAATGTTGAAAGTTGCTTAGGAACCCCACTTAAGCCACTTGGGGAGATGACTTCATCGTAATCATCACATACCGTGTTCTGAACAATACCTTCCGGGAGGTTTAAACCCTGAATTTGTTTCGTCTTATCTTTTTAACGCACGTGAGCGTGCGTGTGTGCGTGCGCATGTGCATGTGTGTGTGCGTGTGTGTGTACTAAAACCTAGTCGTTCACACGTTTTATAGAAATTTAAGGCAAATTAAATACGCAGGCGCAACAGGAATACATGACACACAACTTAGAATATAGCAGTGCAGTTATGTGCTTTTTGATATTTCCTAATGGGCTTGCTGCGTTCTTAGCTCCGACGGCTTCGTGTTCAACAAATAAACCCCTTCTCCCACATGTAAACTATAAAACAGTTGAAAGCGTTCTCTCCATCCACTGTAATTGTTCCTTTTTAGTCCAATGCCGCATGCAGACACTTAGTGCAGTACAGTCACGAACGTTAGAATAGTTGTGCTGTTGAAATCCTCAATAATAAAAGCACCGTGTAATTTCAGTTGGAAAAACTGTGCAATGCCAAAATGAGCGTAGTACGTTCAAGAGACTGCGCAGAAGGTAAAAAAAAAAAAAAACAAATTACCCGGTGCGTTGGCTCAGCGGCTAGGGTGTTGTTCTTCTGAGCACGGGGATGCAGTTCCGATCCGAGCCCCGACGGTCGTTTTTCTGGTGGATGCGGAAAACGATAACACCCGTGTGTCGAGATTTCTACGAATGTTTGAGATAGCCCCCATGGGGTCAAAATTAATCCGTAGCTCTCCCCTATCCCGTGCCTCACAGCCCAAGTACGCACCTTCAGCACGTACACCTTCCAGAGCATAAGAATTTTGAAGAAAACAAGTTTTAAATGTTGAAAAAAAAAATGTACCTTTTTGTTTTTTCTTGTTATCTTTCGTGAAGATTGGTTAGTGTGGCTACTAAACATTAGAGGCAACGCGACAGAAATAACCGGTTTTTCTGAGGTTTGCTCGAGAGATGCAAAGTATATCACTGACTCACTCGCGTAAAGAATATTGGCCATGAAGATGAACTTTTGGAGCACGACAATTCTGTTCATTTGTACGAGCCGCTTGTGCAACAGTGCTATGTGCGTGTACGTCCGGCGAATGTTGGATTCCACCACCACGAAACTGTCCGGCGCAAAATGAACGCCCCCACACCCCTTTTTTTACAGCGAAGCTGTCTATAGCTACGATGTGGGATTTTATGGCGTCGGTGCGGAAAAACGCCATGTGAGAAAGCCAGCTTTCAAAACCAAGCTCACACCGATAAGGTCATAGGGCCTTCGTAAATTGCTATAAGACAGTTTATATTGCCCCCAAAAAAGTGTCTTCCCAGCAATGTATTCGTGTTTAGAAGAGAAGCCGACTTCAAGACGAATGGTGCAGGCTTAGTCAGCTTACAAAGACCAAGCTTACACGGATAATATCGTAGGGCATTCATATATGGATATAAAATGACTTTTAACCTAAGAAAAAAAGTTTTCCCAGCAATTCATTTGAGTTTAGAGTTGAAACCGACTTTAACGTGATTGGTGCAAGCTTGGTCAGCTTACAAAAACCAAGCTTACATCGATTAGGTCCTAGGGCCTCCTTACATTGCCCATAAAACAATTCCTTCCTAGCAATGCATTTGTGCTCAATGGTCAAGCCGACTTTGAGGAGGTCGGCTTTGAGGAAGCCGACAATGGTGAAGCCGACTTTGAGGAAGCCGACTTTGAGCGTAAGGCGGATCTTTGTAAGCTGGCTTTCTCACCTTAAGTGTTGCACAGGGAAACCAACCCATTAAACAAAATGCCATACGAACGGGGCCCGATAACAGCGACACGAGTCTAATCGTCCACGGCGTGCTGATGCTAATGCGGCGTCTGACGAGCGCGCCCGCGAGACGGCACGTAAGCGATGAGCGAGGACCGACGATGCATATCGCGAGTCAGAGAACGGCGCAAAACTCTTTTCCATACCAAAATCTCAACGAACCTCAGCTTAAAAGCATAGAGGGGCTTCTAAGAAATGCCCATAATTTCGCACTCAGGGTGCCCACATATACCTAAAAAAAAGCACTGGAAGACACCGGCACGACAAATTCTTTGGAGTACAACTGCCGATATGGAGACAAGGGCACACAACCAATCAGCTACAACGTCTACACAGCACGACACAGGAAATAAGCATCCTGCACAATCTAGGATACGACACCAGTCAACACGAGGGAAGCATGCACGAACAACTGGACGGTAACAATCTCCACTGCTCCTCTGCCCCGTAATATGCATCCGGGGAGGAGCAAAGAAAGACGAACCCTTCGCATTAAGGCCATTCTGAAGCACATCAACAAGACCGAGCCACAACCAGTACTCTACTTCACGGACGCCAGCCTCCGAGATGGGACGGGTGTCACCGTTGTCGTAGACCAAAGCCATACCCTCGTCACAGCAGGCACAGAACTTGACCTCAACGCAACTGCCGATATGGAGACAAGGGCAATCGCGCGTGCTATAGATCATTGATGCCATTCTGCACCAGACACCGGTACAGTGTACATCGACACCGACTCACAGACCGCATGCCGACAACTTTCCTGCAATGGAATACACAGAAATCCCGCAAACATACTTAAAAAGGTCCTCGCTACAAGTCAGAAGTGCTACAAGATGATCTGGGTACCTGGGCACGAAGGCATGCCAGGAAATGAGAACACGCACTCGCTCTAGCGCTAAACCACCGGGCGCCTGAGATGCACTGTCATATTCAAGGAAACGTAGGACGCAATCATAACATCAAGAACCAGCTGACACCGGAGATCTGCTACGGACAGCCCGTCAAAATAGACCGAAGCACCCAACACGACACAAAACACTCACGCGCCGGGAATCCGGTGTACTAAGGCAGATTCAGACAAACACGCGACCTACTGTATACATTACACACCGATTCTACCGCTTAGCGGATACCCCCAAGTGTCGTAACTGCGGGAACTGCCCCAGCATCTATCACACTGTGGACTTGCACACAGAAACCCAAACTTTCCCCATACCCCCTTACCTAACCCTACCCCCCCCCCCCCCCTCTATTAGAAAGGAGGCTGGCCGGCTCTAGCGCGGAAGTACAAAAGACGCTGATTGAAAGTGCAGAGATGACCCTGTCGACTATTCCGGTAGCTCTGTACTAGGGGATCCTTGTGGCAATAAAGTTACTTTCTTCTTCTGCAAAACGCCTTCGGCAGAAACACCGCAACTCAGAAGAGTTCAGAGACGCGTACGCCAGGTTCCAATGAGACCTTCTCGATCGTAATTTGGGTTCGAGCAGCAACGTTTTCGACAGACTGTGGTTACATAACGACCTGACCGCAGACACGTAAATGCGACGCATACTCGCCGAAGAAACACCGCGGTGGTTGTCTAGCGGAACAAAATGGGCTTTGAATTTTTTTTTTTTCAAATTGCGAAAAAAACTGCTTTCAACGCAGTAAGCCCAAAGAACTCTTCTTTGCCTATGGATTATATCTGGCGGCAAACCCTAACACAACATGCCTGAAAGCAAATTCATACAACGAAAGTTACGACCATGGTTAGGCTAGTGTCATTAAGCGTAACTTATTTAGTGGCTCCAGTTACGACTATTTTCTCCACTTGCATGCATGTCTTCTTTCCATTGTCATAGCTGCCGTAAGGCCAAATCTTGTTTACATTCCCACACTTTAAGGACGTCGGCTTCGTCACAACGTCGGAAAATTTTCAGTGCTGTCGCCGTTTGGGTTAGAGTTGCGTCACACGGTACATATTGTCCATACTACGCTATTTTATTTCCGATGCAGCACTGAAAATATTTGCCAAACCAAGCAAACGGCGGTTCGATACAACGAAAGAAGACTATGCATTAAGAATGTATCTGCTGCGTAGAGCTGAATAACTGCTTTCTTATAGCAGAAGCGTTGCATTTAGTTCTTTTTAAGTGCAAGGGGAAAGAGAAAGCTTTGAGAGGACTTTTTACTAGACACCTTTCGGAATCCGTTTGTAAAACACAAAAACTTAAGCTGTATCCTAGATTACCAGTAAACAGAAAGCAATATATGACCGGGTGGTATCAGGCAAATGGGGCTTAGAAGAACTCACACTGTATCGTTCTCAGTTGAAACATTCCACATAAAAAGAAGTCTCGCGCGAGTTTCTGTGGCTTTTTTCAACATTCCCCTTTCTTAGACGAAACAAAAAACAGCGCAAAAAACAGCACTAAGAAAGACGAGACACCGTACGCACCTCTGCGTGGTGTTTCGTCTTCCTTGGTCCCGTATTCCTCGCTGTTTTTCCGTCTAAGCAAAATGCACCAACTGGCCCGCGTTAACTCTTTTTTGCAGTCACTTCGTCGCGACAGTACGCATGAAGTCAAGCACTTTTTTTCGTCAGGAAATATACGGGTGCGCTATAAGGTAACCGAGCTGCTGTTCCGGGCTCGAGAAGGTTCTGACAATTTGAAAGGCGGGAAGGAAATTTGACACCTTGAACCATCAACCTCACTTCTAATGCAAATATTTTTTAGATGGTACAATGAAAAGGCAAGTCACCTTGACGTTTTTAACAACAATTTGCATTTGTTTAAGCTTGCTTTGACTCAAGCGTACTGATCGCAGTTTTCTATCTTTCTCCTTCTGTTTATTTTTTCTCGTTTCAAGCTACATATTGAAATTGTTTGTGTTTGCTTTAAGTTTTATATGTTTTATCCTGTACACCACCGCTTAAGGCCATTGGCTGTTGATGGGCACTTAGAAATAAAGATGATGTTGTTGTTGATGATGATGATGAACGAGTCCCGAAAAAGTAATATTCTGGAGAATGTCTTCGCCTCCCTCTTTCCCCTCCGGATACGCCATGTAGGGCAGTACCACAAGTATAAAAATAGTGCGAAAACCACGAAACCTCCGCAATAGAAATTGAGCACAGTTTCATCCATTTACAGGTAAACCAGTTTGCTATATCTTGCCATTCTCTTTGAGTACGGCTTTCAATTTTACATGCAGGGTACTGCGTGGCGGTTACATTCGTACCACTACTGAAGAAAGATAAACTCAATTTGCACCTTCAAAAAATCCCTTTTTTCTGATGGTATTGCCGTGAACAATGTGCCCTCCTTTTTATCTTACCATTTCGCATGAGCAGCAAGGCGAAGCAAGTGCTGAACATGGTCTACTACCAGCCCTTTACACACTTCGGTCCTTTCGCCCTCGGCCTCTGCCTTGGTTACGTCCTGCCCACGGCCAAAGTACCGCGCTTCGGAAAGGTAATGTGTGGTCCGTGACTTATTAGTCAGATACCAGCAGAGATTGAACAACGATGATGTCAAAAATTTGTAGCCCGGCTGCGGACTCGAGAGAGGTCCGAGGCAGGAGAATGTGCTTTGAGGTTCAGGTAAAAGGGCTTTCGGAACACTCCACTCGGTACAGTATGCTTCACCAATCCATGCCCCTACCTGTGCTTAGCGGCCGTATATATTAACCACTGAGCCGTCTCGTCGGATCATCCGTTGTCTCGAAAGGATTCCGCTGCACTTGTGCAGAGGTTAGAGAAAAACTTAGGTGCGCAACCGAGATCGTACGCTTTGGGGGGTTGGGGTGCTTTTCTACGGATTCTAGTGTGAGCGTTTGGGTAGCATCTGACGGATCCAAAGTTTTTCCCTGAAAACATCATGAAGCGATGAGTACAGGAGTTCTGTGCCCCGTATCGCTGTACGAACTCTGCTCTTGTGGAAGCAAATATTCAAATATCTGCGGTTCTAAGTGTCGATAACAGGACTGAGGTATTTTTGCGTGAAAGTGCGCATCGTCGGACATGGCCGTACTTGTGCTCTCAGTTTGCCTCTCTGGCCGACAGTAACCGAGAACATAAGTGCGGGTCGGGCTCTGGCGTACAATCCCGGAATACGAGCACAGTATAAGAGGACGTGGAACCGCATCGCCCCCGGAAGCATCCGACAATATATTTATTTTATGGTGGGATACTTTTCGAGACAGACGATTCTCTCAACTAGCCGCTTCATTCAATCGTTCCGGTTCGAGTCGAAGCGTGAAACACTCCCAAGTGGAAGTAGTCTATGGTAACACTTGGCTGCGCAGAGCGTTGTTAGAGGGAGCCATGTCCATGGCCATTCGAATTTTATTAAAAGTGTTCCTCGCCGCACTTGGTATATCAAAACAGCACTTCTTCTCTTGCTGTGATTTTAAGAGCTTTAAAAAAAAAAAACAGAACGGAATTAAACAGCGCCGCACGCATGCGGGGCTAATCACAACTTGAAAGGTCTTATCGAATGTCGGTCCAGATTGTTCGTTCGGCTGCATTTGTTACTATCGCCTTTAGCGCGCATACCTACATAATCTGAAAACGTACCGTCATGAAAGGCGCGTGTTCTTCCTGCTAGCGCCAATAGCACTTCTGCTTAAAACACAAACCACAGCACTTCAGTTCAACGTCACTGCCCTAGATCTTAAAACGGCTAACGCTTGACAGGAACGAGAAACAAGGAAACTGTCCGTGGGGCATTAGTAGATGCAGAGTTCGTCTGCTGTTGATATTTTCACAAGCGTCGACTGCTCCAAACTCTATCGCGCTGCTTCAAAAGCAGCAAGAATCAAAATGCCGGTGTGCACAACGCTACGTGCCAGTTAGAGAGGGTCCCGGCTGTTTTAATTAACCCAATACCCCCTTCTACGGCACGCCTTATAGTCCACGCGTAGCTCTGGGTCTTTAAGAATAATATTTGAAATACGAACCCGAGGGATTTGGGGGATGCACTGAACAAGTAGGCAGCTTTCCTGTCTCTAACCTGAAAAAATACTTTCTGTTTCATTCTTCGTGTTTTTTTTGTTTTTTTTTTTGTATCGCGTAAATGCGAGTCCTAGAAACAGAAAACGGAGTTCTATAGCTCCGAAATCACACGACGCATACGGATGCAGGTGACCCTTGCGGCCGGCTGGTTGACGGCCAGCGCGCTGTGTGGCGTGGCCGTGTTCGGGGCGTACCCGTTCCGGCGCGGGGACCCATCCTTCCACCCGCTGTTGTTGGCGGCCTACGCAGGCTGCCACCGAACACTGTGGACCATGGGCGTCGCTTGGATCACACTGCTCTGTGCCACTAGGCAAGCAGGTACGCAGTCGGTTGCCCGCGCCGGAAATAGCTGTGCAATCTCTTCATATTCGTGAACATTAAACCACCTGCACAATCGACACTACGTGCATGAAAGCTATCACATCTAACCTGATCTGTCCTTATCTCATGCTTTCTGAAAGGGCCCCTGAAGAACGTTTTTTTTTTTTTTTGGGGACATCGGAAAAACATTTTAAACGCGGTCAACAAGCGCTGCTTTGTTTAGGCTAGCTGGTCCAGATATAATCTAGCGAACTATATACTTACGCACATCAGACAACCTAGAAACTCGCTTCAAAGAATTCTGTTTCCTTCCCAAGTTTATTAATGTCCGGATGTTCTTATTTTGATTGCATGACGTCACAGACGCAAGACAACCGCTATCGGCCCCGTTTATTTCCGTTTCAGAAATGAATGCGTTCCTTAGCGGCGTTAAAGAAAATCGCAGCAAAAGGAAACCGGAGGCTAGAAAGGTACCTGCTGCTGTGAGCCCGTGTTCGCAATCGCTACAGCTTTCGCTTCCCAGTGCTTCCAAGCCCGAAGGAAAGGGAGGAAGTGTAACACCAGCATTGTCGTATAGGGCCCCTTCAATATCCTCTTCTAGGTCATGTACCAGATTTTCATAGCGTGATAATAACACGGGACTTTAAAAGCAAAGCTTTTTACCTCTACCCCCCAAGGGTTCTATCGCGACCGTTGGTGTCAACAGAAAACGCCCGCGTAACAAATAAAAGAAGTTACTGGCACCACGAGGATTCGAACCTAGAACTAATACAGTAACGGAGCGTGAGCCCGTTTTCTTACCGATTGAGCTACGAGTCCACGTTGAAACGGAGAAGACCGGCGGTGCACTCAGCAAGCACATCTACCCCCTGCGTTCTCGCTGAATGCCACGTGATAGCGTCACGCGACCTCTCGCGCCGCTGTGCGCTCCGCCCACGTCACGTGTAGCGGCCGTGTGCGCACCTTGCGGATACGCAAGGAGTTAGAAAAATTAAAGGAAGCTCACACCAACGCATGCAGTCTCACTTCCAGTACGCCAATATGCTAAAGCCTGTGACCTCCAGTGTTCACCTCAAAAATCAGAGCTCCTTGTCGTCCGCCCTCACGCCAAACGACGCATCAAGGAAGACACTCAAATACTCCTTGATGACCAGGTCATCACTCCAAGCCCCATCATCAAGATCCTGGGCCTACATCTCCAGTCCAACACCAAGAGTGACGATCCTTGCAACGCCTCAAACAGAGCATCAATCAAATCATACAGATTATCAGGCCTGTTTCCACCAAGAAGCAAGGTCTCAAGCAAGCCAATACGCTTCAATTAATTGAAGCTTTCGTCCTCCAGAGTATCACTTACGTCACCCCCTATCTTCTTCTCGGCAAGGAGGGCATAAAGATGCTTGATATAATGATTATAATTGTGGTTAAGCGGGCCATTGGCCTTCTTATGAGTGCGTCCACGGAGAGGCTGCTTATGATGGGGCTCCACAACACGGTGGAAGAGCTGATAGAGGGCCATCTTTCTAACCAGAAGCTCCGATTGAGCAGAACTGCAGTGGGTCGCCGCATCCTTCACCAGATTGGCTGGGCAGCACAAAATGTCACTCCCGGACTCTTGGCCACAAGAACTATTGATTGATTGATTGTGGGGGTTTAACGCGCCGACGCAACGCAGGCGATGAGGCGCGCCGTAGTGGAGGGCTCCGGATTAATTTTGACCACCTGGGGATCTTTATCGTGCGCCGAAATCTCGTACACACGGGCGTTTTTGCTTTTCGCCTCCATCAGAAAAGCGGCCGCCGCGGCCGGGAATCGAACCCGCGACCTCGTGCTCAGCAGCGCAACGCCTTAGCCACTGAGCCACCGCGGCGGGTGGCCACAAGAACTAAGATGCTCCCTCCTTCACCTAGAAATATGAACCTCTCACACCCCGAGGGTCACCGACAAGCACCGGCTCAAGCGCTCAGCACCACCCACGGACTGGGTCATGCAGTTATCTACACAAACGCCTCCCAACATCGAGGGCAGCAGTACGCCATCATCGTGGCTACCACCAGAACCAACCTCCTTGCGTGTGCCTCACTCAAGATCCAAAACATGACGGCAGAAGAAGAGGCAGCCATCGCCTTGGCTCTCGCTCAACCATGGGTTCGGAAGGTAGTCACCGATTCCCAACAAGCCTAGCAGATTACCAGTCGGGGCGGATGTCCCGAGCTGCACTGCGTGTGCTAAAAAAACACTGCTCAACCTGTTCCATTCAGCTCATCTAGACGCCTGCTCACGCTTCCATGGAGGGCAACCAATACGCCCACCAACAGGCCTGCACTTTTACCCCCCCGACCCCCCCCCCCCGCCCCATGCTATGGAGCTTCACGAGGACAGTCACCCGCTTGTCACGTTCAGGGATATAACCCAGCAATATCGCCTTCAGCGACAGATCGTACCCTCACCGCACCCTGAACTTTCCACGGAACAACTACCCTACGGCTCATACCAACGGACGCGTCTTCACTCAATGCCCCCGAATGGCTACGACACTGAATATAAATTTTGATCAGAAGTAGAAACACTCCGCCCGAAAACCCGGGTGTACGACTTTAGCCCTGAGCACCCTCCTCTCTTTCCATCAACTACCCAACAAGAGCAATGGGAGATGCTGCTGTACAGCCCCTCTCTGCCTACCCAGCTTCAGCTGGTGGACAGAGCACATGCGGCGCGGAATGCATGCGGGCTCCAGGGAAGAAGGAACCACCTTCCTGGGCCGCACTCTGGGCCGTTCAGAAATCCGAATAGAAGTATTTTCTTCTCCTCCTCCTTCTCCATCTCAGATTTTGTCGTCTCTGTCGGCGGCGGCAGAGACGGAAAAGTGAAATCGTCTAACACCGGGTTTGAGCTTTCTTTAATTTTATATAAAAAGAGTTTCCACTCATGTGCTTCCCCATTACAACTTGACCAAACACCGTTCATGAATCATGCATTGATTTAACCTTAAGAAAGAATATCTGTTTGAAGTAATAAAGGGTGTGGTTAAGGGCATTTCACTTGTCTCTGGTTACACTATTTGTAGAGCCACGTGAGTGAATTTAAGTGACGTCGCATGAGTAATCGTTGTGGGTGCCGCTTACAGCTTTGCTTTCCAACCACATTCACAGGGTGGATTGGCGCACATTTTTAGATTTAATTTTATATTCAGGCGTACGATAAATATTGGTGCTTGCAACGACTGCTAAAGATGCTTTCGCCCCATAATTGGGCGTTGGGGAACAAATCGCGGCTCCGCCACACACTATAGAGAAAGCGAAAACGGAAATACGTGTTTTAGATTCCGATTCTTCCTGTTCCATAAGCAGCGATAACCCTAAAAAGTAGTACTACTGAGAGCGATCTTTAAAGTTCGATTCTTGACTGCGGCGGGCGTTTTCCTTTCGGAGGCGTAAAACGAAAACGCCGCCGGTATTTCAAGATTTCTGCACACATTCAAGATTACCAGGTGCTCTCAACTAATCCATAGCCCTCGATCCACTGCAGCGCACCCCGATGTAAATAGGTGCATCGGCATGTAACGCACCCCCCCCCCCTTTTTTTTAATCGCGTGTATGTGGCCTGAGGGCCCCCTCGCGTGTTAAAGGCATTACGTGCTTCGAAAAACACGGCAGCGTAGCCAAAAACATTCTGTATTCGATTAGATATGCGAAGCAAGCTATTTTTAATGTTCATACTTGGTTTGATGCGAAAATTCTAGTATTTGAACAATCCTTTTATTTGAAGTATTTGAACAACCGACACATGACTCTGTCCAGTTAATTGACCCAACTACGGCGAAATGAGTAAGTAAAGGAGGCTGCAAATTATACACGATTTTGTGTTAGGCATTAAAAATGTGGTCCCCAGGAGCCGCGTGATGTTTTTTTATCCCTCAGTCTATAGTCGCCGAGGTCCAGTGCCAACAGTGACGCCCCTTGCTCCCCTAGCCGTTTCATAAGGTCGACTGATACGCGCGGCGAGCGCTGGCGTTCCTCATTAGCGCTGCGCCGTGCTCCGCAGGGCTGGTGGGTGAGCTGCTGTCGTCGTCGGTGGTGACTCCACTGAGTCGGCTCAGCTACCTGGTGTTCCTGCTGCACCCGGTGCCCATTTACGTGCATGTGGCGTCCGTTAGGGAGTCCTTCCAGCTGGACCACTACTACATGGTGAGCAGCGTCGCGCGCAGGCGAAAGGAGAGAGCATACCTGGTCTGGGGCGCAGTTGCTTGCCCTACCAAGGCAATGATCAACTTGGCCGAAAAAGGCCACTTAATGACGACGGCTCCATGTCCTGTGCCTTTTGGAATTATTTTGCCTGCACTGATTGTTTTTGCAATGTACCTGTCGTTTTATTGGTGGAATTCTATAAACTTACGGGAGTTTAATCTCAAAAATTGCAAGAATAATTGAGAAATACGCCCCCAGTAATTGGCTGCAAACTTCAGAGTTTACGTAAAGCTCTGGTACATTCTTCCATAACTCAAGACTGAGTACGCCGGGTATAAACAGCCAGCGATTCTTGTTCCCGACTTTTCCGCGCTCCTCACCGGCTCTCACAGAATGGGCTGACAATTTGCACGAGCATTGCGTAAGAGACCTAGAACTTGCTTTCCTTGCGTGTAGCTTAGACACGTGGGTCCGTGCGCACGCAACTAACATGTGTGCACCGACCCTTTCATGGCATGCAGTGCACGCTGTACTTCGGAATCCTGGTGACGTCCATCCTTCTGGCGTACGTGGCTTACGTGACGGTCGAGGCCCCCTTCGCGGCGCTCGAGAGGCTTCTGCTGTCTCCGGCCAAGACGGCCCCCACGCGAACGCCCACCCCTCTGCCCACGATCGACCAGCAATGCAAGGTCGAAGGCTGGAAAAACGGTGGCCCGCCACGGGCCCCGGCTCCCGGCTCGCCGCCAACAGCGGGAGCCCTCAACGGCGAAAACTCCGTGCTAACGCTGGGCTGTGCCAAACTGCCCGAATCGAGCCACCTGTGAAAGAGGCTGCATTAGGCCATGGCCGCCCTCGTGGTTCTCGCTTTATTTTGTGTTTAAAAAACAAAGCGATGATGCTGGTATGGTAGAAAGAATTTACACGGATTGAGATCACCGCTCAAAAAAGAACGGTGCAGTGCGGCCGCGTTCCGCGTCATTCACAGGGTCAACGTTGCTAGCGTGCACTCACAGGGTGAACTTTATTTTTTTTGTGTGTGGCTGTTTGCCTCCCGTCTTTACTATAGAGGGGCTATTGTAATGAGTACGAGTACGTCTCGAGAAGCACCCGCTCGCCCAGAAGCACTGGGCGAGCGGGTACACCCTTACATGCAAGCTGCAAGTAGCGAGCTAACAGGATTTTTGCTGCCGCCACACCATTCCAGCGTGTTTGCCTACAGGGGCCCCCACGGTACTCGCTTCGGTGCAATACTGAAAGCTCTATAATGCCTTCCCTTTCTTCTGAGTCCAGTGGGGCGCGTGAAGAGCGTGGCCTTTGGTTGTGCAACTAGGAGCGCCAGCCAGCATTGCGATAAAAGCGGTTACGTGTGAACCGGAAGCGAACCACGCGGGAAGATGCAGTAAATAGAGCAAATGAGATTAGCTTGCTCAGCACGCTTTTAAGTGTGCAGAAATAGCTGCCGCGTTATCTTGTGCGCAGTTACATACAATATGCACGCAGCGTCCTCAATCTCTGAGCGAGACGTGTTTTTTTTAAAATACTGATCCCAGATGGCTTAAAATCCGAAGCAGTTTACAGCACTCGTTGTACTGAGGCCGCATATGCAATGCGATGTGGCCAGCTAGTTCCTGCGTTTTATTTATCCACAAAAATCTACTGGCGGTGCCAAAGAATGACATGGGAAATATTGGTCAGCAGAGAAAAAACCCTCTTTGTATGGAAGGTTTAAATAATAGGTAGTATGCTATTATTATTACACTATCGCAAATGTTGAGTTGGTCAGTCATGGGAGGTGGCTGTCATCTACTACACCAGGGTGGCCAGATCCTTCTCTGGCGAGGGAGTGCTGTTTCTGTCCCTAAGAGCCTTCCTATCCTGGTTGAAACTTTCTAGTGTAGCCTCTTAATCCAGGATGATGGCTACTTCCGGAGCAGGCAGCACTCCATACCTGCACGGGTACCGCACAGAGAGCCAGACGAGAGAGAGAGAGATGTTTTCCGCGGTCGACGTTGCCGCGCACGCTTGCAGTGATATTGAGCCAGCGTATGTCGGTTTTGCTTTTCATACGCGCGGTTTCGAAGGAATAAGCTGAGGCGCTGGCTTACTGATGAGAGATCCACTGACGTCTGCCGCAAATAAAGAAAAAGAAAAAAATACGCCACCTCCACGAAGTGAATGGTGATGAGAGGGGCGAAGCAAAAATGCTTATCGGTAAAACCGTGAAACATTCGCCCGCACATCATACAAAGACCCGACACGTCAAGCTTTCCACCGCTCCGTTGACAAGCCCGTCGACGGCGTCGATGTTTGTGGTGGTTATGTAGGGGTTGTTTTCGGCGATCAGAATCTCCATGGGTAAGTTGGCTAATTCGGTGTGTGACATTTTAGCCACTTTGGCCGTCGCCTTCCGCAGAGCGTCTTGTGTCGTGTACCCCCGGTACAGCCACTGTACCCCCGGTACGTGTCTTGAGCGCGCAGGCGACGAACGACAACCTCTTCTTCTTCCTCTTCTTCTTGTTGGGTAGCAACGAACGCGTTGAACGTTTTGTCCTCTTCGGCCAATCTTTGGTTGGCCAATCCCTAGGGGGATCCTGCCACAATCATCATTAATGTGCCGTTCCGTATGCAGCAGCAGCGAGGGACGGGACAGGGCCCGAGCAAGAGGAGCTTCGCCGATAAAATGGACTTGGGCTGGACATGCAGTGAGACGAAACGACAACCGGTGGACAATTCGGGTAACACAGTGGGTACCAAGAGGTGGGTCTAGAGGAAGGGGAAGACCATTATTCCGGTGGAGGGATGAAATAAAGAAGTTGGAGGGTAAACTGTGGATTCGAGTAGCGCAGGACAGCAGCGGTTCGAGGTAAATGGGAGGGGCCTTCGTCCTGCAGTGGATCTGAGTAGGCTGCTGCTGCTGCTGATGATGATGACTGCAAAAGTTAATTATGTTGATTATAACGTCAATGTAATAAGTACCGGTTGGGGCAGTAGAGTCGGCAGTGCTTGTAAGCCGATGACCTGAACTGCACGCAACACCGGAAGAAACTGATGAAAATATTAAATGACGACGAACACGACACCCGGTGCGAACCTGTTACCGCCCTATTGTTGTTGCTTTTTCAAGCGAAGCTTTCCATGTCTCACCGATGGCGTATGTAGCGTAGAAAACGCACTGCAGGAAAGCCAACTTTCTCTGACGATGATGATTTTCGTGGGTGAAGTGAAAGAAGAAGAAAACGCTTCTCGTCGCAGGAATCGAACCTGGGTCCCACGTTTTACGAAGCCACCGTCTATCCGATTTCACCATTCCGACACGCTCGAAGGAGTTCGGATTTGGAGAGGGGTGCATGACGTGAAGAATTAAACAGAAAAATCATGCACCCCTCTGTCTACGGACGACGACGGCTGAACGCGAAGCTTTCTTCGTGCGAAATGGAATGTGTAAAAGTCAAAGTGAAAGCCGCTGCGATCAAAAGACCACACTGCGTGCGAGTCAAAGTCAAAACTGAACAAGCCAAAGTTTAAACCGCCTGCGAGTCAGAGTACACACCCAGACGACAACCTCACGAGAAAGCTTCGCGTTCAATCGTCGTCGTCGGAGGGGTGCATGATTTTTTCAGCAGCGAGCAAGCGTTCACCAAGTCTTCCCCACGAATTGCAGTTTGTAGCCTTGTGCAAAGATGCATTTAAGCGATTCACTTGGCCAAGGCTTTATGAAGTCGGCGTTTGTGTAAAAAATTATCCGCGCTCGCTTTTCCAACCGCGTCAGGCAAAACATAAGCGGTTGGCTGAGTTCAGATGGGTCGTTTTTATTCTAGTTACGCATGATGTAATACCTCACATCGTAACACACCTTTCCAGCAAAGAGAAGGTTTTCTGTAGACAAGGTCGTCGGTGATGCAGGCAAAATGTTATAAATACCCGTGAAAACAAAAAAGCGATACAAAAAGGGAGGTGGGCAGCAAATGATAGGGATGGTAATGGAGCTTATGTGCAGGAGTGTTTGCCTACCATGTGTACTACATTCCAGCCCATATAATACGGGAAGTTCGTTGATACTATTTGCGCAAGCAACTCACTAAGAAATGTCAGAAAGGTTCGATCGAGTATCGTTTCGTATAAATGGATTTGCAAGGAGAAGTTTCTCGCAATTTCATTCGGGTGAGATTTTTGGGTTACATCTATTACCCATATGCCTTCCCCCTTTTCCGCCTTTTCTCCCCCCTTTTTTGGAGATCCCATTGTCATAATGATGAAAAGGCATAAACAAGGTACGTGTAACATGACGTTGTATTTGCGCGAAAAAAACGTATTGTATCTTGTGTTATATATATACATATATACTGCATCGTGTCATTGTTTATATTGTGTACATAACAAAGAAAAATGGCAATAAAATGTACATAATTGACATGCTGTACCTTGAGAACCTCGTGTACGTACGTCGTGCAATTCCTGCCTTGTGCTCGGTCGTGCTTTACCCTTCGAAACGAGGCGACGTCCACTGGTATCAGGCCAACAAAGCAACTGGCAGCCCTCGCTGCAGCGAAGGGTGGGAATTCGCTGTCGGCGGGGCACGCTGACACGCCGTCACCGGCGCCAACGTAGTATCTGTTCATCGCCTATAGTATCACGGCGCATGCGGCCTCGCAAACTAGTGCTGAACCTGACATTCCTACTGAATCTTTCCGGCAGCCAGCCGCCACGGAAAGTGCCATGATCTAGCCCTGTAATTCCTATTGATGCTTTCCCACAGTAAGCCCATGCTTGTGGGAATGCAGCCTTTACCAGAAACCAGACATTGACTGCGAAAGCAATGAGTTCCTTACTGTGCTAAAAACTGGCATTGTCGTTGCACAGTATACGCCTCGAGCGCGGCCTGTAGGGGCGCCACTGAAATCCCCCTAGCGGCCCGTTTCGAAAGCAGCCACGGGAGTCTCCGTCCCGCTCCGCACTTTCGCCGCTGGTTTTGCGGCACGTTCACGACTGAGATTTACCGTTTGCGGGCGTTGGAAATCCATGTCTATGTGGTGTAGTCACTCTGTTCGCAAATGGGCTTTGTTTACGAGAGTGTAAATGTTTCTGAAACGATCTTAGTGTGGTATATTCGGTCTGTATAACCGCCAGGTGCGGGTCCAGGTGAGCGTCGGGGAACCGGTGTATGCATGGAGCTAGCTGATTGTAGTTACACTGCCGTGAAATTTACTAGCAGTGTCTCCGTCACCACCGTTTCCTTAGATGTTCATGGTACGGCTATACACTACGATGTACATCGCATGTTCCACAACTATTGCATCCTCGCCTCCAGCGATGTCCCTTTTAAAGCAAAGCTTTCTACCTCTACCCCCCAAGGGTTCTTTCGTGACCGTCGGTGTCACCAGAAAACTCCAGCGAACAAATAAAATAACTTACTGGCACCGCCGGGAATCGAACCTGGAGCTACTAGACTAACAAAGCGAGAGCCCATTGTCTTACCGATTTAGCTACGAGCCCACGCGAAGATGGGAAGACAAATGGTGTACTGACCAAGCACATCTACGGGTTTACCCCCTGCCTAGTCGCTGAATGCCACGTGAAGGCGCCACACGACCACTCACGCCCGTCTAGCGGCCCTGTGCGCACCTTGCTCATGTGCTAAGAGTTACAAAAATTAAAGGAAGCACACACCAATCCATGGAATCTCACTTTTAGTACGCCAATGTGCTAAATCCTGTGGCCTCCAGTGTTCACGTAAAAAATTACATCTCCTTGTCGTCCGCCCTCATGCCAAATCAAGAAAAACATTCAAAGACTCCGTGATGACCAGGCTATCACTCCAAACCCCAGCATCAAGATCCTGGGCCTACATTTCCAGGCCAACACCAAGAGTGACGTCTCCTTGCAGCGCCTCAAAAACAGCAGTAATATAATCATACACATGATCAGGCGAGTTGCCACCAAGAAGCGAGGCCTAAAAGAATCCGGTACCTTTGGATTAATTGAAGCTTTTGTCCTTTAGAGAGTTACTTACGACAAACCCCTATCTTCTTCTCGACGAGGAAGACATAGAGATGCTTTATATAATGATTACAAAGGCGGTTGAGCAGGCCATTGGTCTTCTCATGAGTGCGTCCACACTGAGGCTGCTTAGCACGGGCTCCACAACAGGGTGGAAGAGCTGATAGAAGGCCATCTTTCTAACCAGAAGGTCCAACTCAGAACTGCAGTGGGTAACCGCATGCTTCACCAGATTGGCTGGGCAGCCCAGAATGCCACTCCGCTTGACGTACTTCCAGACTCTTGGCGACTAAAAGTAAAGATGCTCCCTTTGCTTAGAAATATGAACCCCTAACATGACGAGGGTCAACGAAAAGCACGGGATCAAGCGCTAAACACCACCCTCGGTGGGGCTCATGCAGTTGTCTACACAGACTTCTCCAAACATCGGGGGCAGCAACACGCCATCATCGTGGCTACCTCCAGAACCCACCTCCTCGCGAGTACCTCGCTTAGGACCCAACAAATGACGGCAGCAGAAGAGGCAGCCATCACCTTGGCTCTCACTCAACCAGGGGTTCGGAGGGTAGTCACCGATTCCCAGCAAGCCTACTGGAATTACCAGTCGGGTTGGGTGTCCTGACCTGCACTGTGCGTGCTAAAAAACCACTCCACAAACGGTTCCATTCAGCTCATCTCGACACCGCCTCACGCTTCAATAGAGGGCAACAAATACGCCCACCCAACAAGCCTGCGCTTGAACCTCACGTGCTATGGAGCTGCTCGAGGACAGTCACCCGCTTGTCACGTCCAGGGAGATAATCCAGCATTATCGCCTTCTGAGACAGACCGTACCTTCGCCTTACCCTGACCTTTCGAGAGAACAACAAACTACCCTACGGCTCATACAATCCGGGCTCCTTCCCACAGCCTACGCGTCTTCACGTAATGCATCCGAATCGCTACGGCGCTGAATGTAAATTTTTCTCAGAAGTAGGAATACTCCGCCCCGTAATCGGGGTGTGCGACTTTAGCCCTGAGCACCCTCCTCTCTTTCCGTCAACTACCCAACAATAGCAATGGGAGATGCTGCTGTCCAGGCCCTCTCTACCTACCCAGCTTCAGCGGGTGGACACAACACAGGCAGCGCGGACTTCATATGGGCCTTACAGAAGAAGGAATCCCTCCCCAGTGCTGCACTCTGGGCCGTTCAAAAATCTGAACAGAAGTATTTCTTCCTCCTCCTTCTCAGCCGCAAGTCTCATCGCCTCCGTCCGC
Source organism: Haemaphysalis longicornis (assembly GCF_048455015.1). Lineage (NCBI taxonomy): Eukaryota > Metazoa > Arthropoda > Arachnida > Ixodida > Ixodidae > Haemaphysalis > Haemaphysalis longicornis. Next base: position 195,920,194 of record NW_027526203.1, on the reverse strand, counting down.
GGCGCAGAGACGGAGAAGTCAGATCGTCTAACACCGGGTTGGAGCTTACTTTGATTTTATAAAAAAAAGTTTCCACTCTTGTGCTACACCAATACAACTCAACCAAACACCGTTCATGCATCATGCATTGATTTTACCTTACTAAGAATATCTCTTTGAAGTAATAAATGGTGTGGTTAAGTGCATTTCACTTCTCTCTGGTTTTACTATTTGTAGAGCGATGTGAGTGATTTTAAGTAACGTCCCATGAGTAATCGTTATGGGTGCCGTTTACAGCTTTGCTTTCCAACCACATTCACGGGGTGGATTGGCGCGATTTTTTTCAAGTTGCGCAGTCGCCAGCTAGCGGCGGTAGTGCGGTTATCAGATGATTGCGGAAAATAAACAGAAGCACGGACGGGCGTAAAAAATGCACTGAGGATTACCACACTGCCTGATAGGAAATTTGTGCGCAGCGCGAGCTGCAGTCTTCTCGTTCACGGCGCATTTCTGCTACGCCCCAGGAAGTGCTCCCGTGATCAGTGAACGTACGGCCGCGTGCGCTACTCTGCTGCTAGGTTAGGTTAGGTTAGGTTAGGTTAGGTTAGGTTAGGTTAGGTTAGGTTAGGTTAGGCTGCAAATCGTGTTCGAACCTCCCGCGCAAATGTTACGTAGTTCGGATTAGACCCGGGCAAGGCAGCAGCGAGCGTGTTGTTGCATATCGTGTTTGAACCTCCCGCGCAAACGTCGCATGGTTTGGATTAGCAGAGGATGGAATATTGTCTGCGGAAAGTGTCAGGGGGAGGGCGCTCCTTGGTGGCGACGCATGAGACATGTGTGAGGGATAGGCAGTGAGAGAGATGACGCCGTAGCCGCTCGTGTCGTACTCTACTTCACACTTCGCTAGACGCTCCTCTGTTTTCTTTCTTTCGTCGCTGCTGCGTTCGCTCACTGGGTTGCGCGGACATAAAACGCCGATCCCGTGAAGCATAGGTAACGGCTGCCTGGGGGAAGCCCTTTTAGGGGCAAGCCCTTTGGCTTCCCCTAAGACGATCGAAACCCGCCGTCGCCGTTTCCGGTTAAATTCACTTCCTAAGTAGCTGCGAATCCCTCACGTCAGAAGAGAAACTTCGCCAGCTGGAACGCCGGCTTGAGCCCATATTTCTTTTTCAGCTTAGAAAGCCTTCCCAGCGATATTTTCGCCGGTGTCTTTCACGCCTTAGTATGCGCGATCACCGGTTGCTGGTTTATGCGTGCATGGTTTGCGGGTAGAAAGATGGGGGCGTGCACGCACAGCTAGGCTGCATTCCGCTAGCGATGAAATGCCGGTTGTGCTGGTTGAAGATGTAGATGTCTAAATTACATGGCTCAATGCGGTTAGTCGGCTGTCCTCCTTAATCGAGTGGTTCGGGCGTGTGTTGATGTGCTACACAGACATCATACACACACAGTAAGATGCATACGAGGGGGAAGGAAAACGAACAGCCACATGTTTGTACCGCTCAAGGGATTCCAAGTTTTATATCTTCATGGGACTGATGCATGTCGTTCGTTTGGAGGAAGAAGAGCAAGAATTGAAGCGTCGGCCCGAACACAAACGTGAATGGGCGCAAAAACAACGGTAAGCTGCTGGCGCCGCCGTTAACGCCTGAAGTTCAGCTCGTCGAGTAGCGGCGAATCCCTCCCGGATGAACAGCAACTTTCCCGCTTGGAACGCCGGCGTGAGCCAATATCACTTCTTCAGAGGGCTTTCAGGGGATATTTTCGACGGCGTCTGTCACTTCAAAGCACTCGCACCTGACCGGGTGCCGGTTTCTGCGTGCGCACGTTTGTAGTGGAGAATAGTGGGAGGGAGGAGGAGGGGCGTGCACGCGCAGCTATAGGTTTCATGTTCGTACTGTTGGATGGCATGTCCGTTGTGCTGGTACGAGGTTTAAACGCGGACGTTAACGACCCAATGGGACCTGTCCGGAGTCAGTGGTACAGCGGATTGGGTTTGTGTGTTAGGCTATGTTCAGACTACCGACGCAAAAAGTGATCTATGGACGTAAAAAAATGGCATGTCATGCAGTTCGGTTGGCTGAGATGTGAAATGACGTCATTCTTTAAAGGTATTACGACAGTTGCGGCAACAGTCTGAACCCGGCCTTACACAAACAGTAAGATGCTTACGACGCGGGAGGGCCACAGGCAGTTCCATGTTTATCTGCAAGAACAAAGCTTGGATCCTTTAGGGGTTCATACAGCTAATGGGTAGGAAGTATGCTCCATCGCAAATTGCGATAAACGTATTTTGTTTCGTGCACTCCTTGGACTGCGTCGAGCTTTGCAGGTCATCCTTCTTCACAGAGTGGAAAGGCACTGATTTTTTTCATTTCCTTTAGAGCTATTCTGTTTCTTCCGGACTTGCACATCATTTATTTTTCCGTGGTTTCATTAACTTCACTTGGTTCTTGCTTTAAGGCGTGTGTGGGCACATATTTAACGACGCACAGCCTTGGAATATACTTAACATTTTCACATGGTTTATATTCTTTAACAGGCATACGTTGATGTCCGGGATTGGGTAATCACGCCCCCAAAACATTTTTTTTCTGTGACGTATATATTCAAAACGAAGCCGCATTCGTTTTCCACGCTGCAAAACGAAGCCGACCTCTCACTGTGCCAGTATCAGGTCTAAAAGAGGCGACAGTAAAATTCATTTGTGCCTGACGTATTTGGAGGTTACAGGGGTCATATGCTTCTACTGTCACCGACGCCCAGACGAGTGGCGACGAAGCGCGCAGAACCGCGTCCCCGGGTAGCTCATGCAGGCGATCGCGTACTCTACGAAGATGCAGCTGCTTTTTAAGTGATCTGAACGTACTCTTTGCTTATAGACGTCACCATAACAAGTTTTTTTGGGGAGCGAAAAGGCAAAAAGAAGCGAAACAGAGCCAAAACACTACACAAGCCCCTATTAGCCACGCAGCACACATCCCGCCAACACCGCGGAGAAGGGCGGCAGGCGGCGCAGCGATCGCGAAGCTCGAGGCGTATAGTAAATGGGCACTGCTGTAAAAAGTAAAACCACGTACGAAAATTTCGGGATCCGTTCCCAAGTGCTTAAGCCCATTATATTGATAAAGTAAATCAACTAATTCGATAAGAATGCCGGGTACATTTGAGTTTGTTGGGAACCGAGTCCGAGTTTCCTTCTGTAAAGTAGGGATCTCCTTCAGTAAAACTGCAACCCAAAGTAGCGCGTTGGACAAGTTTGTAACTGTTCATCATGGAGCACATGGTGCAGAGGAACACTGGACGAGACGAAGTAGTACATCCGACGAGAACGGGCTATCTGCTGAAGGTTAAGCGAACCTTATTACTCCAGTTACAAACCCAGGAAACGCCTGCATGGTAGCGTCCCTCTGAAATTCAAGCAAGCGCCCCCTGCGGGTCTCCGCGCCAACGAAAACGCCACAAATCGCGCTTCGGCCACTGACCGAACCGATTCGCGGCACCGACGGCTTCCGCAGTGAAAGCGTCTAGTCGGTCGTTCATTCCAGGGGTAGGGTTGCGGAGAGGGGATAGGGGGAAAGAGTAAGGGTCCGTGCCACCAGAAGATTATACAAGGAGGCGCTGGATACATCGAAGTTTACTGCGCATTCTTCCCTAAAGCAGCACTGAACCGAGCAGCGTCTGTGTTTAATTAGTATTGCGGTGAAATTGTGTGCGCGATCACTGCGCGCTCTAGCCCGAAAACCGCGCTTTCGCTCGGCACACTTGGCTTAAATGCGTACAGCCACTGCAAAACTTATGAGTATACGGTTGCATATATGTATCGTGTCCGAGACGCACACTCTAAGGGATGACCACCGTCAACACTCTAGAGAAACAAAATTTGCTCGTAGCTTTCGCCTAAACATGTGTCACCTCTGTATCGCGTGCTGACAAGCTTCGGGGGTCATGCACCGTCACATAGTGGAATTTTTATATTCGTGCCCATTTCCTTTACCGGTCGATTTAGGTGGAGGATGGTAAAGTAAAGGGCCGTCCACTTTAGGTGCGAACACGGCCCAGCGTGGCCGCGGAAGTGAGAGCGGCCCTTCAACACCTCACAAAAAGCACTGCACCGGGAGCGGACGGCATTCAATATAAGTTACTTAGCAACTTGGACGACCGCGCCATAACCCAATTGACGACTTACTACAACGATGCGTGGCGCAAGGGCACTCTACTACAGGAATGGAAGCACGCGGACATCATCCTGATACCCAAGCCGGGCAAGGCCCTTTCATTTGGCAACTTTCGCCCCATCTCACTTACTTCGTGTCTGGGCAAGCTTCTCGAACATATAATTCTTGCTAGGCTGCAACCACATCTCGAAGCCACCCACTTTTTCCCCGACACAATGTTCGGTGTTCGTTCCCACCTGGCCACACAGGATGTGCTCCTCCAACTCAAGCACGACATCCTGGATCATCCCAACTCAGTTCAAACACGCACCGTCCTGACACTCGACCTAAAAGGTGCGTTTGATAACGTCGCACACGGCCCCATTCTTGACAACCTGGCATCATCAAATTGTGGAGAACGCACATACAATTACGTCAGAGCCTTTCTGACTGATAGGACAGCCACCATTGGGTTAGGTGAGCACCGCTCACCACCCTTTCAACTGACTGGAAGAGGAACGCCCCAGGGCTCAGTTCTATCCCCGATACTCTTCAAGGGGCCCTGAAAGGCGTTTTGAGCACACTAAATGAACTAGCGCAATCATTAGAGTGGGTCGTCAACGTCAGCTGTGCCAAGTATTACTTTTTTACGTGCAGCGGAAATATCCCACTTTTGTTGCAAAGCTTGTCGCTTTTTTCTCACCCTTCCCTTCGTGTTTTTGGACGCCGCCATCTTCACATGTCTACGTCATCGATTCCCAGATGCTCGTCATGACCTAGACATCGTGCTATTGGGCGGCTCTTTCACGCACTTCCGGCAAACAGATGTGTCGTCTGCTCAGCGTCGGCTCGCCGGCTGATCTGCCAGCGGAGTGCCGGAGTGCTTGGACATTTTACGACAAACGAAACAAGTGTAAACAAACGCTTAATCGTTTGTATTGAATGCAACACGGCAATAACACGACATGGATATTTTCTTACGTGAGTACGTACCATAAAGAAAGCGTCGAAGCCCCGTGGTACTTCTTTCGTGCAATCGCAGAGAACGCCCTGAGCCGAATGCCCGGGTTTCACGCATACATTTTATTCAACTTCAAAACAATCCAGAGATGCGTTTCAACGAATACAACGTCACAACATGCGTTGCAAGTCTGAACCGCGATTGACAGACGATCGGTTGCCTCCTCCTGCCCGTCGTAAATTCGGCACTCACCTCGCGCCTGGTTTGCGGGGACGAACAGCGCGCAAGCCGAGAAGGCTTTTAGCCAGGCACACTGCATACACCCTATGCGAGGGTGAGTCGTACGTCACTCATGAAAGATAATCCAGACCATGGGACGCACTGTTCACCCGCAGAAGTACAACGTCGCATTTCATCGCGAAATGAACGCGTCCACAACACACAGGAGGCGAGGCACACACACACACAGCTTCGGTCGCTGCCTTGGCTTAGCTGCAAGCTTCGTTCGGACAGTCAGCGATGTTACGACGATACAGAGCTGCGTGAGGGTGACGTGCTAACCACTTGAGGTATTTAAAAACACAGGGGCAAAGAACTTGGTTTATCAGAAGCAAGAAATCTTTCCTCCATCTCGCGCTACTTGCCGCCATGTTGGAAACGCAAGCAGCCTCACGTACGCACGCTATTTCGCTGCTAATTTAGTACAGCGTTTGTTGCCTTTGCATACGCTAAACGCTAAATTTTTGCGTCCCGCTACGTAAACACCGCGAGGGGAGTTAGTAGAGCGTCTCATCAGTTTTGCGTAGCGACACGCCAATGCATACGGCGCCAGCTGTCAAATGTTTTGCGAAATGACTCGCCGGCTGATCTGCTAGCGGAGCGCCGGAGTGCTTGGAAATTTTACGACTATCCAAACAAGTGCAAACAAACGCTTTCCCGTCAGTGTTGAATGCAACACATAGGTGCAGCTTGTCAGAACAATGGTGCTCGCTGCTCGAGTGCGGCGCTGGTTTGCTCTGCGCCTTCCCATTCATTGCCACTGATAAAGCGATCCGATCCGGCGCGTTTTGTGCACGGGTTCTGTGCCGGTTTAAAATGCCTTTTTCACATGCCGCCGGTAGGAATTACCACCGCCGCAAAGTAAGACCCGGCACCAGCGGGGCCACATCTGAGACGGCGCTTTTTAGATAAACAGTGCGCGGTGCATCAAAGGGAACGAGCGCACGATTCTCCCCGTGCGGCTGCGAGTTCGCCGCCGATAAAAAGTCACGTGCCGCCGATAGCAACTGCAGCAACGTACACCGCGAAAGGGCAAGGCCAGGCCGCACACATGCGGCCAGGTCTTTCGTCCGCTTTTCCAGCCTTGAGCAGAGTGCGGGATCCATGTCCATGGTGTCAACAAAGATGAAAAAACCGAAAGAGCTTGCCCGTAGCAGACGCCAGTCTGAGGAGCGCAGTAGCGGAAGTACGTCACCGCTGAGGAGCGCAGCATCATGGGAGGGAAGGCTCGCGTGCCGTCAACAGCGAAGAAAAGTTGAAAGTCAACACTGCCTTACGGACGGAAATCAGAGCTGCCCTGGGACTTCCCCCCTACACTTCTACACAACGTCTCCTTCAATTGGGTGTCCACAACACGATAGAGGGAGTTATTGAGGCATTACGAGCTGGTCAGCTTATCCCGCTTAGCACCACCCGCACCAGTCGTCACGTGCTCGCCCGCCTAGGATACCCCGCGCCGTCGTCCCCTCTCCCACCAAACCCTGTGGCTCTCGCCCCTGTCCTTCGTGCACGTTTACAAGTTGCTCCGCTCCCCAAGAACATGCACGCGGAAGCCAAACAGGGCCGACGCCGCGCCCGAGCTGAAGCGCTAGCCCGCCAGTACGGACATGACCCACATGTGATTTACACTGACGCAGCCAGTTACCCAGCCAACCCCAACGCTAAAGTGGCAGTGGCCTCTACAGTTGCGGGCAATGCGCAAACAACTTGCTCTGTACGCACCGATTCCATCATGGTGGCCGAGGAAACAGCCATAGCATTGGCTGTCTCCCACATCACCACCGCCCGACCCGCGGAAGCTGAAGACGACGATACCTGGGCAATTATAACAGATTCGCAAGCCGCCTGCCGGGCATATTCTTCTGGAATTCTCTCCATCCAAGCGAACAACATTCTTCGACACTCCGATCCATCCAAGCTTCCCTTCATTCGTATCGTCTGGACCCCTGGCCATGCCTCCCTTCCTGGAAATGAGCACGCACACGTGCTCGCCCGAGAAATGACCCACCGGGCGTCAGAGGAAGCGGACAGACAGATCCAGGGTGACTCCAAGACGTCAGCTTCCATCATCCCATCCCACGAACCTCTCAACTATACACTCACACTCGCCTACTACCACACACAAAGAAAAACACTACCTCCACCTAACTACTCCCTACCCCGCGCCGACGCCACGTCATGGCGGCAGCTCCAGACACACACGTTCCCAAACTTACAACACAAACAGCTCTTCTTTCCCACCCAATACGCTAGCAACTGCCCGGCTTGCAAGAGCCCCACTCTCACCCTCTACCACTCTGTGTGGGTGTGTCCGCGTCCACTAGACGGGCTCACCCCTACACGCATCTCCACCCTCGCCTCTTGGGTGGCTGCTCTGTCCAGCACTGCCTCGCAAGACCAGCAACGGCTGATCGAGCGGTCCCGCCGGATAGCGTCTGCCATTGGAGTCCTGGACTGAGGACCCCACTCATCAAAGCTGCTCTTCGACTAACAAATGTTCAATAAATGTTTTCACCACCGCCACCTCCGCGAAACGCCAGTGCACACGCAGTGGCCGCGCATCGAAGCTAAGCGGCGCAGGCGCATAGGGGCTTGGAGGCGTTGCTTCGTGTCGTCTGCTAGCGGGGAAGCGCGCCGTGCTTGCTTTGATGTGAAGCACGCCTTACTCTCGGCATGGTTGTAGCTTCTTAGCGCGTCGTGACCGCGCTGCGGGAAAGCGCACTTCTCACGCTGCGCCGCGTTGTGTATTTTCTGCGTACGACAACTGAGTGCTTCCTCTTTACAGGTCCGCTGTCCCAGTTTAATGCATGTATTGTTGTAAACATTTCGGAACTGGTTTGGTTTAGTTAAGGAAGGACGCTGTAGAGGAGGGCTACGTGTAATTTCGGCCACCAGGATTTATGTAATATGCACTGGTATTATACACAGCACATAGGTGTCTGGGCATTTTGCGTCCGCGGAATTTTGGTCACAGCGGCTGGGGATTGTTCCCGCGACTTTGGTAACGATGTTTGTTGGCTTTTTTCATATATATGAATATCGCGCATCGTCGAGATGGTTCATGCAGTCCCAGCCAGCGGTTCACGCACCCAGCACAATTGTCCTAACCTCCGGCCGAGTCCTGGACCGGTCCCACACTAGTGCGCTACATTATAATGCATATGCCATTGGTTGCGCTGCCTGCCTGGCTAGTTATTAGGAGACAGCGTCCCTTCCACTTGCTGTCACCTGCTACGTATCCTCCTTTCTGGTACGATGCGCACTTCCTCACAATGCACCTACGTGAGTAATGAAGCTGTGGTCACCAGTTCCATGCTACATAATTGTGGAACAGCTTCTCCGTTCTTGTCGAACCATTTCTTCAACTCGGCGTTCAAAGGAAAGTATCTTACCCAATTCGGGTTCTGCCATAGAGAACATCCCTAATGAGATCAGAGACAACATCAGAGTTGTCCCCCTACCTCGAAATACGCACCATCAGTATTATGGGGCACGAAAAGCGGTCAGAGCCGAAAACTTAGAGAGGTCGTATGGAAGAAAAAACAGGGCGGTCTATACAGACGCGGCGGACTACGCCAGGGAGCATGCGATGACGGCAGTGTCACTGAAACGGCGCAGACACTCACGAGCTTAACACTCAGGCGCGCCAATACCCTCCAATTGCAATTGCTTTTGTACCTTACAACTGCTCAAATTGCAATCTTGTAATTACTCAAACTAAAGTCATGACACTCATCTCAGATTCCCAAGGAGCCTGCAGAAATTTTATCAACGGAAGAGTTTCCAAAATCGCTCTGCAAATCCTCCAGGAAAACCCTCCCAGAAGAAATTTGACGGTCGTCTAGACACTTGCCCACTCCAGTCATCGCGGAAACCTCGTCTCTCACACGAGTGCCCGCGAATTAGCTGGCCGGGCTCTCTACATTGAGTAAATTGGCGTGGGTGCCAGCCGGTACCACCGAAGTCATAAAGCTAAAGGGCTATAATATAAAATAAAAGCCCAACCCGTACCACATACGTATCACGGGTGCCGCCAATTAAAAATAAACAAACTGGACCGAGGTCAACTAGAGTTTTGAAGAGCAGGAAATACCCACCGAAGTGGAAAATAAAAGGGAAAAATGCTACACAGCGACACCACAGCCAGGAGAGCGGGCCCGGGGAGACTCCCCTGGGACGGTAGCAGGAAAGGTTGGGATGAGGGATGCGGATGGTGGTAATGAGGAATGGGTTATGGGAAAGTGGGTGGGAATGGGGACAGCGAGGTTTTTGTTCTAATCCTTAGATGTCTGACTCCTAAAATAGGCCTGAAAACTCAGGATGGGCGTCAGACGGTTCCAATTGGAATTCAGCGGACCCCACTATAGGTTCCGACCATCTGAGCTCCGACATCGAAGAACAGGGAGAACCTGCGACGGAGTGACGACACCTAGTCTCCGGACCCCTTTCACAACCAGCCCCCCGGCTAACACCCACCAGGTCCCCCGAGTACTCAAGAGACACCTGCCCAGCCTACATAGGTACTAATCCCCCTCGTCTCGACGGTTTCGGATACTGGTAAAGCTAACTGTCCGGCAGACGGGGTAACTGTACCCTGTACGCATCTGTCGATCCCTATGTGCACCTGAATCACCCACTCACCCACCAGGGAACTTCCCCATACGGGCAGCAGTCATCAGGTGGAAGGAGTAATTCGTATAGAGTACGACCAGCCCTACTCCCGATACTGAGGACGAGAAGCTTCCCTAAGAAGTGAGCCAATCCCTCTTTCCTCGGTCCTAGCAAGTGCGCGCCTCCTAGACTGGTCGCTACTAAAGGCCAGAGACATTGGCCATCATGAGCACCTATCGAAGGCCCTGGATCCTGTTGTCCAGGAACCTTCGTGTCGGCAGCGAGCAGTCGTGCCCGCTTGGGGTGACTGCGGCGGTCCCTTAATAAGGGATCCTTTTTCACCGCTTTTAAGCCAAGTTCCCAGAGCCAACCTCGGTAGCCACCCAGGCTGTCCGGGCCTGCCTCCGCGTCCAGCATCGGCTCTGGGGCAAGGAACTGGCCCATACAGTTCCAGGGAGTCGCTGCCACTCCCTTGGGGTTTTGCATCCCCGGGTGAGACCTGGCACCCACCCACCGCTGCCGTTGGCAACCGACCAAAGCTAGGCAGCCGAAACCGCCTTCGCCCAGCCAGCTGGCGGGAGGGACCACGAGCAGGTGGCAGTCGGATTTTCCCCCCCACCACCGAAGTCAGAAAGACCAGATAGTAAAGGGTTAACCAGCTGTTAGTCACGTACAGAGACATCACTCTGTACAGGCTTTCCCGACAGATGTACCCGCCAGGGCATAAATTCCTCACAAAAGAACGAGAAGTCACACTTACGCCACTGCAGACCAATACTTTTCCTCACCCTACAAGGCCACTCTGTATTCCCCACGACGCATACATCAACTTTCCCTCACTGTGGAGAGCCCTCGACTTTATTTCACATGAATGGTCTAGGCTTGCCAACAGAATAATAACATTATTAAATCAAACTTTATAGCAGTGGGAGATACAGCTGTCCGGCTCTGACCCAGATCGGCAGCTTCGGCTTGTCGAAAAGGCGACGACGGCAGCAAGCTCTTCTGGGGTCCTGGACTGAGGACTCCACTCACAGAGCTCTTATCTGATCGCAATAAGATTTACTCCTACTCCTTCAATGCTGACTGTGCATGAGACCCTCGCAGGATACTCGAGGACTTCACAGTAATCAGCGGAGAGATTATTCGCGATGCCCCAAAATGTTGAACATGAAACAAATCGAACACATTGCGTGTGCATGCAACGAGTAGGACTCTGAACGCCAGGCACTAAATGACGCTTTTAAATACCGTGAATTAAAAATCGAAAAGGGTGTGCTGGGCCACTTCGTAATACAGTCAAATATCGTTACTACGAACCCCACATTAACGCATTTCTGACATTTACGAACATTTTCAAAATCCATTTTCAATGTAAAAATATTTTAGAACGACGAATTTCTGTATACTGCATATTTCAGAATAACGCACGTAATTTATTTTCTCTTCTATAGTCGAGGAACATCAGTATTACGAATTCTGGTAAAGTAACTGCGCCGCATCTCTCGCGTGAAACAGAAACCGCCGTTTCTGTGCGTGTTCCCCCAAGTGGAGTAGCTAGCATCATCACCATGTTGAGTGCTAATTGATAGCGCCACCACAATGCTGTACTTTTATGTGCAGTAGCCTAACCAGCCTAGCCGCCTTTGACCCTTTTCTCTCTAGTTGCTTTGGGTGTCAATCGGTGGCCGGTTGGTTGTTGGGTTGTTTCTCACGCTATTCACGTGCGCGGGCAGATATTTCTTTGTTGTGAATGGTCTTGCTTCGATGTGTGTGCGAGATCCAACGATGAGTGCAGCTAGCAACACAGCCATAAAGAAGCGACAGCAATCATCATCCCGACGTGAACGAAGACGTCTGTGGGTCACAGAACACAGAAGAAGATGAGATAGTGTCAAAAAATCGATGTTTTGCTGCACAATAACAAAGTCCACACTTTCATCGCTCAGTGCAATGATTTATTTGATGAGGTATTACGCCGAGTGAAATCCGTCGTGCGTGCTGCACTCGCCAGAAGAAAACAACTGATTTATTCAAATAAAACTGCTTTGAAGTGAGTGCAACGTTTTGATTTGAGAGTTTGCTTGTCTGCACACGCGTATGCTTCCATGGTACGTCATTTTAACTCCTAGGTATGAGCACTGGCATACAGCCGCACGTTTTTCATTACAACAATATTTCAAACTAGCGAATGATTTTGGGCGGTGCCGCGTGATTCGTTATATCGAGATTTGACTGTAGTTCCTTTCAGACGTTGAAATACATCATCGCGTCCTGTTTTTCTTGACGTCGGACACCTTTCGCAGCTATGGCCCTATCTTAATATCCGGATCCTAGGACTTCGTACCTATGGTTTAAAAAAATTGGCCTGCGAAGTATGTATCGCCGTGTCCCTGTGGTCTTTAATATTGTTACGTGGCGGTAAGACAACAAGACAAGCCATGGATGAGAATGATACGATGTATCAACAAGGTGATCATGACTGATGAGGCAACGCGCCTCACACGAGGCTTCATCATCATCGTCGTCGTCGTCGTCCGAGGGAGCGTTGGTGCACAACGCTACGCGCCACTGGCATCTTCATCCTCACCTCAACACTTGAAAATATATTAATATTTTGCTCCCTTATCCCATAAGAGCAGCCGGTTAGACCATTTACTTCTGGCCGTCTTGTGCTGTTCTTGTAATAAAGCGTTTTTTTTTTTCTCTTGGCTCCGCACGGGTCGTAAAATTAAAAAAAAGAGGAATAGTTTAGTCGTCTTCACGATTGATGGACTACTTGTTTTAACTAACACTTACCTATATATCAATATATTTCGTGCAAGTTTCGTCTTTTGTGGCAATTGGTCCTTTGAACGTGTCGCTGCAGCGGGACTAAGTACCCCTCGCGGGCATGGGGTATTTATTATAAACCAATCATCATCACTTGCATCACGGTTAACCTTATCCGTGTTAAAGAAAAGAAGCTTGCGTTCGACTAGTAAATGTAGAACATGTGCTCATTCCTATTAAGCAATAATTTGATGCCGGTTTTTGCCTCATTTATATATTAACCTCCTTTTTGCTAGATTCGTAACCAGTGCCAGTGAATGGGCAAGTGCTTGCGCACGAGGTGAAGAAGTAGAAGAAAAGGATTTCTCTCCTGGTAAGTGCGTTTTCCATCTTGCAGTCGCTGACGCCGGCGAAGTCGCCAGTTTCTGGCATTTTACTTGGAACTTCTTCTGCCTGCACGCCACCACAAATTATTCTTTACCTACTCTGATCCCTTTGGGTGCCTTGTATTCTGTTGTAGCCGGGTCGGATGAGTTGGTTGCGCTTTCCCGTACGATAGCCGTAAATGCGCAGCACCCTCATCCCCTCTTGTTAACCAGACTGCATATCCGGTATATACCACGGGACCATGATCCTCCCGGTATAATGATAAAGGGAACATGGCGGTATAAAGGGAACATGGCGCGTCCTTCCACTTTACTGTCTACCCGCATCTGCCGCTGTCCCTCGTGAGAAACGGGATAGTGGTACCGCTCCTCATTCTCTTCCGGCCCGGCCGAGGACCGTTCGGGGACTAGAGGTCTCATAAAACGACACAAGAAAAATGAGCGCCTATTTGCGTACCTGGCCACCCGCGGGCAGTCCGGGGCAGATTATCGATGAGGTCCACCGGCTCTCGGGAGGAGCAGGTGGCTCGTGATCCCACTCGTCACTCCGATCGTCAGTACGTGAGCGGAGGAACACTCTTCCCTAGCTAGTGAGGAGCGCGTAATGGCCATAGCGATGCGTAGTAAATTACGTATCGACAACCTTTCGTTTCAATATAGGCGTACACCATACACTACAATGAAAAGACTTCCATGTTATGTAGTAGAACCGCCTTGCTGCGTACACAACTGGGTAGACAATGCAGAGTGAGTGTTCAAACTGACTACACCCTATACAACCCGACCGACAAGTAAAGGTGGAGATAGGCAGCACGAAACTGGGAATAGCCGAAACTATTCTGGATGCGAAAAATGGGTACCTGATTTTCGGCAGCTATGGTGCTTTTGCAGTAAAGGGGAAAAAGTTGGGCTGAAGTGGGAAGCTGAAACTCATACCCCCCTCCTCTGTGATAGGTGTCAACTGAATTTAGACAGCTCTTTTTAATGTTGGTGTTCACCGCCTGGATTATCTATTTTTTTTTCTTTTATTTCAGCAATTGTATGCTTATTTTAGTTCTTTCTAACCATATCTCGGCGTTTATTTCCCGCTTTCAACGCTTCTGCTAAGGCGGTACGTATTATGGCGGGAATAGTCCCATGAGCGAAGAGATACGATGATTCTTGCTTGCAAGGTGCCAATGCCATTTCGTGGATCCGTGCAGGTTGCCGGTGGTGCCGCAGCGGGCGCCCTCGAGCGATGAGCTACCCGGAGGGCAACACTCCTCCGGGAGGCTACCCTCCAAGGGGAGGCTACCCATCCACCTCGGCGGGCCACCTCACGGAGGAGCGCACGGGGGCTACCCGGAACCGGCAGGTTGCTGTTTACCACCCTCCCACCTTTCGGGACATGGGCCCGGAACAGGAGAGAGCCTACGAGGAGGTACTACGCCTTAAACAGTTTCTTCTTGTTAGTGTAAGCACACAATTTTGGAGCCATAGACTGCCGTAAAGATACCACTGTGCAACTTGTCGTCATTAACGCGCGTCATTGTGCTTTACGCGTTTCCAGCGCGATGTTGCTCATAGCAGGAGTTCATGTAGAAGAAATACTCGCTTTGTGCTTTGCGTGCAATATGACGGAAACCATACAAATTAAACCAGTGCGAGTTGGTGGTTAAGGTCAATTCAAATGCAGCCCGCAATTAAACAACACGAAGTACAGCTTGCGGCTTCGTTTGCGTCTCGTTATCAGCTTCTTTAATCGACACTAAGTCGTTGATGCCATGTCAGAGGAATAGTGTTTAGCGCTCAGAAAACTGTAGGACTTGCTGTTACGGTTGGATGTGAGATGCCCTATACGCTCAGACTCCTCTCTGTTGTGAAACGAGAAACAAGAGATCCAACATATTTGTAACATCCGACGTTGCTGTGTACGGACGCCATCAGTCGGTGAGAACCACGCACTACAACTACAATCGGTCTACATAAAAGCCATCACATCGGGTAACGATGACCTTTTATTTCTTATTCGTTTAGGCGGTGTCCATTTCCACTTGCACGCGACTTTTCCTTTTCATGTAGGTTACTATATCAGCTTCGCTAGTTTCCAGCGCAGTTGTTGATAGACTCCTAGGGTTTCGCGGGTTCCAGGAAAATGTAACACCTTGAACACTGACCTATCGCTGTCAAGATCTTCGCACCGTTGCGAAATGAGGCGTGGGCATGTCTGGGCAGTGGGACGCCGCTTGGCGGACAAATGTGGCGGGAGTTTTGTCGGTGAGCACACAGCGGCCGCGTGATGTATATCGGTATCGGTATCCACCAATATCGGTAGAATAGCTTTGATTGCTCCGTATTGTTAGTCTGGCCAGGCTTCCTCTGTGATCGCTCATTAGAAGAAGCTGTAGGTGTAACTGAAGTGTCATAAAAATATGCTTGTCCCAACAGGAAACGAACTACTTTACCCAGAAGGGCCCCATATCTTCCAGTGTACTTGGAACATACATTTGTCCTGTTTTTTTGGTAAATATGTCTCATCCCACATCTCGTCCCAAGACTTCCGCGTACCTTGTGGAGAGGAATCGTGTAGGCAGCCGGGTTTCGCGGAAAATTCACAGACGGCAGATACTTTACATCCAAACGTCGCGTCAAGCAGCACTTTGTACCGGAGCGTTTGGTGAAACCAAATTTCCACCCCTTTCTAATCACGGGATTGTCATATGTACAAAAAAGGTCGAACTGCACTGAGACTTACAAACAATCGCCATACTGCTATTGCAAGTGTCCTTCCTTTTTTCCTCCAGATGCCAGTAAAACATTTCAGAGACTTGAAACGGTCGCCCGGCTGGTGGGTGCAACGACTGCTGGAGTCATTATGAAACGGCTCCCAAGCAAAGCACCAGGCCGGTGAAGTTTCATTCAAGTGCTTAGCACAGCTGATGTTGGTTTTTATTCACATAAACGTTTTTCGAAGTCGCGAAACACTCAAGAACAACGGCTCGCAAGAACTTGACCGCTGTAGTCCCAAGGGAACTTCGCTGACCACTGCTGCTACGCGTGCTGCAACGTCACAGCAAGACCCCGCACGCGGCCGCTATAAGGCGCTTTTTTTCATTGGTCTCTTTTATTTGCCTGTCCAGAACAGTTCTGGGCAGCTCCTGGGGTATCGAAACATGCTCTCGCAATAAAAATTGTATTGCACAAAATAACAACAATACGCAGCTACTCTGGAGCACTTTTGAGCAGTCCAAAACTAAAAATAAAGGTGACTACATATTTCGACCACGCGCATAGAGGCGCTTATACAGGTAGGCGCTTGGCGCAGGCCCAGAAGAGTGACTGTCGGGAGGAAAGGCTTTATAGTAGTGAGTAGAAAAGGTGCGTGGAATTTTAGGCACTAAGCCAATGAGAAGATCACAGAAAATTCCCAGATCAGATTTGGCGCTTCAATTATGAGAAAATATCGGGGTGCTTTCAAATCACTTCGCCATAGCACCCTGGATTTTTTCGCTGCGCCTGCATTCCATGACCTACTTTTGGATGCTTAGAAAGGGAACAATATGATCATTCGTGTTTAGGACGTCAACATCAGCTAATATAAAGCGTTTAAATTAATGTTAGAGTTAATTAGTGTTAGGGTAGTATTGTTGCGCAAACGCCAGTGTCCCCAGGTTTCTGTTTAATTTTGGTAGAGCGTGCACGTGCGTTCCGTATCCTGATTGATTGATTGATTGATTGATTGATTGATTGATTGATTGATTGATTCATTGATGGATGGATTTAACACGCCGAAGCTACACCTAGGCTATGAGGCACGCCGTAGTGGAGTGCTCTGGATTAATTTTGGCCGCCCGGGGATCCTTAACGTGCACGTAAATATCGACACACCGGCCTTTTCGCTTTTAGCCTACATCTGAATATCCGCCACCGAGGAGGTATTGGACCCGCGTCCTTGGGCTCAGCAGCACAACGCCTTAAACACTGAGACACAACGGCGGGGGTCGTTCAGTATCCCGTTTAAAAAAATCCCGGGCCGCCTCCACTAACGTGAAACCTAAGGAGGAGCGAAGCATGCATTGTGTAAGTGTATTCAGAGATTGCAAGTCTCTCTCTTGTTACACGGCGCGCGCTAATTGGGAGCCGGAGAAGCGCCTGTGGGAAGAGAAATCGCGCGCTTGCTGAGGTGGTGGCACCCTCTCTTGCGCTGAACCGGCTTTAATCAATTAAATGATAGGCAGACTGGCCGCAATTTTGCCCAAGGAGATGAAATCGTTGGGGGGTAGAGGTATACAGCTTTGCTGTAAGTCTCGTGTCTTTGAAGCTTGAAGCGTTCAGGCGCGAGGTGTTGGAAAACGAGTGTCCCGATGTGTTCTTTTAGTGCGCGTTACGTTCTAGCGCGAGGCGTTGGAAAACGAGTGCCCCTGTGTTTTAGTAGAGTGAATACAGGAGGCGACGACAGGAGACACCGACAGCCCGAGCTCCTACGGTCCTTCAGCCATAAAAAATCGGCGCAGCTTGCACTAGTGGTGCAAGGCTGGAGAATCAGCAGAGCTGGCGGCTCTTCCCTCTCCGTCGGAGACCCGGCTGTTGCACCTTGCACGGAGTTCCGAACTTTGTCGCTTAAAGTTCTCCGTGACTTGAAGGACCGGATCGTTTTGTTCGAAGGCTTTCACATCCCTCCCAAAGTGGACCGCGCTAGCTCTGCGGTTAAAACTCACATGGTTACAACGTTCCTTGTGGGCTCTCTTCAAACTTTTCTAGCAAGGGAAGGTTTATCACCGGTCGAAATTAGTTTGAATGCCACCCGAAATACGCCTGCTACGCGAGAAACTTCAGGAACACATTGTTGAAATTGTTGACAAACGCCAACTCTTGGGAGCGTTAGAACATTGGTTACTTTTTATTTGCTGCAGCAGGAGCTCAAACAACCCAGTGGTTAGTGGGTGGGTATCAAGGGTGTAAAAAAAAAGAAAATAGCAGGACAGCGTGGAAGCTATGTACCGCCTTTTATTACTTTAGCTCCCGAGACAACTTCCCAGATTCTGCGCCGCAGAAATTCCAAATATCAATTACTGCTCCCCGCCACTACCAGCATGCGCATTTAAAACTGGGGTTTTTCTTTTTTCCCCAGAGGAAATTGTGGGAGAGGGTGGAATGGCGGGCAAAGGCACTTCCGTGTTTGTTTTGGGAGGTCTAAATTTCTGGGTTTATCGGCGACATTGGAAACAAACGCACGCTCAAACGCAATATCAAAGTTCTTACACCTCGCTGAAGTGGGCACCTTTAACAGGTATATTTCAATTCGAATGAAAAGAAAATCGGACGCAGCTTTCAGGTAGAAACTCGGGTGAAATACAGACCCACTCACAGCTGTAGGTAAAATATGGGAAAAAGCGGTGATTGTAGGCGTCAATTTAATTGTGTGATGATATTAAACAGCATAAAAGTAAAATAAAAATTCACCGAGAAAAATAAAAAAATCGCGCGCTCGTTCCAATCAAATTTCCGCATCCACTTGAAAGCCGGAGAACAGGCTTGATTTTAGAGATGCAAGAAGTAACGAAAATAGTTTTTTATGAGTTAATTTTTTACACCGACGTATGGTAAGGAGAGTCTACAGAAAGTTGGGGGAGGGGGAGGCTAAAGCTGTGAAAACAATGATTCTCGGAAATCTCGAGGTTGGTTTAATAAATGTTAACTAATGCGGAAGGCGAAATATAATTTAGACACAGTAGTTAAATGCGCTTATAATTTGGTGTTAAATTGTGTTGAAAAGGCACGCTTGTTCGTCATCCTATATCACTCAAGTAAAGCATTCCGTTAGTGTTCACCAACTCTGGTTTTCATAAATTCAATGGGGCTCCTTGATGCGTGTAGCAGACGCTTAAGGACAGCCGATTTCGTTACCAGGTGATCTGCAAGCATTTGATACACATAGTACCACAAAAGCAGTTGATAATTTTGCCGGCCATACTAGGGCAATATAGAAAGCTGTACCGTCGTCTGGGCTTCAGTTGGACCGTCGTCTGCACATCCCACAATATTGTGCTCCCGCGCGCATCGCATTTCCCGTAAAGCCCCCTAAGCTGTGTTTACTTATATAAGTGCACTCCAGCCACGCAATCAACAGATCCGATGTCCCCCTCTTCGGCCAGTGGCTCGTTCCGGTGAGTGGCGTTGTCGGAGTCAAGCCGCTGAAAACGGAACGCGGGGCAAGAGCCCGTCGCGAGGAGCTCCGCACATACTGTAGGACTCTGATTTCATGCGCCTCTTTTTCCTACGCAGATAGGCCGAGTGCCACTGACAGTGTGTCGCCAGGAGCTTTTGACTTTTTTTACTTACCGGGGGGCAAAAAGTAGTGACAAATAACTGCGGTCGATCGTGGCCGACTCTGTGCCAGGGGATTAACAGCAGAATGATTGAACACATCGCTCGGGGGCAAGGCAGATATTAGTGAACCCAAGGTAACAAAGTCAAGGGGGGGAGAGGGGAGAGGGTGCTTGAAGCAAGCTTTCTAGAATGGCAAGGCCGTCTTATAGATAGTCAGAAGGGCAACAATCCTGTTATTTCACTCTTAGCGACGCCGCGAATGGCGCTTATCCGCCGCTATTGTGAAGACGAAAAAAATCTGCCACAATTATGCCTCTTACGCGAAATTTGAGAGCAGCTGTTAACATTTTTTTTATTTCGGCATATATCACTTCAAATCAACCCGTAAGCAAATGGCATCACAGTGAAATCAAAGCAGGTTCTGAACTAACCGTTTCTCGAACGCCCGACGGACCCTACCAATCCTGCTCCACTGTTTCTACGGGGCGCGCGCGCCAAAATACCGCCCATGCTTCTTCCTTCGCAGCGCTGGACCACTTTCGCCCTCAGTGCTGCGACAGAACCCTCGTAGCTTCCCCCTGCAGCCCATGCTACTCGTACCCATAGTTTCCGGTTGGGTCAAGTGGCTCGCTCCGTGAAAGCACGAGGAGAACCGAGTGTATACGAATATCTGTCCATTCCTCCTCCGCTTTCCTCCTCACTCTCCTGCAATTTCTTACCCTACTCTCCTACTCATGCTTGCTCAGTCTTCCTCCTCGCGTTCTCTTCGCTCCTGCGCCGACCTCGCCGCCGTGAAAGACAGGAAGAGGCGCCCAGGAGCTGCGCTCTAAACGTTCGTTCATTTGTAAGGGTTGTACCTGCGCAGGCATTGGCTTGCTGCAGGAAAGCATCAGTAGGATTTGCAGGGAACATCAGTCGCTTTCGGCGACACATGGGCCATGATACGGGCTACGGGCACGAAAAAAAAAAAACACGAATGTAATGAACCATTGACAGCTGTCACTAACAAACGAACGTTTCCAATCACGCCCATGTTGGCACAGGTGCCGTATAAAAACTCACATAGTCAATAGCACCGTATGCTTCTCACTAGGAAGCTGCATATAATTGTGTAAACTTATGGTCGGCGGCGTGTACTCGCAGGGCATGGACCTTGTCCGGGAACAGCGGCGGCGGCGACGGATCCTCACCCCTGCGGAGATCGCACACCAGGACGACGTGTACGCGCAGGGCATGGTCGCTGCTCTGGATGACCTGCGGAAGCAACAAGTGTTCACCGACGCCGAAGTCGTATGCACGGACGATGGCAGCCGGTTCCCAGTGCACCTGGTGCTTCTGTTCGCCGCCTGCCCGCTCTTCCGCCAGCAAGCCACAGGTGGAGAGAGCCTGGGCTCGGTGTCCGCTGCGGCTACCACCGCCAACGCATTAGGGCTCGCACCGGGCGGGGAGCCTAGCGGCCGCACGTCCCAGGAGTCCTCAACACTGGCAGGAAGTCTTAGCTCTAAGCCGCTGAAGACGTACCCCGTTGAAGGAGTGAGCGGGGAAGTCATGGATGCCCTTTTGAAGTACGTTTACAGCAACAAGGTGGTCCTCAACAGCACCAACGTGCTAAAAATGTTCCAGGCGGCGCAGCGGTTCCAGATTAAGAGAATTGTCGAAAAGTGTTTTGACTTCCTCACCAAGGACATCAACATTGCCAATTGTGTGCGCACGTTGGAGTTCGCAAGAGAACAGAAGCACCCAAACCTCGCGGAGGTGGCCCTAAATTTTATCTCTTTGAACTTTGCCGAAGTCGTGAAGTTAAATCAAGATTTTGTTCGGATGCCATACGATGACCTCAAGGCACTGCTCAGCTCCGACGAGCTGAATCTCTCGGACGAAGCACTGGCGTTTCAGGCGGCCATAGCATGGACGTCGTCAGACTCGGTGGCACGACATCGTTTCCTTCCTAGCCTTCTTAGCGCAATACGGTTCGGGCTGTGCAAGGTGGCCTTCCTTCAAGACGAAGTGTTTTCGCACCCCATGGTGAACGATGTTGATTGTCGCGCTGTACTGGAGCCAGCACACGGCCTTATCGACCAAATGGGGATCCACGAAGTGTCCAAACTGATCAATCTCTCTCATCCAATGTTACGCCCGAGAATCCCAAGGGACGTGCTGTTTGTGATTGGCGGCTGGAGCAACGGCAGCGCAACAAACCTCGTCGAGTCGTACGACTGCCGCGCCAAACGGTGGCTAATCTTCCCGGGTGACCGAGACATCATGCCCCGCGCCTACCACGGACTGGTTGCGTTGGACAACATGATCTACATGATCGGCGGCTTTGACGGCTCGCAGTGCTTCAACTGTGTCCGCTGCTTCAATCCGCTCATGCACTGCTGGAGCGAGCGGGCCTGCATGCATTTGGCCCGCTGCTATGTGAGCGTGGCCGTGCTGAACGGCAAAATTTACGCTATGGGCGGCTACGACGGCGACCGGCGCACCAACACAGCCGAGCGCTACGACCCTGACACGAACACGTGGATGCTCATCGCCGAGATGAATGACCAGAGGTCGGACGCTTGCGCCACTGTTGTCGATGGCAAGGTGTACATTGTTGGAGGGTTCACTGGAACCCAGGTCCTGAACACGGCGGAGTGTTACGACCCCAAGACAGATGAGTGGACCTACATTCGCCCCATGACGGCGCCCCGCAGCGGAGTGCGAGTCATCAACTACCAGGACACTGTGTACGTCCTGGGTGGTTTCAACGGAACGCACAGGCTTTCCACGGGAGAGAAGTACGACTTTCTTCGAGACCGCTGGCTGGAGCTGCCTAACATGCTCACTCCCAGAAGCAACTTCGCTGTAGCTGTTCTTGATGATCTGCTCTACGCCATTGGTGGATTCAACGGGACAACTACGGTTCCGTTCGTGGAATCATACGATGCCAATACAAACATGTGGCGACGAGTCACCGACATGAACATCAACCGGAGTGCCCTTGGAGCTTGCGTCGCCGTTAACCTTCCCAACTCGAGGGAATTCTCGGTCGTGGGCAATGCCGAGCGGGAGACTTAAATTTGGATGACTCAATAAATAAACTTACTCCGCTCTTCCCAAAACAGTCCCGAAGAGGCCGAAGCTTAATGGTCAGAAAGAGGGACTGCCATTATAGTCCTTAGGTTGCTGCTCGGAGGACGTTAAAAAAGCAGGACACATGCTGCCTGGACTGGTGAATTAGCGGACAGTTTCCCAACAGACCAGTCGCTGCCTAGGCCAGTCAGCGGTGGCTGGTTGTGCCAAGTCTTGGGAGGATGTGACGGAGGAGACGAAACCAAGCTGGCAGGAGACGTACAAGAAAGCCAGTAGACAAGAACAGCTTCAGCGAAGGCATCAAGAGTATAAAAAAGTATAACTGGAGTAATTTGTATCTCTTGCTAATTAAAAGTAAAACATTTTTGTTGGCTGGCTATGTTTTCACTTTATTTCAAATCCCTTTCAGTTAAAAGGCATTTCTGTTCAAGCCGTACTTTTTCTTCCCGCGAGGTTCCTGTGATATGAAAATAATTAACAGCGGCAGTTGCTGCAATGCGGTTATTACTCCTGTTCACTAGCCTTCTAGGAAATGGAAAACACATTTGTAAGGAGGTGAAAAAATAGTCGAATGCGACTAGAGGGTATGCAAACCGCGCTATAAATGCAGAGCAAGGCCCTAGCGCTATTTGAATAATCAAAAAAAAGTTCCTTGCTCTTGTCGCGAAAACTTCAGTGCCGTAGGGCTGCTTCCGTCGAGATCCGGGTTCGAATCTCATCGGATCGCAGGTATTTTTTTCTACTCGAACAAATAACGAAGATATGAAAGAAAACGTGTGAAGCAGTCGCGACCCCCTAGCCAATTTCCCACTTTTCTATGACGTCACGGAACCTTGTTTGTGCGATTGGCGGCCGCCTAACTGACCTGTCGCAACTGCACATGACTGGACGTCTGTCATGGGGCCTCTAGTTCCATTTGACCGCATCACTTGAATGCTAACGTGCAGTGAACGCACTGAAAATTATGTTTTATTGTTAGCCCGTATGACATCATTCGTGCTCATAACACGTCACTGTGGCGCAAAATTTGAAAGTTTTTAAATACCTCTTGCTTTTTTTCGTTAAAAAAAACATCTTTTGTGGCTGTAATGAAGCTGAGTGAGATACTGAATCCTAGTTCTCTGAAATTAAACGAAGTTGTATTTTTTATGAACGTTTATTTTGCCACAGGGCATATATATGGGATTATGAGGTGATGGTGATTAGATGAAAAGGAAAATATTCGCTTCGCGGATGAAGTCAAGGAGTGAACGATGATGGCGCCCATGTATCCATGCGGCGTATGCGGAGGCGTCGTCTACGCGGAGGCCCGTCGCCGCAAGGTGCCGCAGTCTCGTCGGCCTCAAGGCGAGGCAGGGCCACAGCAAGTGGTGAAGGTCGGCGATCGCGTCGCTGCGGTGGCACACTGGGCAACCAGGGTTTGTAAAGGAACCTCAGTATTGAGGCCAGTGGCGGGCCACGGCGGGCGTTAAGGCCACCCCCACCCGAATCCTCCTGAGCGCAACCTCCTCTGCATGGGTAAGACCCGGGGGGAGGGTGGCAGCACACGGTGGAATGGGAGCACGTGTGCGGCGCCGGAGGTGTTCTTTTCTCGTCACCAGGGGCGGTATTCCCGTGTTTTGTCCCTTTTGTGTCCCTTTCAAAAGTGTCCCTTTTGAGTGAGCCCTGATTGGTAAAAGCGAACACCCGGATGTGACGCCATGCAAGCACGGCGGAGCTATGAGCTGTGGCTACTCGGAGCATAGAGTTTCATACTAATATACACTAGAGGGAAATCTGGCGCCACCGTCTAGGGGAGCCGCGCTTCGGCGAGCGTGCCGTCATGTACCGGGCAGGCACGTTCCACTTGTCCTTGGCATGGCTCACAAACAGGCTGAAAAGTTGCCTCTGGCTGCAAAAATGCAACAATATTACGGCAGAAGTTTACTCAAATTTGATTTATCATTATAAAATTAAACCTCCAGAAAGATGTATTTGCCAGGGATTATTTAGAAGGTTCATGCAAGCTGAATAAAAAAAACAATGTTACCAATTTTGTTGATTTGGCTTGAAGACGAAAAAGGAGCCATGTGACTAACCAAGCCAAGGAGGCGAGGAACGTCGCTAGCTGCAATGGCGCCGCCCGCGGCGGCACGCGAATGCAGCGCCAGATTTCCCTCTAGTATATATTAGTATGAAACTCTATGACTCGGAGCAGACGATTTGGAGCAGACGATTTTTCGTCGCCTTATTGTAGGTTCGCTCGCGGAACAATAAACGCATAAAAGATACTCTGATACGGTTTCAGTTCTTTAAAATGCGTTTGCAAGAACAGTTACGGAATTTGAATCAAAGGTCCACTTCTTAACCGGAAGTACGTCACGATGAAAGGGACGCAAAAGGGACGTTTTCAAAAGGGACAGTTACGAGAATACCGCCCCAGGAGAGTGGCATCATCCAGCTCTAACGGGGAAGTCGGAGATGGAACGGATGCTGCCAGTCGGGCTGCTACGTCTGCATTGCAGTGTTCTGTGAGTAGGTCACGTGGAACCCATTCAATCAGAATCTTGTGAGCGATTCCTGCCGCAAGTTGATGAATACTCTGAGCCAGCACAGGGCTACGACTAACTAACCGTAGTAGGCGGACTGCTTGTAGAGCATCGGTGCGAACTACGATGCGCGCCCCGGGCTGAAAAGTGATTCCGGTTACAGCAATCAGAGCATCTCTAATGGCTACAAGTTCTGCACAGAACGATGATTTTCTCTTCATGGCTCCTTTGAAGCGGCGGCCATTTCATTGACCGGACAACTACTACAACTGCTACAACAAATACAGAAACAGGAGTTTTTCGCAGAATAGGGCCCCTAAGGCTTTCCCCCTCGTGCCCGCTGCGTCTGGGAAGTACATAAGCACACGACGACAACAACAACAACAACAACAACAACAACAACAATAACAACAACAAATCTTAGGACTTGGTCAGGTCTTGGCTTACCTATCATTGTATCCGAATGCAGGACGAAATCAGGAAACGAAAGTTTTAGTAATCATGCACACAAGCTGCGCGTTCACATTCCTTTCTTTTGTTTTCCGACTTCAACTAACACCTGACAACTCGGCGGACGCATTTTTAACAGCGAAGCTGTAGAGCAAATCATTTGTCTATGGTTTCCGCAGTTAAAAATACAAAGGAAATGCCGAGCACTCGTGACGGTACGTTCATCAAGATAAGCATACTCACTTAGCGAGATCGCCCAATATTGGCGAAAAAACTCCAGCGTTCGCCGCGTGCCTCGAGCGCACTTTCGTCAAGCCAGGCGTATCCATTTAGGGATATTGACCGACATCGGCCATAAAAGAAGTCCAGCGTTCGCCGCATCACGGAAACATTTGCTCGGAACGAGAATGACACGTATGCATAGCGTACGCTCTTCGTTCGTTCGTCCTCGTGTCGTCGTGCGCATGCGCTCTGTAGAGAAGAAGAGCCGCGACTTGAATGTTCAAGCTGCTGTGAGTGATAATTGACTCCACGTGGCCCGGCCACGGATAGTTCGCACGGCCGAGGAAGAGGCCGCGCTTCGAGATGCTAGGCGTCCAAAGCATACGCTAGAGATGATAAGTCGCGCTTGCAGAGTGGCGCCCGAAGACGTCGACCAAAACGACGAACTCACTCTGGCCTTGCTCAACATAAGGTCATTGAAATTGCCATGCCGCCGACGTTAACCACGACACCACAACGATACTAAAACTCAACTTTGTGTGCGTCAATGACCACCTACAACAGCTTCGCCATTCAAGTCTTGCGCTTGAGTGCAAGCTTCCCTGAATTTTTTTAGGTCTTCAGAGTAGGCAGTTCACAAACAATAGGAGGTGTCGTTGAAAGAGATAGATAGATAGATAGATAGATAGATAGATAGATAGATAGATAGATAGATAGATAGATAGATAGATAGATAGATAGATAGATAGATAAATATATATATATATATATATATATATATATATATATATATATATATATATATATATATATATATATATATATATATATATATATATATATAGAGAGAGAGAGAGAGAGAGAGAGAGAGAGAACTTTATTACGCAATAATGCGAGAGTGGTTCCTCAGTCCAGGAGCCCGTGTGCTGTCCAGGCTGCCGTAGCCCTGGTCACAAGCAGGAGCTGGTCCTCAGGTCGACAGCTGGACAGCAGCATCTCCCACTGCTCAGGGGAAGGGGACGGGTTCATTTTTGTGCAGTCGAATAATATGTGTGTCACATTTCCTGGTTCCTGGCAGAATTTGCACTTATCAGAGTACTGTATAGGAAAGAGTAAATGCATACGGATGGGGTGGGGAAAAATACCTTCTTGATTTTGCCTGAGTGTGATTTCTTGGATTTTGGTCAAAGATGTGTGAGGACTGGGGAAGGTCTCTCTCGTGTTTCGGTAGCACTGGGTGATTTCTTGGTAAGTGAGGAGAGGTGCGGAAACAGCCCAGGGTCTCAGCGGCTCGGTGAGTGAGGTCTGGATTCTGTTGATGAGCAAAATTGTTGCCCGTCAGTGCAGAGTGGGCGGGAGTCCACACAATGTCCACCCGATGGGCAGGCAGATGTTCTTTCAGAAGTCAGCATGTGGCGAGGGCCACCCGTCCCGACAAGAACCTGCGGCAGGCGGCTTGCGAATCGGTCAATATAACCTTGGAGGTGGTTTGGGCAAGGGCGAGCGCAATAGCTAATTCTTCAGCGTCCAGGGAGGAAGTTGTCCGAATTGAAGCGGTGGTGATGAGGGCGTTCTTAAAGGTTACCACTGCCACCATAGTTTGGTTATCTGGGTAACTGGCCGCATCTGTGTAGATTACGTCGGATCAGCTGCTGTAAAGTTTTTCGTGGGCTTTACTTCGGGCTTCTCTACGACCAGAGTGGAGGTCCGGGTGCATATTTCTGGGAATGGGGCGCACAAAAATGAACTGGCGCCAAGTGTCGGGGATGGTGACCAGGTGGGTCTGGTCAGGGCATGACCATTGAATATTTCGAAGGACCGCGCGGCCTGCTTTGGTTTGGGCAAGTTGAAGGCGTTGACTGGACAGGTGTCCTTCGATGAGCTCCTCTGTGGTATTGTGGAACCCCATGCTAAGTAGTTTGGCCGTAGACGTGCTCATCGGGAGACCCAAAGCTTTTTTTGTTGCTTTGCGAATGAGGCGGTCGAGTTTGTCGATGTCGGTTCGAGTTGGGACAATATGGCGCGACGTAAGTGAGGCGGGAGATGACAAAGGCCTGAACGAGCTGAAGAGTATCTTTTTCGTTCATGCCTTGGTGCCGGTTGGTGATGCGACGAATCATATGTATTACCTGATCAGTTGCTTTACTGAGGTTGTAAAGTGTTTGGTCGTTTCTAGTGTTGGCTTGGATAGTAAGACCCAGGAACTTCAGGGCTCTAGCCGGTTGGATAGTGTGTCCGTCGAGGGTAACCGAGGTTTTGTCAGGGTCAGTGTTGAGGCTGTGCTTACGAACTATAATTAATTCTGACTTTTGAGCAGAACAGCGGAGGCCATTGCCTTGGGCATACTCGTTCACTGTGTCCGCAGCACGTTGAGTATTACTCCATCTAACATTTGAGTATTATTTAAATAACATTTGAGTATTTGAGTATTTATTTGAGTATTACTCCATCTAACATCAAGTTGTCCCGATAGCAGAGAGAGGTCTGGGCTTGTGTAACGACATGTGCTAGTCCCTGTGCGGGTCGGCGTGTTGGGATCGTTCAGGAGGGTGAGGCTGAAGTTTTCGATGGCTGACACCACGTTCTGCCCTTTTCTTGTGTTATACTTGTACCCCAAAGCTGGTATGGAGCCTTAAAGTCCCCGAGTACAAGTAGTGGACACTGCCTAGCGAGGTTTAGAACTTCCTGAATTGTCCTCTGGATCTCTGGTTGCTTGGTGAAAGGGCGACAGTAAATGTTCAAAATAAATAGATTACGTGTTTGTTTGATGGAAGGGGAGAGGACCTCCACAAGCCTGTGTTCACAGCCGGCTTGTGGCGTGAGATGCAGTGTGGCTGCAATAGAGTTACGAACTAAAGTAGCTGTAATTTTTTTCAAGGGGTCTTTATAGGAGAGCTTGGTGGGTCCATTTGTTTCCTGTAATACTATAATATCTGGTTGTGGGTCTAAAGTAAGTATGTACTGTTGTAGAGAGGCTGCTTTGCATCGGTAGCTACGGCAATTCCATTGAAGGATCGCCGTGGCTTGTTGCTTAGAGGGTGACGTGGCCACCTGAAGGCGGGTGGCAGGTCATGCCATTGACCGTTCGAGCGTGTGATACTTCGCGGCGATGAGGACGGGAGCCACAACCGTCGATTCTGTCTTGTCTAATGGGCCCTGCGTCAGTGCGGGTTTCAAGGCCTCCGGAATTGACGACGAGAGAAGCCTGCGTTTCCTATCGGAGGGTGGCCAGATCTTCCTCAGGGATTGAAATTTTTGCTTGGGGATGACGTTGTCTGAGCGAAGGTTTTTGATTTGCTCATTCAAATCTCCAAGCTGATTGACTAGTTGAGCAAAGACGTCCTGAGACGAGGGAGGTTGGTTTCCAGTCTGTAAGGTGTGATTTTGGTCTGCAGCGGGTGTGGATGAGTGAGCCATAGGTTCGAAATCAGGATTGGGTTTCTTTCGTTTTTCTGGGTTAGTGCTGGGGGGTGCGTGTTCTAAGGCTTCCAGACGTGATTGTAAAGGGGCTATCATATTTTCTGCAATTCAAGGATTTGCAGCAACTGAGAGCACTCGTGGTATTGTGTGTTAGCCGGGGGTGACTGTGTATGGGAGGGGGTTTGGTGTAGAGCAGTGCGAGATACGTGCTGAGCCCAACTTACTTGTTTTGAGTTTTCTTTGTGTGCAGGCGGCCTCGCTGGCCCTCAGCCAGGCCCCTTGCTTTTGGATCTGCTCCGGCGTCTCGAACTTAGAGTAGCAGACCGCTCCCTTCTCCAGCCACGTGGAGGGGTCGGGTCCCGAGCTCTGTCCCGGCTGGCCGCGTCGACGTGCCGGAACCGTCGTTGCCGAAGGATGTAGGGTTCGGCATAGCGCTTCGTGCAGCTAGGCGAGACCAAGAGATGGGGACCCCCACAAAGCCCACAGGTGGGGAAGCAGGGATGGTCTGGGGCCGGGTCTCTGAGCCCGCAGTGGTGACACACTTGGACGTTGAGCTAAAGGCAGGCCGTAGACCGATGTCCTACGTCATGGCACCTGGCGCAGACTGGAACTCTCTGCTTGTGCAATGAGCAAGCGTATTCGGCCCCATAGAGGCGTTCAAAGTACGGGACCTTCGACCCTGCAAAGGTCAGGATCACGGTCGTGGTTTGGCCAAGACGACGCACTGCATAGATTTCGTGCTCAGTTTGGTCGAGGTCGCTGAGAATTTCATTATTTGTGAAGCGGAGGGGACCCCATGGATTACACCCTTCCTGGCATCATCGTGAGCAAGTCCGTACAGTGATACTGGATGAACGGCGGTGCCCAGGATAATCTGCTTGACTTGAACGAGGGCTCGGGCTGCTTCCGCAGAGGGAGTGCTGATGGTAGCTGTATTCTGTATAGAGTCGATGCGAAGCCTGAGGTTTGCTTTTCGCCACGTGGCGTTAATCGCGTTGAGCAGGGCCACTGCAACTTCGGCGTATTCCACGTCTCGGAGGCGTAAACCACCTTGCGGGCGTAAGACGAGCTTATAATCGCCTCGGGGGAGTGGCTGAGGACGAAATGTGGGCTTACGTGCCTGCAGTAGGTCGGCTGCTTGCGCTTGGGCTGGTGACACGCCTACAATGGTTGCTAGCGGCGTGATGGTGCCGCGTTGGCGTCGGCGTTGAGATCGCGACACGACCTCGATGAAATCGTCGTCTTGATTCGTAGTGGCAGGCTGTTGACCGTCCTGGTCCGTGATATCCGATTCCATAGCTTGATGCAGATTTGGATGAAGGGCTTGCACGTGCGAAGTGCCGTCACCATCACGCAAAGAGCTTTGCATGCCGTTCTAGGGAGTTAGGCTTACCTACCGCGGTAGGCCTGGCGGGTGGTTCTGCGCCCTAAATATCCAAAAATCGCATCCACAGGGTCAAACGTGGTGTCGGGGTGATCCTTTCGACTGGCTGAGTTCGATGACACCACAGGTTTGGAGGGTCAGGAGAAATCGCATGTTTGCTCGAAGAACACGGAGCCCATGTGAAATGCGACCATACAGCTCGAGCTGATGATGATGATCCTCTGTCGTTGAAAGACAGTGGTATGTGATCAGGCCCTCTTATTTTAGTTTGTGTTAGTTTCGACAGGCTCAGCGTGTCATATGGTGATGCTTACAAGAAGCGTATTGTCGCGTACGCGTTTTGCTCTATAAGCCCGTCGCCGCGCTGTTCACGGAAGATATATGTAGCAGATGATGAAGGTTTGCGAGCGCTCGCCTCAAGACAAGACGACGCAGCATTAAATTCTTTGTCGTGTGCTGATCAGCGGGTATAATTTTGTTTTATCCATCGTGCTTTCTTTGTAGAATGTCCGTGAAATTTATGCCACATTGCTTGTTCAGGGTAATGATCAATATCCGAGGTATGATATGGGCAAGTGTAGTTGGTTTGCTGTCAGGTATGAGTGCTCCGCTAGATTATATAAGCGCACAAAACCGATTTACATCGTAGTGTATACCCGTAGCAGGACCATCTGAGGAAATGCTGCTTACGGAGAGAGAGAGAGAGAGAGAGATAGAGAGAGAGAGAGAAACTTTTATTTCTGGCGAGGTTTCATACTAGCGAGTGTCCCTTAGGTGGGGAAGGCGCGCCAGGTAATCTTGAGCCCTAGTGGTGGTCAGGAGCTGTAGCTCGGGCGAAGAGCTCCCAGTCACCTCCAGCCAGGTAGTGAGAGGGTTGGGTAAACGGAAAAGGGGTAAAAAGGGGCATTCGAAAATGGAGTGTGGCGTGGTATCTCTAGCGCTACATGCCGGGCAGTTTGGGTGGGGATATAATGTGGGATAGATATGGTGGAGGACGTGTGTGGTGTGGAGGGAATGGATCTGTAATTGTCGCCATAATCTGTCTAGGGGTGGAGGGAGAGACGTGTGAGGGGGAGGTAGTTCTAGCCGCCGTAGGCGGTAATGTGTGGTAAGGTCATTAAAGGTAAGCAAGGGTTCGAGGGACTTTCGTGCGCCGTGCTGCGAGACGTCCACTTCTGGGGCTCCGTAAATCAGTCTTCAAACAGCCAGGTGAGCCGTTTCCGCACCGCCAAAGCCCACGTGGCCGGGGGTCCAGTGGAGGATTGTGGTTTGGTCGGGAGGAGGGCAGGATAGGAGAATTTGGCGAGCAGGGAAGGAGATGTGTCCCTGCGCAACATTTCGTACGGCCATCTCAGAATCGGAGAATATGTGAAATGGGGGCGGTTGGTGTGTTATGGCCAGCGCTATTGCCGCTTCCACGGCCTCGTGGGGGTGGGCTGTGCGAATGGTGGCTGCCGCTGCTGGGATCAGTCTGCCTCCTATAATAATAGCAACAGCGAAAGCTTGTAGGTGTCTGTATTCTGCGGCGTCCACGTAAATGGAGGCAGGAGAGGAGGGCAATAGACGGGAGTGAGCCAAGGCGCGGGCCCTTCGTCGGGCTGCGTGGTGGGTAGGATGCATGTGGCGGGGAAGGGGGAGGATTTCGAGGTTGTCATGGTAGGATAGGGGTAGATGGTAATGTTGGGAGAGGGGGGCTGGAGCAGCGAGGTTGAGTTGGTGTAAGAGGATCGAACCAGTGGGGGTTGCGGATAAACGAGCGATTTGGCTAAAGCGGTGGGCTTTTATGAGCTCGGGAATGGTGTTAAAGGTGCCAGTTGAGAGGAGGCGGATCGTGGAGGTGTTGGAAGGAAGAAGAAGTGCTGCTCTGTATACCCTGCGTTGTAAGGCTTCCAATTTGTCAAGTTCCGCTTTTGTGAGTGATAAGTAAGGTAGAGAGTACGTGAGGCGTGGTGTGAAAAGAGCTGTAACAAAAACACTCTTAGTAAACGTCAGGGCAGTGTAACTACAACAAGCTCCATGCATATGCCGGTTCCGCTACGCTGGCCTGTGATACACATGTGCCCCTGGCGCTTATACAGGCCGAGTGTACCACACTGAGATCGCGTCGGAAACGTTTATACTCTCGCAAACGCACCACATTTGCGAACACAATGACTGCTTCACTTAACTATGTATTTTCAACGCACACAGACATTAGATCTCAGTCGTCAACGTGCCCCGAAAGCAGCGGCGACAGTTGGAAGCGGGCCGAAGCGTCCCGCGGCTGCTTTCGAAACGGTCCGCTAGGGGGATTTTAGTGGTGCCCCTACAGGCAGCGCTCGAGGCTTATTCGCCCCAAGATCGAACACAGTCGGCCCCTGGCGGCGGCGGGACGAACCGCTCCTAGTGTGGATGGCGGTCTCGCGTCGTCTGCTCGTTGACATTGCGCGCGGCGCAAGACGCGTGCTGCACACGATAAATAACGAATATGTGCACTTGTTTGACACTAAGCAGTGGTATAGTTACCTCTGCTTGCGGATTTTATCTAGAGACGTAATAATCAGCGGCCGTTGCGGGATAATGCCCTAGTTTAGTTCCACGAAACATCGTCGCCGCTGTCACTGCTTGTGTGTGAAACGTGTTATAACATTTCTTCGCCACTTTACACTTTTCCTATTATTGAGTGCAGTCGACTGCCGTTTCAGGAACGTCAAAGGGTGCTTTTTGAAGGTGGCGTGGTGGTTATTTAAAGGATAAAAGTTTACTACACGAAACGGGTAACAAGCGACAAGACCCGTGTATACTCGTGCATTTGACACACCCTTGTAAAATTGCGCTGTGTCCTTTTAGAAAGAAGAAACAAACAAAAACAATTACACTGCACACGACCCATGCGCTATAGCGCTCATACATTACCGGGGACGTATCTCACACCCGCAAGCGCCTGTGTGATCGAATATATTCTTCCCGTACCTTTTCGAAAATAAATAGCGTTTTTAGATAGTCGTTGCTTGTACCGTGTTGTTAATTTTATGTATTATTTAAAATACGTTTCTGTGGATGCGGAAGAGGATTTCAGGGGGATCTCTCGGTAAAATTTAGCAGTTCTGAGTTTGCGTCTGTCCTGTGGTATTTCGTGTGCCATTTTTAGATATCCCATTTTCAAATCCTGACATAAATTATCTTGTTCAGAAATGGGTTTCACTCAGCATAACCAAATGCCTAATATGGTCACGTCTTAACCTCTTAAGGTGGACCTAAGTTTAAAGGGGAAAAAATCGCGTAATATAATGCGCGTTGTTGCCCACATGTGTGGAGGATGTGTGCAACTACTCGCTGGATTTTTTCATTTATCCCACAATACTAGCTTCAAATACTATTTTGAAAAAGGCGAGCCACAATTCCTGGACAATCATAAGCCAAAGGAGGGATTATTCAGTTTTGAAAATACTGGCGTCTAGTTGTTGAAATACTCCTTTTTCACTGCTACGGAACACGACGCCTAGCGTACTTTGAATTGCAAGTAATACTGATAGCCAACGTTTGGCTTTTCGCGTTACATGCGTTCTCTTCTAGGTGCGCTTGGAACGTTGGCAGAACTCCCCCCCCCCCCCAAAAAAAAAAGCGAAATGCACAGAAAAGTTATATCAGTGCCTTTTTTAGCCAATCCTCAAGAATTCAATGCCAAGACAAAAGTGAGGTTCAGCTTAAAAGACAAAGTAGTTACCGGGATCTCGTTGCACTGTTTCGTAACGAGAAATAAAAAGGAACGTGTTACTACATCTGCAACACGGCAACTTCATTTGCCATCTTCGTTGTTCTTAAGCGACATTACGCAAGAATGCAAACACATCTCGCTGTTCTAGGCACCTGTTAGGTTTTGAAAGGAACTCAAATGGTCAACAGTGCAGCCGTAACAGAAAATTCGTGCTCACTGTGAGGTCCCAGAAGCTTGCAACCTGCTTGTCACTTTGAAAGTCTAGCTAAACATGAGATGTTGATTGTACTGCCCGCGTTAGCAATTTAATTCGCAAGTTCACTTGCTACGAAAGCCTTAAATAAGTGATCCGACACTGTTATTTATCAAGCCTGCCTTCGGTGTCGCTAAAATTTTATTTAACCAAGGCTGCGCGCAACAGACACGTTCGAACGGTTGCATTTACATCTCTGCGCTGGTTAAAATACAGTAATTTTATGTTGCCTTTCGAACACACAAAAATATCGTCAGCTCTTAGAAAAAATGGCAGGGCAGCTAAGTGGTGTTACCATTTCAGGACATCCCACAAATACAGGAATGCGTCATGTTACCAATGAAAGCGATTGAAACTGCTGTTGTAAACTGAATTCCAGAGGTCGAGGCTTGATGATTTGTTTCTATTTATGCTTTTATTGAAGGCTCAACGCCATAGTCTGGAAAGATCGGGCTTGCTACGAGCCACGGCGTGCAAGTTCATTGTCATTATTTCGGCCGTTCTGAGATTCCCGATCGTTCGCCGCTGTTTTGTCGTAGTAATGAAAACCTATCCGATTCCTTGCAATACATTGAACGTCTAGGAACAGCATACCACTCTTGTCGGAGCCTTTCATGCTCACACACGGCGCGAAAAAAGCACGACGCGCGCCCACAGTGTGCGTTTTCCCGGGCCGCTCAGCGGAGCATCCACTAGCAGCGCGACGCTGCCGCGACATATTTGTCGATCTCCGCCGAATCGGGCTCCTGTGCTGGAGTTTTGGTAAGGTCCCTAAAATTACTAAGGTAGCGCCCACCGCTCCCTCCGTCTCCGCCGCTCTTCTCTTTTTCTCTGCCCTCACCCGCGGCGCCACGCGCCCTTGAACTCGGCGGCGGTGCCGCCATTTTTGTTGGCTGCTTCATAGCAGGCGCCCTCGCAACGCTACGGGCCGGTCACTGGAGTTTTTCGCTCTGGTTTTTGCGCCAAATCGCTGTTTGGTGGCATTTATATGATTTCTAGAGTACTATTTTACCAACATGCTCTAAGTGAGGTTGCTTTGTTTTACATTTTTGTCTACAAAAGAATATCTGTGTGTACACGCACATCGCGGTGTTTACGTCTGCGGCATGTTTGTAACATCTCAAGATAGTTCGTGAACGCGAAAGGATCGAACGTGAACATTTCGAACTGCTCTGTTACGGTAATTCCTTTCTGGAATTCGCGTGACTGTGGTCGTGCAATCACTGCACAGAGGGCTTGCGCACGGCTCGCGGCAGTATACGCCTCGAGCTACGCGATCGCTGCGCCACCTGCCGCCGCTTCTCTGCGGCGCTTACGGGATGTCCGCTGCGCACCTGATAGCGGCTCATGGAGTGTTTTGGTTCTCTTTCGCTTCTTTTTGCCTTTCCGCGCCCTAAACATCATGTTATGGTGATGTATGTAAACAAATAGTACGTTTAGGGCACTTCAAAAAACTGCTGCGTCCTCATTAGAGTAATCAAACGCCAACAAGAGCTAACCGGGGACGCGGTACTGTGCGCTTCTTCGACCGCTCTTACGGGCGTCCGCGACGGCAGCGGCATATCACCACTGTCACCTCCGAGTATCTCAGGCACAAGTGAATTCTATTGACGCCTAGTTTAGACCTGATATTGGCACAGTAGAGGTTGGTTTCGTTTCGCAGCGCGGACAACGAATTCGGCCTTGTTTTGAATGTGTACCTTGTAGAAAAATATCAGTCGGAGAGGTGATTCCCTAATACATGACAATAACGTGTGCCTTTTGTAGAAATAGAGGCCACGCGAACATGTTTGGGTCCTTAAATATGTGCCCACTCCCGCCTGATAGCATGGACCAAGGAGACAATGAAACCACGGAAAAATAAATGGTCTGCCAAGTCCGGGAGCAATGTAATAGCTGAAAAAACCCAGTGCAGCTTCGGAAATCCTAGAGACGTTCGTCTTACCTTAACCAAGGTTGAACTCACTAGAACAAGTAGATGCGAAATGCACTGATATTTTCCAAGACAAGGAGAGGCAGGAGGGGGCACTTAACTATCGTTGTGTACACAAATGCGAAGCTAAATCAAAGAATGACCGTTTTAGTAATCACACGCAAGCTGCGTGTTGACCTTTATTTTGTTTTTTACTTTAACGAGCAGCTGATCACTCGGCAGACACATTTTTTGAAGTATACACCAAGGAATTTCTCAAGCGATAAAAGGAGGAGGAGGAGGTAGCCTTTTTTGTGGCAGGAAGACTCTACGTCAAGTGGGGGAAGGGGAAGTAGAAGGTGGGGGGTTTGTAACTTTGGATATCTTAAATGCGTACAGTTCGATCCAAAACAAGTGGGCTCCTTAAGAATGTTGAAGAGGCCGCGTGGGGTGAGGAGAGCAGGCTCACGACTCTAGACTGCTCGCGCTAGACAGCTTTTTAGGGAAAAGTGTGCAATTAAAGCCAGCATGGAGGGTTCCAGTGTACGAGGGTCGATGTAAAGAGAGGTTGTATTTGGAGGAGGCTTGAAGGTTCTTTAGCGCGCGAACTTCGGGCAGTTCCAAATTAGGTGCTGGAGATTGGCGGGAGTGGGGGCGGCGGAGAAGGGACATCGAGGCGGTAGAGACGGGGTGTACCATTTACGGAAGGTCTCAGGGGTAAGGCTAGCATTAGCAAAATATTTGTTTATGAAAATTTCGGCTGATCTTGGGAGTGAGGGCCGGGCGGATAAAAAGCCGGTTGGAGTCAGGGCCTTGAGGCGAAGTCGTTGCAGTTTACGAAGTCGTTGCAGTTTTAACACCCCTCCCTTCTGGCCGCAAAATTATTCTCGTCTCAGCCTACTACAAACCTATCGACAGTTCGTCACGTTCCTCCGAGTTTGCCTAGATTCCGGTCTTGTCACCCGTCACCCAAATATTCCAATACTCATTTGTGGTGACTTCAATGTCCCTCACCCCCAATGGGGTTACAGCCGCACATCTGCTCGAGGAAGCTCTCTCGCCGACACCATGGATCTCCACAATTTCATTCTTATCAATGAACCTTTCCAAAAGACAAGAATTGGCCCTCCTAAACCTCAGGAAGACACCACACCGGACCTCACTTGGGCAACACCCAGTCTCATCAAAAGTTGGTCCCCCTATTCTACAACCTGGGGTAGTGACCACTTCCCCCTCCTTATAACGTTTCGTGGCAAGAAGACGCGCACCAAGCATACACTATCACGACTAGACTGGGACACCTTCCGCGAATATATCGACCAAAAAGACCCCCCTGCCTCCTTCGATGATTTTGCGAATGTTATTCGAACTTGTGCCCAAGCAGCCACCGAAGAAATCGAGTGCTCTTCCGACACACCACCTCTCGATGCCCACCTCAGAAACCTCTGGAAAAAAGTGCTGTATCTCACACAACTGTACCGCTCTACCGGCAAACGTCATACAATCCTTGTCCGCATCCGCCGCCAGTATAAACTCATCACGTCGTATCAACGTTGCCTTTCCAATAACCACTGGAATGATCTCTGTGCTACACTCGGTCATGGAAAAGGCCTTCGGGCTCTCCGGAAAATTCCCCAAAGTCTTGGACCAAAGAAAAAACAGCGACTTCCACTATTTGCTACCCTCACGCTCGCAAAAGACCCAGTCAGCGTTGAACATGATATCTTTATGGCTTTCTTCCCCCACGCCCAACTCCATCCCCCTCCTCCTCTTCCACACATACCCATTTCATCGCCACAGAACGACCTCGACCTTCCCTTCACCTTCAATGAACTTTACACGGCCATTCACCAAGGTAAACCCAAATCTGCCCCTGGACATGACGGTGTGACCTGGAAACACCTCCGCAACTTGCCAAAACCTGCCCTTGTTGCCTTACTTGGCCATGTTAACCGCTGCTGGGAAAATGGTGAAGTTACTGAGCATCTTAAGCTCACTCTCATCTTCCCTATTCCCAAACCCAAGAAGCCTGGTACCGGCCCAACTGACCTCACCAACCTCCGACCCATCTCTCTTACTCCTGTTTTCTGCAAACTCATAGAAAGGCTAATCAATAACCGTACCACCCATTACCTCGAATATGTCAAACCATACTTTCACCCTGCACAGACTGGCTTCCGCCACGACCTGACCACTCACGACAGCCTTTGGCTATTACGTCGAGTGATCAATCGCTCCTATCACAACCACTCTCTTCCCGACTTGATCCTAGCAGTTGACCTACGCAAGGCTTTTGATCGCGTTAACCAATCCGCCATACTAGAGGAACTGGCGCACGCCTACCCAAGCACCCGGGCACAAATCTGTATCAGCAATTTTCTGAACGCTCGGCCAATACGACTTCAAGGATATCACCCAGGCTGGACTCCTCGCACTTACTACCTTGACCACGGGGTACCTCAGGGATCCATACTTTCTCCGATACTATTTAATCTCGCCATGGTGAGGGTCGCTCGAAATCTCGAACGTGACTCTGCTGCATGATTCACAATATATGCAGACGATGTAACCATATGGACTGAATCAGCCTACTTTTCATGCTCCGATGACATGCAAACCGAACTCCAAGCCGCCGCAAATAGCCTTGAATGCTCCCTGGCCTCTCTTGGTCTGGAATTAGCCCCCGAGGTCTTTTAGCCCCCGAATTAGCCATCGAGTTAGCCCCCTGGAATTAGCCCCCGAGGTCTGGAATTACCGCGCAGGTCTCCGTTCCTCCTCGCCTATCTCTCTCCTGCCACCTACCTGTCCCCGCCATCGGGCTGCTGCTCCGTGCCGGGCGCCCCGCCAGATGGCGACCCGGGTCCCATGCACGTCTCCGTTCACCCCTCGCCTATATCTCGCCAGAAGGGTTGCAAGGTGGGCTAGTTGGAAAGACAAATGCTTGAATGAAACCCGCGTGAACTTTACAAAGACAAAGGAAGTGGAACACAAGTTGTGTCAACGTGCGTTTGAGAGAGCATGAATAGTCATTCACGAAATTGAAGTCATCGAAGTATTGTCGGTTGTTGCGCAGTTGTCAACAAAGAAAGCAGTAGGCTTGGGCAACATTTCTGCAAAACTAATCAAGGAAAACAGTGATATCATAGGACCCATCTTGTGCCGTCTGTTCAACCATTCCTTGCTTGAATACACCTACCCGTCGTTCTTAAAGATAGCCCGAGTTACACCGGTATTTAAGGATGGCGATACTTCTGACCCTTCCAGCTACAGACCTATTTCTGTTCTAAGCGTTATTAATAACATATTTGAGAACATTCTCTCTAAACGCATTCACAATTTCCTAGATAAATATAATGTTACTTGCCCACAGCAACATGGATTTCCTCCGAAGCATTCCACTAGCTCAGCCGTCATGAAACTCACCCAGTCTATCAACAGTGCGCTAAACAACAAACTAGCTGCTGTTATATTTCTAGATATAAAAAAGACCTTTGATACGGTTAACCATGACATCTTGCTAAACAATAAAAATATACGGGTTTCGTGATAGGGTGCTTGAATTTTTTGCTAGCTATCGTACAAATCGTCAACAAGTAGTCTCAATGAAAAATATGACGTCATCCATGCAGTACTTGAGAACAGGAGTACCGCAGGGCTCTACTCATGGTCCGTTATTTTTTTCCCTTTACGTGAACGACTTGCCTCAGATATTAACCTCAGCCAATTCTCTCATGTACGCTGATGACACTGCCATTATAATTACTACCAGTCATACTACCGAACTCGAAAGCATCGCAATAGCTGAGCTGAAAAAAAATCTCAGACTGGTATCTGAGAAACAAAATGATAGTCAACACGAAGCAAACTAAGTATGTACTTTTCCAGTCCCGAAACATATCTCTCTCTTTAGCTGATATCAATTTAACTATATGCCAAGCGCAGCTTGAATCAACCAACCTTTTTACGTACCTCGATGTGACCTTAGACAAGCATATACACTGGGAACATCAGGTCGACGCGGTCTGCGCGAAGACTGCGTCTGGCTGCTCTGCTCTAGTTCAGCTACGTGAATACATCGACACCGATTTTCTGCGAGTCCTATACTTCGCGTTAGTGCAGACTCATCTTACGCATTGCATCGAGTCGTGGGGCTGGACATACAATACTTACCTAGAGCACCTGAGACGAGCGCAAAAATGAACCCTTAGAATAATTACGCTTTCTGGCTACTCTCCACCCAGCAAGGCGCTGTTTACTCAACTACGCATCTTACCATTTGATCTCCTTCGTGAGAAAAAAACTGCTGTATGCATCCACAACGTAATAAGAAACACCTTCCGTTTGA
Source organism: Haemaphysalis longicornis (assembly GCF_048455015.1). NCBI lineage: Eukaryota > Metazoa > Arthropoda > Arachnida > Ixodida > Ixodidae > Haemaphysalis > Haemaphysalis longicornis. Next base: position 195,879,454 of record NW_027526203.1, on the reverse strand, counting down.
CGTGTCTACACTCAATACTCCTCCACTCGCGACGCGGGGCCATGCCTTTTTAAATTTTAACTTAGCCGTAAAAAGAAACGTTTACGGGGAACGTATGTTGGAATTTACTGGTGTAAAGGTCTGGAACAGCCTGCCGGATGACGTAAAAGTTGCTAAAAATATTTATGTTGCAATAAAAACGCACTACCTTAAAATGAATGACGCAACTTGAATTCATGCTGGAAGCTATTATTTTTACCTACTTCCACACTTATACCCCATTACCGAATGGCGTGATACTTGTTATACAATGTGATAACCTCCTGCCTTTTAAAAGTGATTCTTGTGCTTTGATATTGTTAATGTATTCGTTGCAACCTGAGTGACAAATGCAATTGCCATTGTATATTGCTGGTAAAAATTAAAAAAGCTTTTGTTTACTTCATGGGCTTATATAATTGTATTGATTCAAGAAATTTGTACTTTAAGGAGTGTTTAGATTGCCTTTTAACGTTTTTTTACGTTTACTGTCGACCATGTGTACTGACATGTGTTGTCTGCAATTCTTACATAGTTTTTATTTCGCCCCTTACTAGCCGCTGGTTATGGGTCCAAACAGTTTTTGCGTATGTTTTGTAACGCCACACAGAACAGCAAATTGAATTGAATTGAATTAAAGGGGCCCCATCATCTACTTTTTCTTCACATCCTATTAGGTGCAGCGGATGTAGACCTTTTGCCACTGACATTTTAGTCACGCACCGTGAACAAACGCCCCGCGAAATTATGGAACCATTAGCAGAAAGAGGAGACAAGTGGGTCAGCCAAGCAAGCGTGTGTCTTCATCCCAAAGACATTGCATATCTGCGTGGGCCTTGACTGTCACCGGTGTCTATCTAGTTGCCGTGGCTTTTGTAAACTTGTTTCACACATGTGCGATGTTTTTTGTTGTTTTGTGTTAAGTGTTTATATTCACCCTTCTACATTGTTAGATCAGCGGCTGTCCTAGCGTTCCACTTCTTTTGTCTTTAAGTTCATGATGGTTTCATCCAAGACGTAGGTCGGCAAACTCACTCATGAGTGCACTCCCACACCCCCCACTCACCACTCACGAGTGAGTGGTGAGTGAGCCTCACCGTCGTTTTGATCTGGTGAGTGCGAGTGCGAGTGAGTGCGAGCGCCACTCACGGTGAGCCCCATTCACCACTCGCGAGTGCGAGTTTCACTCGCGGCGAGCCACGCTCAGCACTCTCGAGTGCGAAAGCCACTCGCGGTGAACTCCACTCACCACTCGCGAGTGCGAGTTCCACTCGCGGTGAGCCCCACTCACCACTCGCGAGTGCGAGCTGCACTCGCGGTGAGCCCCACTCGCCACTCGTGAGTGCGAGTTCCACTCGCGGCGAGCCCCGCTCAGCACTCGCGAGTGCGAAAGCCACTCGCGGTGAACCCCACTCACCACTCGCGAGTGCGAGTTCCACTCGCGGTGAGCCCCACTCACCACTCGCGAGTGCGAGCTGCACTCGCGGTGAGCCCCACTCGCCACTCGTGAGTGCGAGTTCCACTCGCGGCGAGCTCCGCTCACCACTCATGAGTGGCGAGTGAACGCGCGCTTCTTGCGCGATGTGCGGGGCTTACCGCGGTGAGCATCACTCGCTGTTCGCATTCGTCGCAGGAGCCGCTTGCTGTGGTAATTGCTGCTGGCGATATCCACTCGTACGCACAGCCACTAGTTAGTGGAACGACTGCCTTTAGCTTCGGGAATATGTGGCTACTCCCCTTTATAATAAAGGCACCGTGGAATCAACTCTCCAGTGACCTGTTGATTTAGGAATACGATTTGGATGGACGTCTGACGCCATAATGCACTGATACTCTCACTGCCATGACTCATTGGGGCTGTTGCGCGCACTCCCGACGAATCATGTTTCTGGCTCGCAGCGTTTTGTGTTGGAATTAGTGTCGGTAACGACGTCGCAAGAAAGTGATTGCACTTCACTACCGCTAAGCGCTGCGATGGAGGCATTAGGAAGCACCGTGATCTAGTGCCGTAGTACTTGGTGTACATAACTGGCCTGCTTGCTGCAGCTGTCAATAGGCTGGCTTTTCTGAAGCGCAAATCGTGAGTGCCCGTATTCGTATGAAAAGGTATCACAGATTTTCACGGATAGGCGTATCAGGATGGCGAAACGGTTCGGATGGGCGAGTTGCGTGTTGTCGAAGCAGCTAGCTCATTTTGGAGGCCTTGGTGTATTAAACGTATCAGTGTTTGCCATTACTTGTTACGGCGGCGCTCTGTTATGATGCTCGCTTACACGCGGACTTGTCACACATCCTTCTACGGCAGTTACGGTGCGAGCCTTGAGGCATGTGATTTGCTGCTGTCCGGGTGTTTGACCCACCTGAAAACTTCACCGCTGCTGTTTTATTGCAAACTTCACCGAAACGTTTACGTTTCGTTATGTTGCGTGAATGTTGCATTGACTCATATACGCCTATGTGCGTACCTTTCGCAAGCAAACGAAAGAAGCTCGCTTTGCATCACCTCACGTGGTATTTGTCATGATGACTCGCCGACTGCACCCCTTCGTTGAGTTCACATTCTCCCTCTGAAGTTTGTGTATCCGTTCGTACAGATTCACAAGAATCGTACGTTATGTCTGACTCCTCATTCGCCTTACCGAATCGCGGAGTTCGAATTGTTACTGTTGCGTGCATTTTGTCAAATATATATTTGATATCTGCAGATCGCGAAAGGTAAGATACTCGCTGTTCGCGCTGCTCTGTTGTTATCGACCATCATTTAGCATTACGCTTGTGAATTTGCCTGCCCAAGTTGAAATCGGAACCTGGGCTCCCGCGTTTTGCTTTTTTCATTCTGTCCGTTCACGGTCGCCAACCAGCTGGTTATGAAGGCGAAATTGCTTCTGCTGCTTTATTTTCGTATTTAGCGTTGTGGTCAGCCCGAACACTGCAGTCCCCGTCATGCTTGCTGCGCTGATTCGCTGAAAAGGGCTTCGCAGTCTAGTGTTCCTCATATTTTGTGCCCCGTATGTAGATCGTCGTCCGCGTGCCGATGGCGTGCAGACTAGCGGAGGGGTACTGTGACCCCTGTGGGGTGTGACGAACAGTACGCGTTCTCGGCCGTCGGATAGCGTAATTTGTGAGTGGGTGAGTGAGTGAATGAGTGCGTGCGTGCGTGAGTGCGTGTGCGTGTTCACGTGAGTGCGTCTACGTGCGTGCGCGAGAGTTCGTAGGTGTGTGCGTGCGTGCGCGTGTTCAAGTGCGTTGGTGTGTGTGTGCGTGCATGTGCGTGCGTGAGTGTGTCCGATGACTTATTCTCCCCGTTATTTCATATAAACTTTCGACGTGAACTTGTTTCGGTGCCCGGGGCGGGCGCATGACGGTGTAGTTTAGGATCAAGCTGCGGTTTTGCTCTGTGGCAAGTTGGCGCCGTTTAGAAAGGGGTACGGGGAGGGAGGCGGGCGCCAGGCAACTCGTCTCCATGAGTACGCCCGCGCTAAAGTCAGGCAGCGCCGATTTGGCGCGACCACGCAGCGCCGCCCCTTTCCCTCGCCTTGTCTCCGCCAAGCGCTCAAGGCCAAGCGCTCCAGTAGCGTTCCTCCGCCTTTCTTGCCGTTTTCAATCTTTTTGCGGCGGTGTTTTGCTGGACACTCTCGCACTGCGCCCTTTTCACCTGGGATTACTCTTGAAATAAACTGTTTGGAGGGTTGTCCAGAGCGAATTGACTGCGCAATTTTAGTGGCTGGGATAGCGCGCTTCGAGATAGGAATTTTTGCGCGCGCTAACCAGTATATTGACAGATGGCAACAGCTTTTCTAAGTTTTTCTTCCGAACTGGACTATTTCTTTTATGTTTGCCACCGCTGTCAAAATTTTCAGTGTTTCTTTTCTTTTGTAGAATCTGAGCGAAATAGCATAGACAATAATAAAAAGTTATCATGAATGGCTTCTGGCAAATTTGCGAGAATTTGTTCATTTCGTAAAAGAGTCCAGCGACGATTACCGCTTTGAAAGTGACATATCAAGACATGTGCTTATAATAACCGAATACATACTTCCCCATTCCTGAGAAAGGTAAATTTTAGCTCAAATGAGTAAGTATTTCATGCCCGAAAATATGTGTACTGCCGACAGCGAAAACGACGAATGCCGCTCATAACAAAATCGACGCATTAGTACTTGTAAAAATCACAACCTACTTTAACGTCGACACAATCAAAGTACCAAAAAATAAAATCACGGCATATTGATGACCACGCGAGATAAGACGTGACAGATAGGACGTGACGCATCTTTTGTTGACAAAATATCTACACAACCCATATGAGCTGCTAAACAGGCTAGATAAATGAAGGCTGTCTTACCGTCTTTGAATGTATTTCATATCTTTATTTCTGACGGCTACACAGTTTCATTGAACGGAGGGCATTTCAGAGAAAAGAGGTAAGAACGTGTACAAAACATGAGCACAGACACATAGATATACACACGAAAAGTAATCCGGAACGCACAGTTATTGCCCTCAAAACTCACCACGTTTATTTACTTATTTATTTATTTACAGTGTCCCTAAATGCCCTACACTCTTAGTCAATTCCTGGTTATCCGACCAGCATGCAGGCGGGCTGCTGCGTCAATTTAAAGCCGCTTATAAAGCGGCGGTTCAGGCGGCCTCGAGCGCAAGCGGCCCACCGAAGACGCGGCCCAGCGTTTAAGCGGCCCTCTTGAGGGCCGCCTAACCAGAGGGTCACCTAAAACCCGGGCCGTGTGTTCGGCGGGCCGCTGGCCGTAAGCTCGCAATACAGGCTTTTTTTCAATTGGATCAAGTTGGTAGGAGTTAATGATTCTTTTGGGGCATGCCTCATAGCCAATGTGAAGCTTATCTCTTAAAACACCCAATTTTTTTCTGGCTTCACGTAACATAGTGGTGTCGGTGTCAATAGGGCCGCATTGAAGGTCTCCGCAAAATGGAACGATTCATGTGGTTTACAATAAAGGCGAGATTTAAACTCCCGTGCTGTAAAAAAACAGTCAGTTGGGATGTGAATCAGAGGTGGTTGTGAGTGAGCGTGAGTGGGTGCACAGTGCGTGTGAGAGGAGGAAGCGAGTGGTGACTGCGCGTGAGTGTGAGTGGTCATTGCAAGTGGTGAGTGCGAGTGCGAGGGAGTGTAAGCGGCGAATGCGAGTGGTGAGCGTGAGCGCGGATGAGTGCGAGTGGTGAGCGTGAGCGCGAGTAAGTGCGAATGGTGAGGACGAATGGCGAGTGTGAGCGGGAGTGAGTGCGAGTTGTGAGAGTGGAGTGGTGAGCGTGAGTGGGAGTGAGTGCGAGTAGTGAGGGTGATGGGGTGAGCGTGAGCACGAGTGAGTGCGAGTGGTGACGATGAGTGGTGAGCGTGAGCGGGAGTGAGTGCGAGTCGTGGGGGCGAGTGGAGAGCGTGAGCGCGAGTGAGTGCGAGTGGTGGGGACGAGTGGCGAGCGTGAGCGCGAGTGAGTGGGAGTAGTAAGGGCGGAGTGGCGCGCGTGAGTGCGGGTGTGTGCGCGTGGTGAGGGCGGAGTGGCGAGCGCGAGTGCGAGTGAGTGCGTTAGGATAAATATATTTTTTGAGTGAGTGTGAGTGAGTGGCATCCAGTTTTGCCGAGTTATGCAATACTTAGCCTATGTCTCTCCTGCCGCCTACCTCTCCCCGCCATCGGGACGCTGCTCCGTGCCGGGCGCTAGCGGAAGGGGCGTGGTTTGACCTCTAGCTCTCAAGGTCAAAACTGGTCACCCCGCGAAGACATGCCCGAGGTAGCGTAATGTAGCTTTCCCTACAAAAGCCAAATATTCAGAGACTACACTCTTCACGAAGAAGGAGCGTATAATCGCGAACATAAAAAAGAACAAAATGACGTTAGGCATCTTTATCGATTATAGTAAAGCCTTCGGCTGTCTAAATCATGAAATGTTACTGAAAAAGTTGTATTACCCCGGAATACGCGGTGTGTGAAATTCCTTTTAATGTCCTATATTTCTGGTCGACTCCAGAGTGTACAAATCGGCGATTTTTATTCTTTTTTTAAAAACAGCCTCTTGTGGTGTACCCCAAGGAAGTATTCTATAGGCCCTTACTTTTCAATTCATATCTCGATGACATTGTTAACATTCCCTGTGACGCTAAATTCCTGTTGCATGCAGACGGCACCAACGGTTTTCTTTCCGGCAGTAATATAGAAGAAATTGTGGTAAAACATAAATTAGCACTTACTGAAATTTTGGAATGGTCCAACTCCAATGGACTCAAACTTAATGCAGGTAAAAGTCTTATTTAAGGCTGAGCAAGCTAAAACAAGCAAGAAAGGTGGAAAGTGTGTTAACATTCCACGGCACACCTATTGAAATAGTTGACAAAGTACTAGGTGTTACCTAATCTGCAGACCTCACATGGACAATGAATTGAAGCACTAGGACAATGGGGAAAGCAAGTCCTAGCGCTTCAATTCATTGGCATGTTCTACCAAGAGGCCCAAACCAGCACCTTCACATGGACGTCTGCCGTTGAAATGCTGGTTCGATACCTGTCATACACCACTTGTGCGATATCGCGATGTCGCAATTTTCTCCTAGAGTATATAAAGCTAAAAATGTAACAGGCCCTATTTGCTACCCACATTAACTCATGCGGCATAGTTTGGGGAATGGCTACGATGGGTAGCCTACATTTAATAATCCGCCTTCTAAAGAGAGTGCTTCATTTTATTACAAATCTCCGTTTCAGAAAGCCTGTTTTCCCAACATTATAAATGACTAGCGTAAAAAATTTATATGATTTCCGTCTACTTGATTCATATGTTTTTCTAATGGCAAATTCAAAAACTTCACCGTACAACGTCACGTATTACTCTTCAAACAAGTGACTATAGATAGGTAGCTCGTTCCCATTCGGCGCACCTGGTACCTATTACAGTCGCTGCAATATTCATTGCCCCCCGCCCTTAACAAATATTAAAATGATGGTATCGACTGCAGTAGTTGTACGAAGACGAACCTGCTTAAATATTTTTGGCCAGTTAGCTATTTGTGGGAAACATGTTTTCTGTTTCTTATGCATATAAACTGCTGCTCTCATCTATACATAAACAAAAAATTAGTGCCCTTCCACTCTGTGAAGAAAGATGACCTGCGAAGCTGGATGCAGTCCACGGAGCGCACGAAAGAAAACCCGTTTGTTCGTAATTTGCGATTGAGCATACTTCCTAGCCAATTAGCTGAATGAAATTTGGAAGGACCCGAGCTTCAGTCCCGCGGACAAACATGGAGTTGTCTGTTTTATGCCCGCGTCGTAGGCATATTACTGTTTGTGTAACACACCAACACAATCAGCTCGACCACTGAGAGGACATCGGACAAGTCACATTGGGCCGTTTGACGTCTAAGTTTAATCCTCTCACCAGCACAACAAACATGTTATCCGTAAACGCATGAAACCTATAGCTTCGCGTGCACGCCCCCTCCCCCAACCCGTGCACGCCGGCAACCGGTTATGTGCACGGGATTAGGAGTGAAACAAACCGTCGAAAATGTCGCTATAAAAAGCCCTTTAAAGGAGCCATGAAGAGAAAACACAAGTTTGGTTCATTCAAAAGATTGTCTCGTTAGAATCATACTGACACCACTTTTAACGTAAACTTCGCTCAAATAACCTAGGAAAAACGGCAATGGTCATGCGACCCACCAGCTCATTTCCCGCAACAGAACCTATGATGTCACATGAGCTAAGCCCTGCGATTGGCGGAGGCTGGCAGAAGCAGACGCAAATTAGGTAGATCTTACAAACTTGACGAACGAGCGATTTGCGCTTAAATTTAGGGCACATTCTTTACAAAGCAATAAGAATCATGGGACAAACAGTGGAAGTTACGAAAGCACATGTAAACATAGAAGTACTGATGCGTTCTGCTGTTCGTACTGCGCACAGCATGCTTGGTTTAGCTGCACAGCACTACGGGGCTTGGGGTTGTATCAGACGACACTGGCCGATTGACGCAAGCAACGGTGTCTTACGTGACCCCATTTGTCGAGCGAGCACTGTTTCAGGGAACGAATATTTTCTCCCAGAACAAAAACAAGCCAGGTTTAAATGCGGGCAAAAACAAACCAAAGGCTTGTCACGGTATGGTGGCGCCATCTAGGTTACGGAACGTAAAGAAACGCGGGAACAAACCAACACCGCTGTACAGGGTGGAGACAACCTTTGAACGGTCCCGTGCCGCCGCAATTGGGCCAACGGGCTCAACGCGTTATTCTTTTCGTTTCCCACGAGACCTAGCAACGCGAAACAGACAATATGATTCAAACTTTTTCAGCAAACCGCGTTGCGGCGATAATTTTAGCGCGGCTTTGACACAATGACTTGCTTCGGCGGCGAGCGAGCAACCGAAAATGGCGGCGCCAGCGTATACGTGTCTCTACCCTGCACGGCGGATGCGTGAATGAAGGTACTCTAGGCTGCAGAGCGGTCGGTTCCTGGGATGTCATTTGACCACGAAAACGCACGATTGAGCGGGAAAATCAAAATTTTAACCTAACTTGTTTAATTTCTCAGTGAATAAAGCACCGTTTGTATCCGGACAAGCGCTGGGGGCACTATAAAACACGAAATCTTTCGAATAAAACCAACTTCCATTTTCTCTTCATGGCTCCTTTAAGCTTGTGGGAATTACGAAGGTCCGCCATCTTCCCTATCTCCATCGGCTCGCCGCGGAGGCGAGAAGGGAAGGTCCCTCTCTCTCCCTGCGACCGTGCGTTTCCCCGCCGCGAGAGGATGACGGCAGGGGCACTGCCGACCCCCTCACGAGACCGGTTTGTCCGGAAACTCCGGGTGGGCTGTCCGGGGCCGACGACGAAGGAAGACCCTCTTTGGATACCAGCCATCATCGGGAGCGGCCGTAGGTACGCGTTGCTCCTTTTAAGTGCGAATGCACTTTATAAGCGACCCCAAACCATCCACCGCCGGCGGCGGCGGCGGCGTCGGCGGCGGTGGCGGCGTCCGCAGTGCTCCTCTATATTTAACAAAGAAACAGCATCCGGCGCCAGGTTCCGATCCGAGGACTTTGCGGGCCGCAGCCCGACGCTCTACCGAATAAGCCACGGACGCGACGCTGATATCGGTGTCAGTAACGCGCCTTATATCTTTAACGCATTCAAACTACGTCGTCAGCGGCGTGCGTTGGCGACTCAGCGGCGTTATAGCGGCTTGATAACTGCGTGGTGTACACGTGATACTAAAAACCCGATGGAAGAGAAGGCGGCGAGGCGGTGGGCTGCGGGGGCCGAGCGCAAGCGCCGCAAGCGGGCCGACAACCGTGCATTCGCACTTTCACATTCTCCCCCTCGGGGAAATGCGGGGGAATTTTTTGGCCTTCCTTTGTCCGCCCTCGCGCCTGTTTCTCCCGTCCTGACCAAGGTGGTCTTGGCAGTGGTAGAGCGACGCGCCCGACGTTCCTTATTGCAGAGCAATAAACGTCGGGGTAGGCGATTGCCGTGTCTTGTGTTCCTTGCTGTTCGCTGCCGCTACGCCAAGTTGGCGGTCCGTGGCGGCGGTCAGTGGAGCTAGCCTTGCGGCCGAGTCTCGAGGGTCGAGCTTGGCCACCGTGAGAACCCTGGTCCCCAAAAGCTGAACAAGTAATTTTGCCCCACGTCAGCGTTCCAAGCAGCCAAGTTGCCGTGCATTTGGGAGGTATTCGAAGCTACTCGACGAGTTGCAACTAGATGACCCAACATCGGCGGGAGCGGCTTTCTATTGTTTTCGCGCCTATTCCGTTTCTGTTCGGGCCGACGCTTCTTCAATTCCCGCTCTTCCTCCAAGCAAGCCACATGCGCCCGTCCCATATAACGAGTTAAAGCTGAAAGGTTTCGAGCTTTATTCTCGAGGACAAACGTCTGGCTGTCCGTTTCCCTCCCCCGTCGTAGGAATCTTACCCACCAACCCAGACCGAAACCGCTCCATTACGGAGGGCAGCTGGTGATGGATGCATATTTAGGCGGAAAATACACCGGCGAAATTGCCTCTCAGAAATTCTTTCAAGTTGAAGAAGACTTATGCGCTCACGCCGGTGTTCCAACCGGGCAAGTGGCACTTCAATTCACACCTACTCGGCGAGGTGGAATTGGAGGCGGCCGTGGCGGCTGCGGCTTTCGGTCATTTTTACGCCCATTCGCGCTTCTGTGTGTTCTCCACAATCACCTGATAATGGCGGTACCGCCGTTGTCAGCCCATAGCGCAACTCGTGAAAGAGGCATCGGTGGTGGCGAGGGGAAAAACAGTTGTGATAGGCGGTCTGCGCTGGCGAGGAGCAGCCCCGGAGCGGGGCCGAGTAAATCGACTTCACTGGAATGAAAACTGGGGGGTTAGACATATACTGCTTCGCAGTAATAATTGATTATACGGTATGTGCAGGTGCTGAGCGCACCTGCATGCGCCTTGGGAATTCACGGGAAACAGCACACCATCGTCTGGTAGTCTGGCGCTCGCGAGCAGTTGTCGCTACCTTAGTTTAGAACCCGTTGCTTTGTCAGCTGCACCTCGCGCCGGCATGCCCCGAAGTCACCATGCAAGATGTTCTCTTTCACGTGGCCGCTTTCTGAGAAGCAAGATAGTCTGCTGAAACTCTTAGGCCTCCTATTGTAACGTTGGATTACCGGTGTAACAGGGACGCTTTGAATAGAAATTTGACGAGGAAAACGAAATTCAACAGGATCATACGAACTATTTTGAATCTGGATGCGGAACTGCGATGAGAACACGTCGTTTTTTGCGATTGTCATTGGCGTGTAATGCTGTACGCGAGCGGTTTAAACATCAACTTAAAAATCCTTCAAACCAGGGTTCTGCCAGTGGGCTTTGCGCCTCCCGCGAAGCCCGGCTGCCCAAGCAGCAGTAGCACCTGGCCTCTGACCAGTTGACCGGTGGTCGACCAGCTGGAGTGCTACTGCTGCAATATCATGATTACCAAAATCCGAGATCATTACACACCGCCCTGCAAGGGGGGCAATTATATTGCGACGTACCATGCTCGATGCAGCCTTAACCACAGAGTTAACCACAAACGTAACGAGCTAGGGTACGCTATTCCTTTCTGTCTCTTGCACTCAACTGTGTAGCGTTCGCATAGCAGCGCCGGCGAAAACAACGCGACACTTCCCGCTCGAGTAACCAAAGAGGCGCCGACCTCGCTGCCCCCGCTGGCAGCACGAACGCAAGAGGGCCACAGCCATGGCACGCGCACCACAGCCAGTGCCCCGAGCGGAGGCCGCAGCGTCGGTCCGCACTGAGCAGCCACCAAGTTACGCGGAGATGGCCAGGCGCCGCTCCAGCCAGCAGCAGCAGTCTGCAGCTACCCAGGACACCAGCAGCAGCCACGCAAGCCAGCCAGGCGCCCACCTTCCCAGCCGTCCGCACAGCCTGTGGTGGAGCAGCTGCCCGCAGCCTCAGCCGCAACCGGTCAGGACCAGCTGGTTCCCATCCTGCTGGCCCTGGTGCACAGCCTCGTGGGTCGCCTGCCTGCTGAAGACCACGCCCACCTGGCGGCCATTGCTGGCCTTGCACACCTGAGCGCCCCTCCCCCGCCGACTCCAAGCATGGCTAACAGACCCTGACGGACAGGCTAGCGGCCACGCATCCTGCAGTGGAACTGAAACCACCTGGGACCGCGCCACGTGGAACTGGCAAAGCAGCTGCTGTGGAAGCACTTCGAGACCGACGTCTGCGGCAGCTCCCTGCGCCTACCGGGGTACGTGTGCCACGCCAGAGCAACTAGCTGCAGCCTGCGCTCCTCCACCAGCCATCCGTGCCAAAACGTCAGCCACGCACCACGCAAGTCCCAGGCAGCTGTCTACGTGAGGGCTGGGCTCAACAGTGCTCCAGTGGACCTAGCCTCGGTCGTGAATGGCCCCATGGAATGCGCCGCCGTAACGGTGCGCATGGGGTCCATGGACGCCACTGTGGCCAGCGTCTACATCTGCCCAGCATAGCCCTGGGATGCCCCAGCTGTTGGGCGGCTGCGGGCCCACCTGGGCCCGGAGGTTTTCATGTGAGGAGATTTTAACGCGCACAACCCAGCCTAGGGCAGCCCCCGCACTACCCGCGGGGAACGAGAGCTGCTGGGTGCTACTACAGCTGCGGCCTGCTCGTGGCCAACACAGGCAGCTCCACCTTCACCCGCCCTGGTCCCTCGGACACGGCCCAGCTGTGCCATATTGACGTTACACTGGTGTCCCAGCGGTGTTCCTACCCCTGGGAAACCGCCACCAGCACCAGAAGTCGGACCACTACCACATCCTGGTCACCCCCAGGAGCGACCGGAGGCGAGCAGACACCAGGGTCTACGCCATTACCAACTGGAACAACTGCTGCAAGAAGATGGCAGAGTGTCTGGAGGACCCAGCGCCTGATTTCCTGGCACCTGTCTTGCGCAGCGCCAACACGGCCACGGTACGGGGGAAGGTGCCCCTCTGCACGGCACTGCCGGACCTGGAGTTCCTGAGACACCGGGCCAGGCGCAACCAGCCGCAACGGCTGGCCATCCAAGCAGGCGTCCAGAAGACTGGACGGCGTACCGGCAGGTGGATGCGCAGAGCAGGAGGAGAGCCAAGCAGCGGTGGATGCAAAGCTGGCAGTCGCTCTGCTCCTCCATGGACTCGCGTAGGGATCCGGCGAAAGCCTGGAGAGCATTTCGGGCCTTCCTCCAGCCTGCAGTCACCAACGGGCTCCCTCTGCTGGCCTCCGCCATTTCCTTGGGCATCAACGCGGAGGCCTTGGCAGAGCGGCTAGCGGGCCAGTTCACCCCGGCTCTGCCGCTGCGGCCCAGCTGCACGTGTTGCCGGTGGCCCCCCAGGACCCGCAAGTGGTGGCCATTTCCAATGGCGACATCACACTCCGGGAGCTTCGGGCTGCCCTGGATCGATTCCCCAAGTGGCGGAGCACCCCTGGCATTGGCGGGGTGACGTACCAGATGGTTCGGAACCTGGACGTAACCCAGCTGGAGCCGCTTCTGCAGCTCGTCAACCTTCTTGGCGGGTGGCACTTGTCAGGATGATGCTGAAGGTCGGTAAGCCGCCCACCGAGCCTGCATCGTACCGGCCGGTTTTCGTGACGTCCGCAGCGGGGACGCTGATAGAGAGAAGGGTCATGGCTCGCCTCCAGTGTATTGCGGATCGGCGGGGCGTCTTCCACGAGCAGCAAAGCGGTTTCAGGCGCCACCGCTTCACGGCTGACTCCCTGGGAGCTCTGGTGTCTATGCTGGAGCAGGCCCGTCATAACAAGGAGGTGGCCTTCTTGCTCCTGCTGGACATGAAGTCGGCCATCGGCTTCGTCCCCCACACGGCCACCCTGGAAGTCCTGGACAGCATGGGCGTTCTAGGGCACCTCCGGAGTTACGTGAGGGCGTTCCTGGCCAATCGGACCCTTCGAGTCAAGGTGGGCCGTGCAACCAGCAGCGCATGAGACGTCAGCTCTGGGGTTCCCTAGGGGAGAGTGCTCTGCCCATTCCTCTTCAACCTTGTCCTGGCTCCACTCCCGAAGTACATCCCAGCTGGGCTTCTGAAGCAACCCTGGTGCTTCTGGTGCTGCCCCTGGTGCAACTCACGCCACGCCGATGGGAGGAGCTGGAGGTGGATCAGCGCCGGGCTATCCGCCTTTGCCTGGGCTTTCCGAGCACATCTGCAATGGCGGCGACGTACACGGAGGCAGGCTACTGGCCTATGCAAATGCGGGCCCTGCAGGTGGGGCTCCACCACATTCACCTCCTGCAGGGCACACCGGACGGCGCGGCACTCCTCCAACGCTACCACAGCCGGCCCAACTCTCGGATGGGCATGCTGCTCAGTATTTTCGAGAACCACATCGTGTTGCCGCAGCGGCCCCGCCTGGAGCCACCGTCCCTAGGCACAGGGCAGGGTCTACACATCGCCACCACGTAGCCAGGCATCCGTAGCAAGATTATTTTTTACTTTTACAGGATTTCGAAGCGACTTACAACATTAACACGACCCAATTTTTAGAAGCAGCAGAAGAAAGTAGTGGGCCACTCAAGCAAGAGGTCCGTAGCAAGAGGTCCATTCACCCCAGGCCATCCACCAAGAGGTGTCCGCCCTGCTTCAGGACGACGCTGCCCGACTTCTGCAGGTGTGCACGGATGGCTCCGTGCAACAGTGGTCGGGCAGAGACGGAGGCGCCTGCACGGCCCTGGAACTCGGCACCAGTCAGGTGTGCAGCCTGCCCTTCCCGTCCTCATTCACCCTCGCAGAGCTGGCTGGACTCCACTTGACCACGGATCTTCTTCTAGAGCAGAGGACCCAGGTCCGGGGGCCCATCATCCTGACTGACTCATGGTCTGCCCTGCTCCGTCTGCGCGCCGCCGAGCAGCCAACCAGCTCTAGCGGCTACGTAGAGCGGTCGCTGGCGGCCAAACTTCGTGCGGTGGCGGCCCAGGCGTGTCCACTGCGACTTCACTGGCTGCCATCGCAAGTGGACATCATGGGCAACGAGGTTGTAGACGCCCTGGCCAAGGGTACTGCTCGCCAGGCAGCTGCCCCAACCTCCTTGGATGTGGTGTTATTCGACGCTGCAAGGACTATCCTGGCGCAAATGGTGAAGGCAATGCATCCAGATGCCCAAGTGGTCAGTGGCCAGGCCCCACGGGTCCTCTCCGGACGCATCAGCAGAGACGCCCGGTCGCTCATGCTTCGCCTGCGGCTTAATTGCTGCAACGTGGGAGCCCGCCTGCACCACCAGAACCGCCGGGCGTCCTCCACCTGCGCCGACTGCCCAGAGCCCGAGACGCTCAAGCAGTTTCTTTATGTGAAAGCACCAGTTGACCTGGCAGGTTGAAAATACGGTGTCGGGACCAAGTGATAGCCCACAAAACGGCCAACGGTGAAGGAACAACAAAATTAGATGAAAAAAGACTTGTAAACAAAGTTTAGTATATTTGAGTATCGATGGCAATCGAATCCAGGGCTAGCCACCTTACCAGGGCCTCGGCAAACCGAGATGAGCATGAATCCGCAATGCCTCTTCGGCTAAATGGCTCTGGCTGACTAAAAGGGGACATATAGTGAGTGCATTGCAGTCATCCACCGTGCGTTAAAGACATGCGCTGTGGCTTACATGAGTAATTTGAGCATGCTAATTTCAGAGGTCGCCATTAAACGAGTACCAACAAACGTTCCCGTTTAACTTTGCTTGGAGGTGCGAGCGCGGGTTTGTTCCGGCCTGACGTTAGTACCGCCGTCATGCGGCCTCCTCTTAAAGCTGCGATCATACGGCGCTGCCCCACCAGGTGGCGCCCGCGGGCAGTAGGGGATAGAATTTCTCCCCTAGGGGAGCACATAGAGTTTCTTACAATATACACTAGCGTCTATGCGGCTCACATCAAGGCCGTCTGTGTCGTCTTGGGCCGCCATTACATCATGCGCTCGCCTTAGTTTCATCATTGGCTTGGATTGAAACGTTCTAGTG
Source organism: Haemaphysalis longicornis (assembly GCF_048455015.1). Taxonomy (NCBI): domain Eukaryota; kingdom Metazoa; phylum Arthropoda; class Arachnida; order Ixodida; family Ixodidae; genus Haemaphysalis; species Haemaphysalis longicornis. The sequence continues at coordinate 195,863,959 of NW_027526203.1, read as the reverse complement.
GCCGCAAATTTAAACAAAGTGCCACAAAAACTCGAAGAATAGTGTGCAATTATGTAAGTGGAAAATAAAATAGGCTATTTTAAAAGTAAGGAAAACGGAAGTAAAGCGTATTTTTGCCGGGACGGTTGTGCCTACTATTCTGCAGACCAAGATGGCAGTTAACAACAATGTTAATATTTTGTGGCAAAAATTATTAGAGACTCTTCTTTTATTAATTTTACCATTATTTTAAACAATAAGTTGTTTGAAGAGCTTGGAAATGTTTTTGAGCATGCCTGTGAAAACATCGCCTTCGTGGCGAACTGGTGCACCGATTATCAGCTACAGTTTAACAAAACTTGCTGCTGAGCGGGTTGGTTCATTCTTTAAGAAAAAAGCAAACGTGGCGTTAAGCAGTCGTGGGCGAATGCAAAATATGGACGGCCGCAGGCGTCCGTGTCTCTCGTATTTTGTCTTCGTCGAAGTACGTTTTGTTTCTTTTTTTTGTCAGCTACAAATTTCGCGGCGGCATATTACCTGCTCAGTTATACATTCTTCAACTGCGGCATGACCAACCTTAGATACGATCCCGCACTGCCTGCTGTTTCACCGAACACAGCTACCACAGAAGAGGGGGGATTTCGGCTTCCTCGTAGCTCGTAGACGTGTCAAGGCATAGTGAAGAAAGCAACTCCCAAAAACCGCTTAAGAATCCAATTGTCATGCCAAGCGCAAGTCAAAAGCGGGGGTCTTCCCATAACCGCCACGGCGACATGGATTCCCAGGCGCAGTTTCCACTCTAGTATACTTACTAAGAAACTCTTTGGGGGAGCAGAGTTGCGCGTCCATCCGCCACCTTGAATTCCAGTTCGTGCGGGAAAGACACCCGTCTCGCATGTAGGAGCTGCCGCCTGGCCGACGCCCCAGCGGCAGCGGCGAGGAGGGGTAGCGAGGAGCGGCGTGGACAAAAATTACACCATCTTCCCGTAGGGGAACCGTGAGTAGTATGCGAAGCAGCCATGGGGTCGACTGAAGTCCCCATTAGTTTTCAGTTCGTCGTTTCCGTTCACGTTCAGCTTCGCATGCCTTCATTGTATCAGTAGCTTCTTGACGTAGTTTGACTGAGTGAAGGACATAAGGCGCGTTTGTAGCATATGCTCCCGTCTCGGTTTGTAGCGCGGTGGGAAGAGCGCCACGTACCTCCCGTTGCGGCCAGGGAGTTGTGGGATCGAAACCGGGCGCCGTCAAACTATTTCTTTTTGTAGTGGACTGCACTGACGTCAGCCCAAACGCTGACGGGGCTGAAGAGACGCGCATGCGCAGTAGAGTGCGGACGGCGGACAACGACAACGAGGGAGGGAGGGACACAGCGCCAAGCATGAGATGCTTCGCATCTAAAAACTGGCACACGATAGTCGGCCGCTTATCAGCTGAGCGGCCTCCGCTGCCGCCGCTTCCAAAACCGCCGATGCCCAATTGATCTGAATACGGGGTCTTGTGCACAGCACTGAAAGCGGGCTTTCCTGTCGAACTGGAACCCGCGGCATGTGGCAATCAGACGCGCAACTCTTGCGCTACGCGATATACAGGAACTCTAGTAGGGGATAAATGGAGAGAAAAAATGGAAGCTAAAACGTCGTTAGAGGTGTACAGGGCTAAGAAATCAGGCATCAGAAAGAAAAATTTCTACGATAATTTGAAGGGCAGTGCTTTGCTTGAGGCTAGAGCAGGTTGCTTTGGAACTAAGAGCTTTGTGCCGAAGTACACAGAAAATGATGGGGTATGCATAATCCGCAGAAAAGAAATAAACTATGCGGCACTTTGTTTAGACTGTGAGTGTCCATCCAAATCTTCAAAAGGGAAATATTCGGCTTCCAGAAGCCCTAGGATTTAAGGATAGAACAGCGGGAGTTAACTTGATTGATTTATTGTATGGTTTAACGCGCCGACGCAACGCAGGCGATGAGGCGCGCCGTAGTGGAGGGCTCCGGATTAATTTACAGCACCTGGGAATCTTTAACGTGCGCCGAAATCTCGTACACACGGGCGTTTTTGCTTTTCGCCTCCATCAGAAAAGTGGCCGCTGCGGCCGGGAATCGAACCCGCCACCTCGTGCACAGCAGCGAAACGTTTAGCCACTCAGCCACCGCGGCGGGTCGGGAGTTAACTTCAAGGCTGTCTAGGCGACTAAAGCAGGCTGGCGAGTTGGGCGAGTTGGTGTATTTGCATCTTGGGGAACAGCGCGAACTAACAGGGACACAATAAGAAAGTAGTGGACCGGACTAGCGCTGACTTTCAACTCGATTTATTGGAAAAGACGTAACTACTTATACATTATGTGTATGTGTAAGGATTATGTGTATGTATAAGTAGTTACGTCTTTTCCAATAAATCGAGTTGAAAGTCAGCGCTAGTCCTGTCCACTTCTTTCTTATTGTGTCCCTGTTAGTTCGCGCTGTTCCCCAAGATGTAGGCGACTAAAGGAAGATTAGAATGCGGGTGGACGAAAAGCAGAGAGGGGAATATTGGCTAGGGCAGCTACCACCTGCAACGAAAAAAAATGTATTTTGTGTCTGCCCCCAGAGCAGCGCTAGTATTAAACGAAGAGTATAAGCATAGATAAATTAGTTTTTTCTTGGTAAGATGACACGTCATCACCCCGTTTCAAAGGGGATACCACTATCAATCAATCAATCAGTCAATCAATCAATCAATCAATCAATCAATCAATCAATCAATCAATCAATCAATCACTCAAAGGATAGAGTTCCTCTATATAGCTCCCGCAGGGAGCTAAGAGCTGCGCGACCCTTTTTCACGCGTCGCCTTGGTGACGTCGCTCCGGTTATCGGAAGCCACGCACAGAGGCCCCCTCCACGGCCGCGGCGCTGCCGCCGACCGGGCGGAACTGCGCCCCGCCCAGCAGCAGTAGAGTGAACTAGAATACTTTCCTAAGTATTCTAGTTCACTCTAGCAGCAGCAGCTTGAGCGACATCGTAGGAATAATAGAGTTTCACACTAGAAACTAGAGGAAACACTGGCGCTGCAATCGTGCAGCCCCCATGGAACTGGTTGTGTGACGTAGACTCGTTATTCTCGAACTTGGGTTAACTTGAGGCTTGACGGTTATGTGCCCTTGGCTTCGGGTTTTTCTGCGCCGTCAGTTTCGGTTTCGGCGTCGAAAGCGTCGAGGGCTTGTTCCGGTGTAGAATTACTGTTAGAGCCCGATTCCAGTGGCTGCAATTATCAAATACTGCTCGGCTGGAATGAAGTGGGTGCGGAAAGCAGTAGCATCGCCGTGTAGCCCCTATATTAGAACTAGTCATGTTCTCCGGCATTTCTGAAAACAGACGCGAACTCGAGATCCCAGACAAGGCAGACGGTGCGAGCACGCTGTTCCATCCTATTCCCGGTCATGACGACGCTTGCGAGAACACCATGAGCGCGGTAGCGGTTAAGCCAAATAAAAAAACCTTTACCAGCAGTAAGTGTATGTGTACAGCCGTTTAAGTGTTCTTCGCAAAACAATATCGCGGGAGCTTCGTCCGGCGGGTGGGTCACCACCAAGTTGATCGTGGTCAGCACCTTATCACGGTAGAAAGCGGCGAAACATGTGAGGGTAGGTCACATGCACAGAATGATTCTGCCGCCAATGCAACCGTCATCTGCTAGGCTGCCCTTTTCCACTGGTAATCAGCTGCCTGTAAGTATTGGTGTGAACAAGGCACACGCACAATCGCTGTCCCCACCCGTGACCATCCAAACTTGTGGAATACAGCACAGCCGCCCTGCTTCAGCCGCACGCCATCGCCGACTCGCCCGCAAAAAAGAAAAAAAAAAAAAAACGAACGCTTCGCCCCTGAATTGGCCTAATCGTTGGCTCCGCTAAGCTCAGCCGTGTATACACTTTCCAAATATCTTCCCGTCTGCTAGAAGAATTCTTCCAAATCTCAATATAAAATTAACAAGAAGTAGAATTTGTTTACACGATTAATAATTTATAGAGTAATCAACATTAGTTATAGCTGCGTTCGCTCGCTCCGGTCGGTGGTCGAGCAGTTTACCTTCTAGCGTGGCATGGGTAGGCCGTGCTTTGTTCGCTCCGCTGAAGAGCGGGCGGCCATCGCAGAACGTAAACGTTCCGGATAATCACAGAATAATGATCTGCAATACCGTATACCAAAAATTTGGTTCGGGTAAAGCACAGCGAAATGAAGAGGTTTCGTTTTGGTCGATCGATGGTTCTGCGTTTTAATTCGGGTCATTGCCGTCTGATTTTGGCAGAAGTGTTTTTGTTTTCGTTTTCCGGTCATAACGTTTCGTATTGGTCGGGGTTTTTTTTTTTTTTTCACTGTTGTCAAGCTTCGCGTGCACCCCTGCATTCGGAGGGAAGAAATTCGTAATTTTTTACATTTATTTTAATTGTAATCTCTTTATCCACTTCAAACATCCTACCAATGCAATAATTTAGGATATACTAACTTGTTTGGTTAGGGAAGAGCAATCGTATCGTACCTTACGCGTGTAACTCGAACTACACTTGTGAGCGCCTTCCCGCATGATACAATCGACACCGTGAATAATATTATGGGAACAAAATCGGTTACGACTCCTTACGGGAACAGAAAAACTCCAGGGATAGTAATCTGTCAGTTATAAGTTACAACAAAGAAGGCGCATTGGGGATAAATTACGTCACAATTAGCCTTGGCTGACGGGTTGTACTCAGCAAAGTGACTCGGTCGTATCGAGTCTGTCGAAATTGGACCACTCCAGTTTATCTTTTTTCTCAGTTTGTTTCAGAGCCATGATTTGTGTCCTTCCGCAGCCCCTTTTTACAACCTCTTTCCGCTGACCAGTAGCGAGTGATAAAGTTGGATTTCCTGCAACGTGCTTTTACTCGGCACATGAAAAATCCACAGAACCTTGACCCTAAACAGCTTCGCGGCAATTTTTCGCCATTCCAATTTTGTCTGACCATTTCTTTTTTTATTTATTTTTATTTTGAATACTCTCAAGGCAATTGCATTGAAGAGGGGAGTGGGTAAATACATAACAAGAAATGAAAAATGCAGTACAAAGAACATAATATGAGCACATATCACCTCTAAAAACAAACGTAAAACAAGTAAATAAGGTTGTAATCATTTTTTTACAACGTAACAAATGCGGCTAAGGGAAACATGTTGCAAGGAGTAGTAAAGGAGGTCAGTTGCAATTTCGTGTCAGTTTTGGAGTTTCTGGCAAAACTCAAGAAAATAAAACAAAACAAGTGGGATTGGCAGGAAACAATGTATCGCTACACACAACCGACACATCTAGGTGATAACGTTACACACAGCGGAACGAAACAAGTCCGGGTTGCTAATCGTAGCGACATCAGAAGGAAGATGATTCCAGTCCCTAGAGGTAGGTGGAATGAAAGAATGAAAAAAGGCTTTAGTGTTGCAAGTAGGAATGCCAACTTTGTGAACATGGTCTAAACGCGAACATGCGTATGAAGGGGGAGTAAGTAATGCGTGGTGAAGCATGCTGTGTGAATATATTTTATGGAATAAGCCCAAATTTTGCGTCGTGACGTCAGAGATTGTCGACTCAAGTTAGTTTTCATCCTAGAGACACTGGCTGCTCACTGATAGTTGGAAAGAATAAAACGTGCGGCGTTATTCTGAATCATTTCTAGCTGGTTACTCAGCACTTCAGTACATGGGTCTCATATAGTCAAGTTGTGAAAGGAGCAGTTTTACAGAAGAAAGGGCGGAATGAAAATTACGTCTTACGTAGCCAAGCATTCGATTGGCTTTATTGGTGATATAATCAATATTGCCACGAACCATGCACTGGGTGTGTTTATTTATGGTTTTTTTTTTTACTGCCCGGCTGCACCCGGCTGTGTTATCTGTGTCCCAAGCGAAGCGCATGTTCCATTCTTTATTTTTATGCCGCAAGGGTTATCGCATTCGGATAAGGAGAGCGTTTCGCCCTTACGTCTCTGGTCTGGAATAATCTTCTTTGATCTACAATTTTCTGGGTGTAAATCGACGGTTCGAGAAACACTCGCGCCGAAAGCTAAAAGCCTGCAGAGCAGACACCGCGTCAGTCGAATTGCCGACGCTCGCTTAACGTACGTCACTTTGTTGACTGCTGCTTCGCCGCCTGTGTAGTTTTGAGTTGTTAGGGGAGCACAAGTTCGCTCCAATAAACTTGTTTTTCCTTCAAGACGACTGTGTCATCTTTGGCTTCGTGACAATATGAAGATTCCAAGATAGGTCAGTAGTGATACGAACGCCCAAGTATTTATATGAAGTAACAGCTTCGAGGATTTTCCCATCAAGTAAATACGGGTGCGGGTTAGTAGCGATACGGGCAATTCGCATTGATTTGCACTTATCAGTATTTAATGCCATCTGCCATGTACTGCCCCAATGGCATATGGAATTGATGTCGGACTGGAGTGTGCGTATGTCAATATCGTTATCTGTCTTCCTAAAAATGACACAATCGTCAGCGAATAAATGCACTGATGATGAGACACACTCAGGCAAATCATTGATGTAGATGAGAAAACGTAGGGGACCTAGAACGGTGCCCTAGGGTACACCTGAAATAGCCGGGCCTAGAGATGAAGTGGTTTCATTGGCTGTGACAAATTGCTGGCGATGCACGAGGAAGCACTCAATCCAATTTAATATGCCGGTGTCGAGACCTATATTTCTTAGTTTGTGAAGAAGTAACGGGTGCGGAACTTTATCAAACGCTATCGCGAAATAAAAAGAATGCAGTCGGCAAAGGAACGGTTTTCAAGAATATAGTGAAGCTGGTGAGTGAATAAAATTAACTGGGTTTCGCATGAAAAAGACTTCCGAAAACCGTGCTGTAGGGGTCAAAAAATAAATTATATTCAAGAAAGTTGGCAACATAAGAATAAATTATATGTTCAAAGATTTTACACGGTATGCTAGTGATAGAGATTGGCCTGTAATTGAAGGGGGACTGTTTATCTCCAGATTTAAAGACAGGTACCACTTTACCTATTTCCCAACCAGAAGGGATATTACTTTGTTCTAATGATTGCTGAAAAAGTATAGCTAGGATAATAGCGAAGTTGCTTTGGTACTTTTAAGGAATTTAGAATTAATACCATCAACGCCAGCGGAAGAAGAAATTTTGAGTGAGTCAATAATCTTAATTATGTACCACCCTTAAAGTTGGGTAAACAAGAGGTGGAGATGGAGGAGAAAGCACCTGAAAATACTTTGTTCGGCACACTAGCACACTCATTATCGGGCACTGGTTCGCCGTTTGCGTCAGTTAGCGTAATTCGAGAATCTTCAGTAGGGTTAACGACGCGCCAAAATTTCCTGAGGTTATTTTGCAAAAAGCTAGGCATCGTATTTGTCAAGAAGTTTTGCTTTGCAGTTCTGACAGCTGTATTATATTCATTGACTGCTGAGCGGTACAAGGACCACCTATAAATACTGTGAGATGTTTTGGCGAGGCGGTACAGCCGCTTCTTTTGGTTTGATAAGCGCCTTATACTTGGGTTATACCAGGGAGCGACCGGATTACACGATATTTCCCGAGTAGGTATGAAGCGATCTGTTAAGTCAATGATCTTGTTCTTCTTGCTGCTTATGTCGCCCTCGATCATATTAGCATATGCCTGCCTTTTGTATGCCTGGATTCTCCGCACAAGTCGCTGGTTGCGCAAGAAACCGACTTTAAAACCAGTGTTAGGCAAAAAAGTTAGACGTAGTACGTGCCATGCGGACAAGCCACTGCTTTGCATTGCTGTCTAGGTTTCGCAAAAAGGGAGACAAAAAAGCGGGTATGCGGGGATTGGCGAGGGGGTAGGGGGAGAGAGTTTTGGGTAGTACTTCGCGGATATCTGAAATACCCTAGCAGACGCTTCGGGGTCAGCGGACCGCTACTTTAGAACCACTGCTCTGAAGAGATCTTGAACAGAAGTCACCAAATAATATTCGTTGCCGCATTGTTTAACCAAACCAGTGTAATTTTTTTTTACTAAACTAGTCATCGGAAATATAGAGGATTTGTTTGTTTCGTGCCCGAAAAAAATCAAAGCCCATTTCCAAAGAGAAAGATGGTTAAAACACGAGGCTTTTTCCCATGCCACCTGAGTGAAAGTCAACGTCCAAAACCCAACCTGCATCGACCGTGTCACAGTGGCGCAAACGACTATAGGCGTCGGAGTCATAGCGCCAGGGACCCAGGTTTGATTACGACCGCGGGAAGCATTTTTTTTTTCTCTTGGGGCGCTTGATGTGCCTTTGTTAAAACCCGTCATAATCATGTGTTCCCCCATTGTGTAAAGTTGGCTTTGTTTCAATGCGTTTTTACGTACGTTCGCCATCAGTGAGGCAAAGAAAGCTTCGCTTTAAAGTCTTGAAATTGTTACCAGTTTAACTAATCATTCACTCAGACACGGCGCCAGAAATCGTGAGTCAAACAATCAACTGCCCCTCTGTCGAAAATACAACGATGGGGAAATGCGAAGCTTTCCATGCTCACGTCCAACACCAAACGAACCACGCCCAGAAGCGAGCGGACCTACATCGCACCACCTTACCATACAAAAATGTATTTCTTATCGGGGCGGTTTACTGCAGCTGCGATTGTGCTGTTTAGTACTTTTACCCGCCGCGGTGGCTCAGCGGCTAAGGCGTTGCGCTGCTGAGCACAAGGTCGCGGGTTCGATTCCCGGCCGCGGCGGCCGCTTTTCTGATGGAGGCGAAAAGCAAAAACGCCCGTGTGTGCGAGATTTCGGCGCACGTTAAAGATCCCCAGGTGGTCAAAATTAATCCGTAGCCCTCCACTACGGCGCGCCTCATCGCCTGCGTTGCGTCGGCGCGTTAAACCCTGCAGTCAATCAACGTTTAGTGCTTTCCTGATACGGACATTTCTTGGATTTCTCTAGCGTCCAACCATCGCCGTGGTTAGAGGGAAGGACGCATCAGTGCGAGGCTAAAAGCTTCGCTTTGAAAACATGAAAAAGCACAGCACAAGCTGTCGCCGTATTGGAATGAAGAAGAAACCTTGACAGGCGTCCAGTTTGTTATCCCAGTCCACTTTTTTTTTTCATTTCATCCCCCTGCTTTTTTTTAGAAAATAAATTAAATTAACCACTAGTTCCAACCGGAGCAGAGTCAAGGCGTTAGTCTTGGCCAATAGCCCCTTGCGGGTAGGCACCAAACACATCGAGGGCATCAACAATATGATCACGCTTCGATGCACTGCGGGGACAGGCCGAATCCAAGAAAGAGAAGAGCAGGAAGAAAAGCCTGGGCTACCTTTCTAGCTGGACTACCTTGCGTACTACCTTGCGTACTGCATGCTTGGGGCGAGTCCTCGGGGGTTCTTAGGCTTGTCATCACGACGGCCAGATTCCTGGTGCACTGCGCCCGTCGTAACGAATTCTAGGCTCCACGCCGCCGTTAGCAAAGCCCTGCCATGCACTTTTTTGCCGCGGACATCGTGACATCGCTGCATCACGGACACCTGGCATCGCGGCGTGGCACAGCCATACCTCAACGTGCTGCTGGCACATCCATCGTCGCTACCTGCTACCGCTATTTTTCTGCGCCATCGTCTTCGAGCCTGACAACTCTTCCCGTGATGCTAATACTCGGAATAAGCAATACGTGAGAATATTCCAGCATTGTCGCCTTTAATAGTACCCTAACATCGCTTTCCGCTTCGTTCATCCTGATAGCTTTCCTTGACTTTATTTGTCCTCCTTAGCCTATTATAAGGTTCCGTCCTTGGGTCACGTCGTGCATGGATGCTGATTATACTCGGTTCTATACCGAAACCGGTGTTGTGATCTGGCTCCTGGGTCCTTATAGTGCTGCTCGTGACGCCTCCCGTAGCCCAAAACATCACACATCCAATTCCTACGTCCCGCATGAATTTTACCGATAAAATTTGGCGCACGAAGCAGCGTATTCCCGCAGAGAAAATAAAAACGTGAGTAATCTACCAGATTTATGCTGAGAACTGTGAAAAACGTCAGGGCAGCGATACGCACCCACTAAGGCGATGACTGTGTTTCAACGCACCGCGTTAACGAAGTCGCCGTCGATGCTGCAGCGTATACTTTACAAAGCGTTGAGGGTAGTAAGAATCGGCGCAAGAATCAAATCGAAGGGGCAGTTCGAATCAGTACAAATGGGTGATATCAGAACATCGGTATCAAAGCTTTTTTTTTTTTTGCATAACCCCCCCCCCCCCCCCTTCCCCCACATCCAACTCCGTCACCGCTCTGCGCCGTGTTTTGCATAACAGGTATGAAAGCCAATTTAGCTGAGCGAAGTCCCCGGGCAGTGAAATTCTTTCTAATAAGCGATCCTAATAAAATTTTACAGACGTAATTACGGCACAGAAGTAGGCTGTATTTCCCGGCAAACTAAAGCACCTAGCTGCATAAATACATTATTTCCTCTCAAACCATTACAATACTTGGTTCGGAAACTATTATAGCTGTTCAACATAATTGCGAAAGGAACGAACGAGATCGCAAAAACCGGACCTAATTTTTCCCTTGTGATGTGTAAATATTTTTATCCCGTAAAGCAGACGTATGCTACAGAACCCTCCGATGTGTACTCGATGATAAATGTACTTACCTCAGAAGTGGCAAGCCTTCGCGCTTGGAGAATGGTTGCGGAAAGATAATGCTGCAGCGAAACAATAACAATGCAGCAAACTGAAATTCCTCATTTCCGCAAAGATGCTCCACCCTGTCTCGTATCGCCATGAGAAACGTCTAACGAGCGCCGTGCGCGTGACCAAGAGCAAAAGAAAAAAAAAATCGAACGACCCTCTGTCTAACGACGACGACGATTGAAACGCGAAGCTTTCTTGCGTGCGATTCAAAGGGTGAACTGCCAAAGTCAAAGCAACGATGAATGTAGTGGAGTGATCGCTGAGGGCAGTACTTCATAGTTAAGTTGAATGAAGAGATTGCCTTTATTGAACCAATCAGTTTTCATCATTTATGCGTTTTCACTTGCATCGACGACTTTACACTTGCACAGTATCGCATTGTGCACAGTACGGACTCCACCAGCGAGGCTAAGCAAGCTCCGCTTTAAAATTTCGCTCCGTGTCGACCGTGTCGGAGTGGCGCAATCAGATAGATGTCGACTTCATAGCGCGAGGAACGCAGGTTCGACTCCGACCACGGGAATGGTTTTCTTCGTGAGGCGCTTGTGTGAAGTTGTTTTTCGTGTAGTGCGTTTTGCCGTGCGCCGGACGCCAGCAGTGAGGCATAGAAAGCTTGACTTTAAAATACCCATTAAGTTGTTAGCGCGCCCCTTTCCTGTCTTTTTTTATTATTATTATTTCTTTGAGTTGTGCTTGCCGCTGACCAAAACCCTACCACAAAGCCCCTTTGGTTCGCCGAAAAAAACTTTTTTACTTCGGCGATGGAAGAGAAAAAGTAACAAAAAAACAATAAAACTTATGTTCTTTAAAATAACTTCTATTCTGTTCGATTAAAACCTTTGGCTTGGCGCAAGATAGAACCAATGACTCTATTGCGCCATATTGTTAAAATTTGTCCCCAACTGTCTCGGTTAGCGGAGCCCGGTTTGTGAGTGCTCCCTAGAAAGGATGTCACGGTACGAAAAGGTGACACGAGCGTTGCCAGATCCCACATTGCCCGGTTTCGCACAACACAGAGCGATTCGCAGCCAGTGGTGTTTGAATTTAAACTTGGCGCTCTGCCCGCGACGAGAGTCTCCAGCGCAGCTGCGGTCATCGCTGTTTGTGTGGACAAAAAGCAAACCCGCGTTTAGACGGGGCGCTCGCCGAAGTCCCCGCGGCAAAAGTGGAAACGAATGCAAGAAGAGAGCCTTAAACCTCCGAATATTTCCGCGGGGAAGCAAACTGAGCGGAGGGAAAAGTGGTAACATCGGCGTGGCGCCAAACCTTACACTTCCGCTAGATCAAATAGATCAGAACAAAACAAAACAACATATTTGCGCACAAAACCTGTGACGCGCAGAGAGCAGCCCCACTGCCGCGAGGCCGGGCTACAGTGAACAACAGTTCGAACCGCTCCGCTGAACAAGCGAGGGGAGGAACGGGGAGAGAGAATACCGAGGGCGTCGAAAAACTGTAGCTCTGGGATTTCCGGAGTTCCGGCACCAGCTAGAAAGGCTTTGTTCGGGTCGTCGGTAACGCGCCGGAGAATACGGCCATGTCAAACGAGAAATATCCCATAATTGGCTTCCTCGACGGATAATTTGTCGGGGACCTTGCGTGCACTGCCGCCCCGGAGCCTCGGCAGAGGTGGGTGAGGCGCCGTGACGCGCTTTTTGCGACCGCGGTGGCTCTGAACGCGACATTCCAGTCAGCTCGACCGGGGCCTCGGCCTTCACTGCGTGACTAGCAGCCAGCACAACCCTTCCATACTGCTGTCGTCTGCGGCCAAGGACATGCACGTTGGAGGGGCGTTAGCGGAGGGCACACAAATATTACAGCTCGCGTCCGGCGGCCTCAGTGGCTTCCATGGTTGAGCAGTTGGAATCGCTAAATTGCGCGCCAACCATTTGTTAGTTGGCTCCAACACTACCGCAAGAATGGAGCCCCCGCGCGACTGTCTCCGTGGTATACAAAGCCGGCCGGCGATGCCATTGGGCTCTGCCACGGTTAGAGGCGTTCCGGGCTCACCGGTTACATCTAGCTCGTCCAGCGCCATTCGCGAAACTCCTTATGTGCTGCGGCTTTTTCACGTGCAAGCTCTGCTATACAGCATCGCGGCTTTTTTTTTTTTGGGGGGGGGGGGGGTTGGCTCTTTCGTCCGCGGTATAACTCTCCGTTGTCAGCCCCACACAATTTCTCCACCACCTCCCGCTCTTTTTTTGGCAGTCAGACGCTGTGCCTCTGCGACCTGAGGTTAGCGTGCTGTAGTTATTCCACTCAACCTTTACTCGTGCTTAGCATATAGCTGCAGCGCATCTGAGCGCGTGTCATATTCTCCCGCTTCGGGTGAAGTGTTTATGCTATTTGGTTTATTCTAAGGTTTCGGTGCTCCCATACACGCACTTACATACATGCAGGCTCTCAATTGACTTCGCTTTTTTAAAGAAATAAAAAGGTGTTTCTGCCGTCAGTGAGGTTTGAACTCACGACCCCTGGTTTACGACACCTCTGCTCTGCCACTTTGTTAAAACTTTTTTTTCCCTTTATTTCCAAACATGCTCCGATGGTACAAACACACGCAATAGTACAAACAAAATAAAGTTGAACTAAATGCTGAAATCACTATACCCCTTTTGAAGTATAGCGCTAGTGACTAAAATATTTTCATGTGTGTTAGTTTTTTCACATGTGACAGCTAGTCTGGCACATCAACTTGTGTCTTTACAACTTCAATGAAGGGGACTACGGCCTCTCGGAAATAGTCCCTCACAGGACGCGCATCAATGCCGGAGTACCTGACTGCCATCCGACACCTTCATATACTGTGCAGGACGAGTACCATTATTAAATCCCATGAAATACCATCTTCGTTTTGAACGGACAAATACCGAATGCCGTGCGCGTCGATTAAAAGTTCTTTTTTCAGCGTTCGTTGTATCACATCCCAGAAAAAAAACCCGCCCCAACAATCAACGAAAACATGTTCAATAGTTTCCGTTTTTTTTTTTTGCAAAAACAACAATGCTCCCCACGTGGCATAAAGAGGCCATTTTCTTGCATTCATGTCTTAACAAGGAGAGTACTTGTATATAGTTTAAAGAAAAACGCTTAAACCCCCAGAGCAACTGGCATTCTTTCAACCCGTCCTGGGCCTGCAGAGTAAATGGTTCTATACAAGGAAACTGGAAACACAGTGACACAAAGATCAGCATACAGTTTTTTCCTAGATACGGCACTCAAATATCCCGACGAAAAATGTGCAATTAGAAAACGAAAATATCAGCAACTTCATTGAAATACCCGCGGATACCTCCCAGCAAGCACAATGTCGTAACAGTCAATTCAGGCAATACTCTGCCTAATCTAACTTGCAAACGGTGCGCAAGAATGGCTCTTTTACACCCCGCAAGAAAAGAAAACGGTTCATGTACTGTAGCAAAAATGCGCTAACCCTACCCCCCCCCCCCCCCCCCCTCCCACCCCTGCCGGAAGAAGGTTTGTACGGCTCGTTCGGTCCCAGAATGAACTCTAAATGAATACTGCGAAAATCTTATGCAACTTTTGAACATTTGCCCTTGAACAGTGGAGTACTTGTAACACGTACCAGAGTTTGCTCACCATGAAAAGGTTGGACACCGCCGCACGAGCAAAAATGAATAAATTGGTACCCTTCCACCTTTCTGCCTTCTCTCGTAACTCCACTGCTTGTTTCCGCCAGTAAGGATCACTGATATCGGAATAACACTCAAGGGGCACGCCTAAGTACTTAACCGGCGTCGTTACCCACTTGATATTCTGAAATACCACCGGTGCTGTGTTCCACTTTCCGTGCCAGATACCCAGGCACTTACCCCGGCAAGCCATTTCACTTTGTTACGCTCTGTTGGTCTGCGCAGAAAACGGCAATACCATCCGCGTATATTTGTTGCATGAAAAGGTCCTCTCCTAACAATTTATCGCTTAATTTCCATAAATCCCATGTAAATTTACTTTTGCTTTTTTGCTTGCTGCCAAGGCAAAATGAAATTAGGCAATGATCGGTGAAAGAGGAAGGTAACACGTTGTAGTCACAGCAATTAGGCAGTAGTTCCTCAGAAATATATGCTCTATCTACGAGGGCGTGGCTAGTTCCTTAGAAATGCGTATACTGCGCATCTCTTCCGCTGCCGATGCACTCTCCTACGTCCTCCAACCCAAAATCATTAACCATTTCACAGAATAGTGCTGTGATAACATCTATGTGGAGCTGGTTTTGTCTCATGCGGAGCATACACAGGTAAAGTCCCCTATGTACCGTTCACAACTGCAGTAATTTCTGATTTGCTCAAAAAACCATTCTCTTTTTTTGCATAGACACTCTCGCCACTGGGCTGTTCACAATGTAAAGTCGCAAAATACGAAGCGCCCATGTTACTGCACCTAATGACTTGCGTATAAGCAGAACACAGCCGGCCGACGTGCCAACCGCGTGGCTCACACATACGTCATACCGCGTTCTAAAAGGCCGCACTATGCAATCGGTCTGGTCCTCACTTTCGACTTTCGTCTCCTCTATAGCGACGATGTCAAGGTACCTCTCCGTAACCATACGGTACAGTTGATTTTGCCTCCGATTAGCTGATAGGCCTCCTGCGTTGAGGGTAGCTATAGTCGAAAATGCTTTTAATAGGACAACGCTTAGAGGGGCCAGACCAAAAGTAAGGGGCTCACCATTCACATCGTACGGTGTGCTCTGGCCTACATTTGTTCACGTGATCTCCCCGCCACCCGGTTCAGGCGGTGACGCCCCAGGCTAAGTTACGGCCCGCTGATTCTTTTTCCGTCCAGCTTGCCACGGAGGCTCAGGCTTTCGCTGGTTCAGCTCGTCCACAGCCTCTGGGTATTTTTCGTGGCGGCGCTTGTTCGGCTGCACCTGTAGGTCCCTCTTCTCGCCCCCGTCCTTGTTGCTGGCAGTTGCCGTGCTGCCCCCGTCTTTAGCGGTGGCGTCCGCTCCCGAGGCGAGTCTACTGGCGAGATATCTTCCTCCACTGTTAGTGGCTTGCTCTCTAACTTGTCCGTGGGGCCCACGTCCGCTGCCGCCTCGGCGCTGGAGGGCTTGGGTTCAGGTGCTGCGGGCGCCGCTACTCCTTCGGCTTCTTCCTCGCCCATAACGAGTTCGCTGTTGCCTCCTTCGAAGCCTCGACCCACAGCCCGGGCATACGAGCGAGTGCAGTCCGCCTGCTCGTGCCCAAAGGCGTGGCATTCAGAGCACCAGGGACTCGGAATTCTTGGCGAATATGCCCGGCCCTGTGACACCTGAGGCACATTGGGATTCGCCCAGGCACCGCGACGAGCGCAGTGTCGGGGCCTAATTGCAGCTGGTGAAGTAGCCGGTCTGGAGTGACATCCTCGTGCAAAATGAGTGGCACGATCCGTGTTGTCCACCCGGAGCTCTCAAAGTCCTGGACACGCCACCTGTCACTCGCCACCTCTTTCACGTCGCCGTACTCACAGAATACCTTGCGTGTGGTCTCGTTGGTCACGTTGAAGGCGAGCCAATGCAGCTTCACTCGGAGCTCGTGCCTTACTGGGTCAACGACGAGGCAGGGGCGTCCTTCCACTCTGAGCAGCCCGCTTTCCAGCAGTTTTTTTCTTCGCGTCGTCTGTTCTGAAATTAACGAGCCAAAGGTGGGAAATCTGTTAAGCCCCAATGCCACAAACTTCCTTTATCACTTCAGCGTCTTTCAACGGCTGTTTGAAGTCGTCGATTCTACATGGTCAGCCGGCGACGTCGCAATGCAGGACGACCACGCGACTCATCGCTTCTCCGGTGGGCGGGGAGGGGGGGGGGGGGGCGGGGAAGGGGAGAACGACACGGTAATCCTATGGCAACGAAGAAAACGGTTCACCACGGGCGGCGTAGGCCGTTATTGCAGCTCGCACGGAGCCAAACATCCTGCGTCCGCTCCTAGCCGGAAACAGAATGACTGAGTTATAACGTCACGCGCAAAGGCGGCTGGGCTAGGCATACTGAAGCTTTTTTAGGGGCGAAGCCCCTTAGAGGGCCGGGCTGCCGGCGTCTCCTGTCGTCGTCGCCTCGTGTAGCAAGGTACAAAAACACCGGGACATGTTTTCCAACGCTTGGCGCTAGAACGCTTCGTGGTTCAAAGACACGAGACTTTTACAGCAAAGCTGTATACCTATACCCACAACGGTTTGATCTCCGTGGTAAAAAACGCCAAGGCACCAGGAATACACTTATACACGGTATGCTTCGCTCGTCCCAGGTTTCCCGTTAGTGGTGATGGCCCAGGATTTTTCTTGTGTTCCTCCGCCGCAGGGAGATAAGCAAGTATACACGGTATTTACGGGTTCGACAATCAAATGAATGTCAGGAATGTCGCTACGTTTCTTCATTGCAGTAGTGACAACGCGAAATTCAAGAAATGACCCACTGCCCTACAGGGCTTTAACTTTTCTCTCCCCTTTGCCTTCCCTTGTTTAGACCATTTCTCTCCCGTTTCAATAGTTTTACTACTGCTACTTCATTGCAGCCGTGCTGTCACAATTGAGAGCAGTGATACTGTCGCTGCCCAGCGCCTCCACAGTGCTCCCGCCAACAATATTATCACTCTTCAGATTTAATTTCAACAATTTTGCTCAACCTTATAAGAATAAAAATATAAATATGAACACTTCTTGGTTGTAAGATCAACTGCGGTTTATATTTGCCTTAGTTGCCACTCTAGTTGCCGCCTCTAGGAGCGCTCGCTGGGACTGATATATGCGGCACTGATAGCCTCCGGATAAGTCAGTCGCGAATAAATCAGTTGTCCATTTGTTGGTACTCGCGCTACTTCAAGAATGGAGCCCCCGCCCTGCTCCAGGATATGATATATGCGGGCAACATAGCAGGTACCGAGCATGGTGTGCAACAGCTCAGAAATATTGAGCGACATAACCAGAACAGAGCTCCTTGGACACATGAACAGTGCCTGGGAAAGCGGCGTGCTGCCAATCAGCTGTAAGGTGGCGGAGGTCAGGTTCATCCCAAAGGCTGGGAAGTCACCACACATACGTAACTTACGGCCTATATCCCTCACGTCGTGCGTGGGCAAAGTTAGGGAAAGAATGGTGTTGAATAGGCTGCAAAAACATCCGGACAGCACTGATCAGGTATCGGACACTATGTTCGGATTTCGGAGGCACTTAAGCGCGCAGGACGTGCTGCTGCAACTGAAGGAAGATGTCACAAAACGAGCCACCAAGCAATCGCCTAGAGCCATATTAGCGCTAGACCTAAAGGGGGCGTTTGGCAACGTCTCCCACGCTAGCATCCTAGCCAACCTGCGGGCCACAGGCTGTTTAGAGCGATGGGCGTACAATTACGTGCGGGATTTCCTGACCGACCGCAACGCTCGAATCAAAGTGGGGGAAGAGGTATCTCCACCCATAGGGTTATGAAGTAAGTGGACGCCACAAGGATTCGTCCTGTCGCTTCTTCTCTTTAATATGGCAGTCTTGGGCCTGCCCAAGGCGCTGGGTGGTCCAAGGTTTGGGGCACGCGCTGTAAGCCGATGACCTCTCGTTTTGGACGACGAAGGCGAGCTCCTCAAGACGGATTCAAGACACGCTGCAAGCAGGCGCAGGTGTGTTTGATAACTACGGGAAGAAGTGTGACTGCGATGTTCGCCTCAAAAGTCTGAACTGGTGATTGTCCGGCCTCAGGCACCCAAGACACAGAAGGAAGACGTGAAGGTGATCCTAGAGGGCGAAGATATCGTTCCGGGATCCAGTGTTAAGATTCTGGGGCTCACCATACAGGCAGATAACAAGGCAACTACGTCTGTGCGCAAGCTCAAGAATCCCTCGGAACAGATCCTGCACGTGCTTTGGCGGGTGGCAACGAGGTGAAGAGGAATGAAGGAGAGCGACACTCTGAGGCTTGTCCAAGTCTTTGTGGTGTCAAGAATAACGTACGCCACACCAGCTACTGATGTACAAGGGGGAAGGGAGCCAGGTGGACATAATAATACGCAAGGCAGTCAAACAAGCCATCGGAGTTCCAATGAGTGCGTCGACAGACAAGCTCCTGCAGATGGCTCTACACAACACAGTGGATGAGCTGTTTGAGGACCACCTATCCAGATAAAAACAGAGGCTGAGTTAGACTAAGGCGGGTCGCGTGTCCTGGGAAGAATCGGCTGGGGTGGGGCAGAGCTGACCACTCGAGAACAGCTTGCGGACAAAAGGCTAGACGCAACCAAGACCAAGCCTCTCCCAAAGAACATGAATCCGGCTCACCATGGCGGCAGGCGTGAGGCCAGGGCTCGTGCTCAGAACAGGCTACTGGAGGGCGAAGACGGTGTCGTCTTCACGGACGCCTCCAAAAACATGGGGCAACCAGAGCAGTGACAGTGATGACAACCAGGAGCGAGATGCTGACAAGCGCATCGTTTCAAATCAGAGACGTGGAAGAAGCGGAAGAGTTGGCAATGGCCCTAGCCCTCACCCTTCCAGGCATTACCGAGGTTGTCACCTACTCACAGCAGGCGTACGGGACTTTCCAATCAGGCTTGGTGTCCCGGTGGGTGCTTTGCCTCCGGAGAGCCAGGTTGAATTATTACGGGTCCCAGCCCACTCCTCGATGGAGGGCAATGATCGTTTGCCTACCGACAGTCCCGCGCGTTAACATACCGGGCAATGGCTGAGGCGGAGGCCAGAAGTCAACCTATGGTCACCTAAAGGGAGATAGAGCGGTGCTATCCAGAGGATAGGCAAAGACGTCCTACCCCACACCCAGAACTCACACGGGAGCAGCAAGTAATGTATCTACAGATACAATCATTATCCTTCCCTCACCCTCACTTACTGAATGACATGTTTCCCAGTCAGTACGACAAGACCTGCCCATTATGTAAACAGCTCGGTACTCTTCGCCACATGATAGGGGAGTGCGACTTCAGCCCAAAACAACCACCCCCCTCCGCATTTACTCCCTTAAGAACCCCACCCTTACCCCTGGCGAGCGATGGGAGACCTTGCTGCCCGCCTTGTAGGATCAGCCACGGCTGGTTACCAAGGGCCATGTGGCAAAGGCAGCATATTGTCACGAAGACAAGGACGATGCAGTGGTGTTGAATGAGAAACACGTTTATTGGAGCGAACTTGTGCTCCCCTAACAACTCAAAAGAATACAGAGGCGGCGAAGCAGCGGTCAACAAAGTGACTTGCACAGGCGAGTGTCGTCGAATCGAATGCCCCGGCGTCCGCACTGCAGGCTTTTTATCTTTTGGCGCGCGTGGTTCTCGAAACGTCGATTCGCATCGAGAACATAGTAGATCCAAGAAGATTATTCTGGGCTGTTCACGTTAGATCGGAATGCTCTCCCTATCACAACAGATAACACACGCGGCACAGAAAGAAAGAATGGAACACGCGCTTCCCTTGGCGCAGAGATAACACAGACCGGCGCAGCCGGACGGTAAAAGCAAAACACAAATAAACAAACCCAATGTATGGTTCGCGGCATTACCCCCCCCTCTAAGAGTGCATCGACCCGATGCTAACATAAGCGACAGTCCGAACAAATGAAAATAAAAGTTCGTCATCGTCCGTAGAAAGGTTTTAAGCGAACCACGTGGACGACTTCAGGCCGCGTGCGTCGTCGTGATGTGCCGGAGTCACCATCGGGGATCACTTCGTAGGTAAGTTGGCCAACACGTCGTAGAATCTGGTAGGGTCCGAAATACCGTCGCAGGAGCTTCTCACTGAGTCCGCGTCGTCGGATGGGAGTCCAAACCCACACACGATCCCCTGGTTGGTACTCGGCGTCTCGGCGTCGGAGGTTGTAGCGGCCCGCATCCACCAGCTGCTGGTCCGTTATACGAACTCGAGCGAGCTGGCGGGCCTCCTCCGCACGTTGAAGATATCCGTGGACGTCGGCGTTGAGGTCGTCGTCTTCTACGTGCGGAAGCATGGCGTCGAGCATCGTAGTCGGCCTTCTACCGTAGACAAGCTCGAACGGCGTCAGCTGTGTCGTCTCCTGGATAGCCGTGTTGTACGCAAACGTGACATACGGGAGCACTTCGTCCCAAGTCTTATGTTCAACGTCAACGTACATTGACAGCATATCTGCGATTGTCTTGTTCAGACGTTCTGTTAGTCCGTTCGTTTGGGGGTGGTACGCCGTCGTTCTTCGGTGATCCGTGTTGCTGTAGCGTAATACTCCTTGCATCAGCTCCGCAGTAAATGCCGTTCCGCGGTCTGTGATTAGTACTTCCGGGGCTCCATGTCGCAGCACAACTTGGCTTATAAAGAACTTCGCCACTTCTTGTGCAGTCCCCCTCGGAAGAGCGGCGGTCTCTGCGTAGCGCGTCATGTAGTCTGTCGCTACGACAATCCACTTGTTCTGTGATCGTGACGTAGGGAACGGGCCTAAAAGGTCCATTCCAATCTGTTGAAATGGTCTCGATGGGACGGCGATCGGTTGCAGAAGTCCGGCGGGTCTTGTCGGCGGCGTTTTTCGTCGCTGGCAGTCACGGCAGCTCCGGACGTAGTGGGTGACGTCAGAGGTAAGGCCGGGCCAGTAGTACCTCGCCTTGATTTTTCCAATAGTGCGGGCTGTGCCCAGATGTCCGGAAGACGGGTCGTCGTGGCACGCTTCCAAAATTTCGTCACGAAGGTCCGCGGGGATGACGAGAAGGTAATTCGCTCTTGTTCCGGGGCTGAAATTCTTCTTCACAAGGACGGAGTTTCTCAGGCTGAATGCTGGTAAACTGCGTTTGAAGGTCCTAGGAACGGCAACGTTGCATCCCTCGAGGTACTCGATTATGACGCGTAAGTCGGGGTCGGCACGCTGCTGGGCGGCTAGGTCGCTCTCCGTCACGATCCCGAAGAACGCGCTGTCTTCATCAGAGTCTTGTGGTGGTGGGTCGACGGGGGCGCGGGACAGGCAGTCGGCGTCGGAGTGTTTCCTGCCGGATTTATAAACGACTGTAACGTCGAACTCCTGCAGGCGCAAGCTCCACCGCCCAAGACGGCCAGAGGGGTCCTTCAAATTGGCGAGCCAACACAGCGCATGGTGGTCTGTTACAACCTTGAATGGCCTTCCATACACGTATGGGCGAAATTTTGAAATCGCCCATATAATAGCCAGGCACTCTTTCTCAGAGGCAGAATAGTTTTTCTCCTCCTTCGACAGACCACGGCTAGCATAGGCGATTACCCTTTCGCAGCCGCTTTGCTTTTGGACAAGGACGGCACCCAAGCCTATATCACTGGCGTCCGTATGCATTTCCGTTTCGGCATTTCCGTCGAAATGAGCAAGCACGGGCGGGCTTTGCAGGCGTTTTTGCAGCTCGCCGAATGCTTTTTCTTGGTCGTTTTCCCAGCTGAAAGGGGTGCTATCTTTCGTCAAGCGCGTGAGTGGCTCTGCAATGCGTGCGAAGTTTGCGACGAAGCGCCGGTAGTATGCGCACAGCCCGAGAAATCTCCGCACGCCCTTCTTGTCTTTTGGCCTTGGGAAGTTCGCAATGGCTGAAGTTTTTGCCGGGTCAGGTAGGACTCCCGCGGCGTTGACGACGTGGCCCAAGAACTTCAGTTCCCCGTATGCGAAACGGCACTTTTCAGGCTTCAGCGTCAACCCCGACGTACGAATGGCCTCGAGTACAGACTCCAACCTTGCAAGGTGTTCGTCGAAAGTCCGGGCGAATACCACTACGTCGTCGAGGTATACGAGGCAGGTGTGCCACTTAAGGCCAGCTAGCACAGTGTCCATGACTCTTTGAAACGTCGCTGGTGCTGTGCACAGCCCAAACGGCATCACCTTGAACTCGTATAGGCCGTCTGGGGTTATAAATGCAGTCTTCTCTCGGTCTCTCTCGTCCACTTCAATTTGCCAGTAGCCGGTCTTCAGGTCCATCGATGAGAAGTACTTCGCGTGGCAGAGGTGGTCGAGGGCGTCGTCGATTCGGGGGAGGGGGTACACGTCCTTTTTCGTGATTTTCTTCAGTCGCCGGTAGTCAACGCAAAACCTTAATGTGCCGTCTTTTTTCTTTACGAGTACGACGGGCGCAGCCCAGGGGCTTTTCGATGGCTGTATAATGTCATCGCTCAGCATGTCGTCGACTTGAGTCCGGATGGCTTCCCGTTCGTGTGAAGAGACGCGGTACGGTGACTGTCGGGTAGGTCGGGCTCCATCTTCGGTTATTATTCGGTGCTTCGCTAAAGGGGTCTGACGTAGTTTTGCGCTCGACGAAAAACATTCGCTATAGCGACGCAGCAAAGCCAATAATTTTTTCCGTTGTTCTTGCGGTAGCGCCGGATTCACGTCGAATGGCTGCGGGAGCTTGAATGTTTCTACGGGTGTGCGTTCAAAGTCGGCGACTGCGATCACATCACTTGCTTCTTGCGTTTCTTCGAGGAACGCAATTGCAGCTCCCTTGTTTAAATGCTGGTATTCTTCGGTGAAATTAGTGACCAAAACGTGAGATTGGCGTTGCTTAAAGTGCGCAATGCCTCTTGCGACGGAGACGCCGCGGTCGAGAAGCAACCTTCGATCACTCTCTACGATAGCGTCGATGTCAGAAGCAGCATCCTCACAGTAGACGGCGATCATCAAGCTTGCGCGGGGTGGCAGGGTGATGTGATCGTCGGCGATCCTGACAGCAGCACGGTGATCGGGGTTCGGCTGCGGCGTCGTGGAGTGATTGGAGGAAAATGTTATCGACTTGGTCTGCAGATCAATTATTGCGCCGTTGTCCGTCAAAAAGTCCATTCCGAGAATCACGTCGCGGGAGCAGTTAGGCAGAACGACGAACGCCGCAGGGTACGTTGTGCCGTCTATGGTGACGCGCGATGTGCACGTTCCACTTGGCGTCACGAGGTGGCCTCCTGCTGTGCGTATGTGCGGACCGTCCCATCTGGTCATAACTTTCTTCAGTTTAGACGCAAATGGTCCGCTCATTACCGAATAGTCAGCTCCCGTGTCTACGAGGGCGACTACGTCAAAGCCGTCGATGGACACCTTGACGTCAGATGCAGTCGTCCTCGAGTTGCGGGTTCGTCGGGGCGTCGTATCTCTGCTTGTACGTGTTGATGGTCGGGCACTGTGCATCGTCGTTGTCGTCGTCTTCTCAACGGACGTCTTGGTCAGGTCGGGTACGCGTCGCGCCGTGTAGCTGTCGTCGTGTTCAGGAGTCTCGTTAGGGCTAGGTCGGGTCGTCGGGATGAGGGCATGTCGTGAATGATGGTCTTCAGCGAGTCGCTGCGTCGTTGGAGGGTTTTCATTTTTCCGCCGTTGTGCAACTTTACCTCCCGAAGTTGCTGCTTTTAGTTTCCCCCGCGTGGGCTGGGGGACCTTCCACGTGAGAAGTCAGCAGTGCTGCGGCGGTTTGGTGACTGAGACGGGTAGGGCGACGGTGAACGGTTGAAGCGGGCTGGTCCTCGGTTGGTGTTGGAGAGGTATTCTTCGATCTCAGCAGGGCGCTGGCCGTATCGGGGGCGTGGGGCGTCGACGGAGAACCCTCGCAAACCGAGCCTCTTGTAGGGACAGCGACGGTAGATGTGGTCGGCCTCTCCGCAGTGGTAGCACAGCGGGCGATTATCGGGCGTTCGCCACACGTCGGTCTTCCTTGGCGTCTGGTATTGGTCTACAGGGCGTCGGGCGGGCGGCGTTGGACGGCGGTATGGCTCAGCCTCTTGACGACGGGTTGGAGCAGGGCGGGGTTGACGAACAGCCGAGGAGTAGGTCATGGCTTGTGGTTCGCGGGGTGCTTCCGACGGCGTAGAAGTTCCCAGTGCGTTTTGGACTTCTTCTCGGATTACGTCGGTCAGGGAAGCCACTTGAGGTTGCGGCGTCGTTGGAAAAAGCTTCCGAAGCTCCTCCCTGACCACTGCTCGGATGGTCTCTCGCAATGTATCGGAGCTTCCATTTGCAGCACCGATGGTCTCCGAGAACAGCGCGTTGACAGGGCGGTCGTACTGCCTGGTTCGAATTTCTAGCGTCTTCTCCATCGCGGCCGCCTCAGACGCGAATTCGGCCACTGTCTTCGGAGGGTTACGGACTAGACAAGCAAAAAGCTCTTGCTTCACTCCTCGCATTAGAAACCTGAGCTTCTTTTCCTCGGTCATTTCAGGGTCCGCACGACGAAAAAGTCGCTTCATCTCCTCAACGAAAATCACGACTCCTTCGTTGGGGTGCTGCGTTCGAGTTTCAAGCAAAAGCGCAGCTCGCTCTTTTCTCACCACGGTAGTGAAGGTCTTAAGGAACTCCCTCTTGAATTGAGTCCAGTCGGTCAAAGAGCTCTCATGGTTCTCGAACCAAGTTCGAGCAGCATCTTCTAAGTAAAAGAAGACATGCCGGAAAGTTTCTTCATCGTCCCACCTGTTGAAGATGCGGACGCGCTCCAACTTCTCCAGCCATTCTTCGGGGTCTTCAGCGGGGGCTCCCCGGAACGATGGCGGTTCTCGGGGCTGCTGCAGGATGATTGGCGACGTTGTTTCTTGCACCATGGTGTTGGTTGCAGCGTTCCTTCTCTTGGGCCCTTCTGGCAGAAGACCGAACTCGGGCGGTAAATCTTGCAGGCGGGGGCTGGCTCTTGTTGGACTGGCTTGGCGGCTTTTCGAGGTTGTAGTGGGCATGAAGGGTGCGTACCCAGCACCTCCACCAGATGTCACGAAGACAAGGACGATGCAGTGGTGTTGAATGAGAAACACGTTTATTGGAGCGAACTTGTGCTCTCCTAACAACTCAAAAGAATACAGAGGCGGCGAAGCAGCGGTCAACAAAGTGACTTGCACAGGCGAGTGTCGTCGAATCGAATGCCCCGGCGTCCGCACTGCAGGCTTTTTATCTTTTGGCGCGCGTGGTTCTCGAAACGTCGATTCGCATCGAGAACATAGTAGATCCAAGAAGATTATTCTGGGCTGTTCACGTTAGATCGGAATGCTCTCCCTATCACAACAGATAACACACGCGGCACAGAAAGAAAGAATGGAACACGCGCTTCCCTTGGCGCAGAGATAACACAGACCGGCGCAGCCGGACGGTAAAAGCAAAACACAAATAAACAAACCCAATGTATGGTTCGCGGCAATATAGAATACCATGAAGAGGGGCCCACTCTCATCCAGCGCGTTTCCCGCTGACATGCTCTGAGGTAAAAGTTTTCCTCCTCTTCCTCGGAAATATGTGTAAGGAAGAAGCCAGAACAGAACAGTCACAATTGTTCTGGTTTTAATGATGATGCACGTAACAAATCGGTATTGGTTCAACAAGCAACAATACCGCAGCTAACAATTAAAATACAAATATCTGGCTATATAAATAAACTGTCAGGAACTGCAGGCCAGACCCTCCATTTTTTTATATTCGGACGGCCGACATGACGGCCTCCCGGACGGAGTCGGCCATTTTGCGCCTCGCTGAGGAATTCGGGGTCCCCCTTCGGCTTTGTGCTCACCTCCTTTGTTTCGCCCTGCCTGCTACAAGGACAATGCGAGCTGCCGCATTCCAGCGTGACGTCACGATCGCTAGTTCGGACGCGCGCGGACGATCGAGGCGAGTTGCCGAGGGCCCCGAGATGGGTAAAAGAGGAACAATGGGAAGACGTCAGAGCAGGACTTCAGCGGCCGGCGAAGGCGTTTTTAAGGGAGCGCACACGGGCGCTTGGTGGAGTCGGCTGGAGATTCGAGAACGTGCTACGCGGGGAAGAGTCCGGGGGTGACGCGCCTTAGCGGAAGTGCATCGGTAGGCTCGCGACGGATCGGCCCACGCCTCGGCTCAGCGCTCGAGTTCGCCCGTCGCCGCGAGTCCCATGGCCGACCAGCTTCTGCACCCCGGTCCCCCGAAACACGTGAGCTGCTGCCAGGCGAGGCCGTCTCCACCTCGTCGTGACTTTCTGCCGTTGAACCGGCGGGTTCTCCTTGCCTCGTAGAGACTTTCTCTTCCCGCGCTCCCTCCTTCGTAACTGTTTGTCGTATCGGATTAAGATATCCGCCTTCAGTTTTTTTTTTTCTAGCGTCACTTGTAACTAACGATGTTTGTCCCCTAGAGGGTTTTGCGTGTTGCGTAATTGTTAGTATTTTTTTGGGTAGTTGCGTTGTCGAGGTTTAAACAAGTGTTTGCCTCTAGAGTGTTTTGCGTGTTGCGTACTTGTTAGTACTTTTGTTGTAGTTGCGTTGTCGAGGTTAAAACAAGTGTTTGCCTCTAGAGTGTGTCGCGTACAGCTGTCTGAGTTAGCGCGCGCATGCCCTTAGTGTACGGCCGATTAGTGCCTGCGCGCACGAGGCCGATGGCAGTGTGAAGGTTTTTTTTTCTCTCCTTGTGTCGGGCGTTGCCCTGCAGTCTTTTTGTTTGTACAGTAAACCTATACAGTTCAAAACGTAGTCGAGCTTCTCCGTTGTGATTTCATTCACCCCAGCAATCTCGGCACACGTGAAAACTCACGGGCCGACCACCCTGCTAAAATATAAATAACTGTTGTCTCGCGCCCCTTCCTTGGTATTTGCAAGCGGACGCAATTATTCGGGGGAGGAGTTTGTGACATAAACGAAGGCTAGGACTACGTAAAAACGCAGGGTAAAAATGAACGGATATTGAAGGAAAAAGAAACGTCTCTATTATGAAACACACAGCACTATGGGGATACAGCAAATATGTAAGAGAAATCTGGAATGATGTAATGGTACCAGCCATCACCCTTTCAAACGCACTAGTGGGTTTCAAATACGATATTTAGTCAGGGCTTTAAGGGAACCAGAAGGCGGTAGGTCACTTGACTTTAGTAGCCGAGAATAAAACCACTAATGAGGCAGTGCAGAAAGAGATGAGATGGGCCTGCTTTGAAGTGAGAGGAGCGCCGAACAGAATATGTCATGAAGGACGGCTCAGAAACATTGATAACTAGACATTGCCGGCCTAAGTGTAACACTATCTTTAGGCAAAAGGTGTTGACACGCAATGGAGAAAAAGAGCCAGGAGGCTTAGGGCGAAGTATAGGAAACCAGCCAGCGCAGGGGAAACGAGCAAGACCCTAAAAATGAAACAGATAGGACTGGAAGCTACGTGATGGCATAAAAAGGATGCAAGCAAAGAAATGTCCTTAAATATCATAATTTATGGTCCATTTTGGCTAAAAACAACACAGGCTAGAGCAATCTCTTCGTTCCTTTACAACCAAATAACAACCCTCTTTTTACCTCTGCACGACACCAGCTTAGTTAGTTTTTTCCTATGTATGTACATGCATAAAAAAAAAAGGCTTTTCCGCACCCATAGATCAAATAAGCGTTTATTTGATAGTAAAACAACCACAGAAAACAACCAGGGTTCTGCTTCAGCTTGAAAAGAAGAAGAAAAATTACTAATTGATCCGCTCTCGCAAAGCTCGAGCCCAGTCGAGTCAGCCATTTTCCGACAAGCGTAATTAAACCCTGCTTATCGGGAAGCCTCAAAGACACGCAGCTCATTCTTCAAGGCGGTAAGGTCGCATTGCCTTGCTTCGCTGTCTTCGTCGCCTACGGGCGGGCACATGTACAGTCAACGCGTTATACTCCCGTGTCGCCTTGTCCCCGAATCACTTCGTTCGCTCATTGCCGATCAGTGGGGTGATGGCTCTCCGCGCTCTTCTTGAGCACGCTTGGTCCTCGGGTTTCTTACATCGGCCATGGTGCCTTGTTTGCTTCCTTATGTCGATACGATTGCTGTACCAAGCTGCGCAGGTGTCGCGTGAGCAAGGTTACCAAGTACAGAAAGCGCTTAAAGCAGTCCTGCCCCCTCTTCCAACTCTCAGAAGCGTTTTCGTGAACAAAGAAGAAAAAGTTAAAAGGAGGCAGCAGTTCCTTCCGGAAGACAATAATAACGTTAGGTAACCGGCGGCGATGCGTCGCCGACGGGGAGATTAATACTGCGTCTGAGAGCGGTTTCTTGGGCGAGTTGGTCAGAGTTCGAACGTTCGTTATCTTCACGAAGCGAGTTTAATTCTGCTTTTAATGCGAAAGCATAAATGTCTCACTGATAAGAAAATCCGCCGTACGGCCTCTGCAGGAGTGAAGCGGCTGAAGAAAGCGCCCGATGTCGCCAAGAGAATAAAACGTCCGAGGACACCAAAGACATTTTATGACTTGTGATTGCGAAAGCAAAAAGGCTCAATTGAACGCCGCAGAATGCTCGTCCGACTTGGTATACGTTGACGTCGCAGCCAATCGTATTCGCCGAATCGGCCGGGAGCTTCTGACGACAGCTGTAGCCCTATCCCACCGAGTGCAGGGCATGTTGTCAGGCCTATATTCAGCCTTCACGTGTGGTCACCGCCGAGCCTAACGACGTGCGAAGAAACATCAAGCTCATCATATGTCGTGCTGCAAGCGCCAATTTTCGACGATTTCCAAGTCGAAGGCCACAACGTGATTACAATGTCTACCCTTAGTCAGCTAAAATAATGAAGTCTAAAGCTGTAATGGCGTCAGGGATGGGCGTTCGACTTGCTATCCGGGGGCCCTGGGTTTCATTCCCATCAAGTCTTAAAATTCCCGTCCCAGGCTTACCCTGCCACAGTTACTCCTGTAGACCTCACTACATGTCTCTAAAACACGCTTCGAATTCGAAGGCCACAGCACATTCATGAAGTCCACCTTTATTTACCTAGATGCGACGGTCAGCCGTGGTGTGAGGGGTTGCGGGCTGGACTTGCATACCGAGGCCCCGGGCTCGAATCCCAGACCCCAAATCATCCCATTTTTTTTCTTTACGTTCATTCTTTGTGCTCCTCCGGCAGTTTTTGGAACCATCGGTAGGTCACGCTGACTCAGGGCTTTCACAAAAAGTGCTACTTAGAGCTTTCGCAATAAAAGGTGCACATGCGCACGTGGCGTTACAGTGCCGTAAATTTTGCTTTCGTATGAACTCCATTCTATAGTTACGTGAAGACAGTCTCACGGGGGGCTTCACCCCAACGCACACGAATTATCAACGCCACTGCACAACTGCACACCACGCGTTTCGCGTAACTTGGTTCAAGAATCCGAAGAAATACTGTGTTGCCGCGAACTATTTTTTTGCAGCAGTGTGGACCACCACGGCGTATTTTTACATTTTCACTGATTAAGATGTACAGCAAACTTGTAGAGCTAAACAAGCCAATTTTTTTAATTACAATAGTTTTATACCGACATTATAAACATCTAATGCACAATTTTTCGCGAAAATCACATTCGCTTAAAATATTTTCTCTGCGCTTAGCACGAAATTACAAACCATGCATCGGCAGGTGGGGCACCTCATTTAAAGGGGCCATGCAGACAAAATACAAGATTGTTTTATTCGAAAGATTTCGTGTTTTATAGTGCTCCCAGCGCTTGCCCGGAAGCAAACGATGCTTCATTCACTGAGAAATTAGTCAATTTAGGTTAAAATTTCGATTCTCCCGCCAAATCGTGTTTTGATGACGTCTGCAATGACATCACGAGGACAGGTCTTCAAGCTAAACTTGGCGTGCTGCAGAGGCTTGTTTACTGTTAGTCAATCTAGATGGCGCCACCATACCGCGGCAGGCCATTTTCTGCCTTTGCTTTGTTTTTGACCGTGTTTGTTCCTGGCTTGTTTTTGTTCGGGTAGAAAACAATCGTTTCGTGAAACATTGCGTTCGCTCGACAAATATGGTCACGTAAGACACCGTCGCTTACGACAATCAGCCAATGTCGTCTGAGACAACCCCAAGCGCAGCAGTGCCATTGCAGTGCTGTGCAGCTAAAACAAGCATAGTGCACGCAGTACCAGCAGCAGTACGCATCGGTACTTCTATGTTTACGTGTACTTTCGTAACTTACACTGTTTATCCAACCATTCTTACTGCTATACTTTCGTAACTTACACTGTTTATCCAACCATTCTTACTGCTATAAAACGAATGTGCCCTACATTTAAGCCCAAATAGCTCATTCGGCAAGCTTATAATCCCTGACTAATTTGCGTTTACTTTTACCGGCCTCAGCCAATCGCAGAGCTGCCACATATGACTTCATAGGTTCTGATGCGGGAAATGAGCTAGCGGATCGCATGGCCATTCCCTTTTTTTTCTAATTATATAGCATATTTGAGCATAGTTCGTGTAAAAGTATTGTCAGCATGATTCTAACGAGGCAATCTTTCGAATGAACCAAACTTGTGTTTTGTCTGCATGGCCCCTTTAAGTGTCGCGCACCTTAATATGTCCCCACTTCTTCTCATTATCACCGTCCGCGTGATGTGCGACAAGGTAATTTTCCTTCTGTTCAAGCAATTTTCGCCGAAACTTTAGCATTTTTTGTAGTTCTTGAAAGATGAAAACAAAAACCGCAAGACTAATTTACTTAAAAATTAACGATTTCTTCGTCGCTAATTTGTAACTAACTAAAAACCTCGTGTAGGATAACATAGCCCAAAGAAGCCGAACGAATTGCTGTCCTTTTTGTAGCTCAACATTTCAATTTTTGTCGTTGTAACGCTGGCTGGAAGTTACATGAAATACGCTGCATAGCGAGAGCGTGCCGTTCCTGTATTTCAGGTGCGCTGGCACTGGCTGAAGGACGTTGGACGCCGCCATACGCCGAATTCGCACAAACTCCTATACCCACAATTTTAGTCGATCAGCCAATCAGCGTCGCCCATTTTTCACCCGAGACTACGAATATACGCTTACCTGCATTTCACCATTCTCCTTGTATTACTTGCGGGCCACACGATTCAAAATACTGGATCTTGTAAAAGAAAAGAAAAACAAAAAAGGAGCAAAAGGACTGTTTTATTGCCGCGCTGATCAAATTCGACTTCGACGAATGAGTGAGTCGGTGGTACTAGTACGCTTTGTCATTACTAGGCAAAGGCATAGCGTTTCGCTCTCCTCACCGCATCCCAGAAGCGATAGTCCCGGCCTCCTGGCTTCTTCTGTGGTTACGGCATAGACTTCTCTTAGTATAGCAGCAGACGATCTGGTGACGGCGGTGACGGCGAGGAAGGAGATAACGCAGAACACAGCTTTGAAGTCCGAACTAAAACATAAAGATCAATTATTAAAAGTCAATGAAAAATAAATAGATGGGGAGAAAGATTCGCATTCCGCTCGCACTCGAATAGACGTCACGGGATCGCCTTAGGGTGTGGACGCTGATTTGAAGATTAAAAATTGTGTTTCTTTTGCCAGCCTCAGTTTGTATTTTTAGAATGCAGTTTTTACATCTTTGTGCGCAGTATTTGGTAGTTTGGGTGTGATCTCTGTAACGTAAACGTCAAATTACACTACATTTCGTCAGAGCTATACGCGCGTATCCGTCACTGATTGCTTAACTTTAGCCTGTGGCGAATTCGGGGAGAATTCACAAAGCCGTGTAAGAAAAGACCGCCAACTAAGCAAAAAGGTGAAGAGACCTCCAACTTTGGAGGCATTTTGTACCTGTTTAGTTTACACGGGTGGACTGAACATTTTCTACAAGCGGGGGGTGTTATGTACCTCATGATGTTTAAAGCAATATGAATTGGCATAATTTATTACCAGTGAAGCTCGTTAAGCTTGAGCTAGTTTTGGTGGCGTTAGCAAAAAAAAATACAAAGAAAAAGAACTGCGGCACCTGCAAAGGGTGCACCACCGCAGATAGACTAAAACCGCAGATAGGCACCACCGCAGATAGACTTGGCTAAAAGGGTGTAAAAAAGCTTAGTGTGGAGAATAGGGCGGCCTCAGTAGTACACCGCAAACTAGATGGTTCTAGTTGCCTCTACCAGTGCACTATAGCTTCCAGGTGCTATTGAAGCGCCCTCTGGACTGAACTGGAAAACGTCTAGTTATAATTCTATTTGATATGGTAGGGTGGTGCTCCGCCCTACTTCTGCTGGGATGCTTCGGCTCCCGGCAGGATCAGCAAGGGTGGTTTCCTTGGTCCAAAGCTCCAACGGCCGCTGCTGCCTCGCATGCTGGTTGAAGCAGTGCCTCGCATTGCTTCTGGGTTTCAGATTTTGGGGACAGCCATTGTGTTCTGGGATTACCATGTGGTGTGGAAAAGTGTGAGCCATGTCTTAATATCATTGAGGCCAGCACGCAGTCTCGTGGAGAACGGCGTACATGGAGAACGGCGTACGTCTTATTACAGCAGCAACAAGAAAAGGAAATCTAAATAAATTCCTGCAACAGGTCAAAATGATACTAACATTTAGATGGTGTTTACCCGTATGTCCTCCATTAAACATCGGTGGCTAAGACATTGCCTCATACGTGCACGCCGGTAGTTCTGAAAATATCACCGCCGTAACTGTACTCCTCACCCAGGTGCTCGTGCTCATTGCTGTCCCCATTGACGACCTTCGCCATCGAGCTCCGTCCTTTCTGCATCTTCGCGTGACATTGGTTCAAGCTCTACCACCTCTGGCTGACATCTAAATGAGTCAGGTGTGTGAATTTAAAGGTTTAAATGAGCTGTATTTTCCTACCCGTCTCGGTGGGTAAGTGCCTCATGCGTTGTGTTTTTTTTTTTTCACCTACAGCGCTCTCCCCTTAGCTCATGTAAGGATTAGCAGGTTAACATGTAAGGATTAGGCCGGCCACAGGGGGCAGGGCCTGAAAAACTAGACGGTAAAGCTATGAGGGCTGAAAATGACAGAAGACTTACGGACCAGCAAATGTTTTTTCTTCTAGCTAATATGTTGACTATTGGCCGGCTTGTTGGTTTCACTAGCGACTAGCCTGAATGTATCTGAGAGGGGCGCGGCTGACCACTACTGAATTGACCACCTCAGAGCTTCTAGTTCCGTTATGTGGCCGCCTGTATCAGACAGTGGCTGAGCAGTTGTCTTCTAGCCTCATATCGATTTAAAATTGATTCCCAGCAGCTGGTAAGTCCCATAACTGCATTTTAACGAAGTCAACCATATCACTTTCTGGAAATCATCATTTGGCGTCAATGATCTCACAGGATATTATAAGTCTCAGACTTCGATTAAGGTTTTCTTTGCGCCCCCATTGCCATTGACGTATTTGCCGGGTTGGCGAGCTTACTATTGCAGTAGTCTTTCGAAGTCGTGAACATGTGTGCGTTGAAAGGCGCCGTGACTGTGTGATGCTCACTGATGTGTTGTAGTGCTCCTTGAGCCTGGGGATCACGGTGTGAAGCAGAGTACTCTGAGTGTGTGGTTGTATTTTAGCAAAGACAATAACGACGCCCCATAGAAGAAAGGGGAATAGAAAATATAAGTATCGAGCACTTGTGTATATAGTTTTCATAGAGTGGCTGGGCTTAATTTTGATACGAAAGTCATTCATGTTTGCTCACATCCTCGGTGCGAGCATGCTAGCAGAGGTAGTATGACTCTGCATGTTACGGCAAATCCAACTCAACAAAGCATTTGCTAGAAATCGAGTGCCTCCACTAACCTTTGTCACGCCAGAGATTATATAAGGACAAGCGGCTCTTTTTAGCGTCTAAGCTTCAATTCCTCGAGAATCAAATGGCTTAGAATCATTCTGACTTTCATGTTCAGTCAAAGCTATTGCTAAACTTCTAGCTTCTTCAAGCAGCAGCGGCCTGTTCACTGCTTCAACAGGTGGATTTTATTTGAACCGCATCCCTTGTTTCTCTGGTAATGTGGAGACGAGGCACTCTTCAGAAAAACCAGCTCTTGGTGGCCCTGTACGGTAGTTACTTTGTGAGCTGCAGTCAGTTTTCACTTTCTCCAGCTTACCGAACTTATTGAACCTAATCAGTATCTTAGTGTGTTTCTTAGTGGACATGGGGATGCACTGGTGGGATAACAGGAGCCAACTTCTGTCTACGCGTGTTTGTCTCGTGTTTTAAGTTATTCAAGAACCGGAGTACTGTACCGGTGAGCGTAAGGCCCTAGTCCTCATGTGGCCCTGTAAATGTGAACAAGCGCGCTTAGCTGTTTGCTCGAAGAGAACAAGCTGTTGGCTGCTACAGATTTTGCGCTGTCCCATGTTGCAGCATTTGCACAGTAACTGTAAGAGTAGCCGCAAGGGAAGTCGAACGTTGCAATTGATGTCCTGTCCCACATAATCTTTTGCAAATGCACCATGGCTTCCCTGAGGCATTTGCAAAGGTTAGCTGAAACAGGGCACCAGTTGCGACACATTTGGGGGCACTCATGAAACAACAACACAACCAGCATGTATACGTCTCGCTTCCAGTGTGAGAGCAACACCTTATATGTATTCCAAAACAGTTCGTGACAGTCATACGGGTAGACGAAGATGGTCATACCGGTATGATCACTCCAAAGTGCTAGAATCATATAGAGGAAACAGTTGCAAAGGATACCCAAGTGTAATGCGCAGCAATCCTCCTGATGCAGTGTCTACAGCTGTAGAAAAACAGTCCTTGCAGCTTGGCAGAGAATCGTTCCACTCGTGGAAGAGCTGCTAGCTTTGGGCAAGCATACTGCGCAGACTGATACGAAACGTTTCATTTTTCTCTATATTAGCGGGGCCAAACTATAGTTCCCTTATTTTTTTCCAGTTGTTCCATTTATCGCCATGCTAAGCATAGCGGTCAAACGATACTGTAATAATATGCAGGTTTTGTGCTGCACGAAAACATTCCTGTTGTAACTCTTAACGTTTTTAGCGCGTCAAATAATAACGAGGGACCCGGTGTACTTGCAGGGAAACAAGATGGACTCAAATTCGCCACAACCAGACTGGGATGAAGGCCCGGGGCCGATAATATTCGTAAAGATGCTTCAAGTCCTCGAGACCTGCGCAGAGGGCGACAGGGACTACCAGTTGTTGTTCAAACCGAGCGCTGACCGGCTAGACGTGCTTCGAGGGGTTCTCCTCTCCGCAGATCTGGATGGCAGCTTCGAGTGTTGCGAATCCAAGTCTGTCACCACAAAGAAGCTTACCGAGTGTGTCATGGCTGCACTGACAGGTGTGGAACGTTGGCGCGCCAGTGCCTTCGTGAAAGCTGCGTCCAGGATCAGCGACCAGAAGCGCATCTGGGGGCTGCTTCTGGAGAAAGCTACCTACGTTCAAGAAGAGCGTCAGTTGGCCAAGTGCCTCGAAAAGGCACGTAAACCACCTGTGCCTTCGACCTTCTTGAGAAGCGGCTTGCCATCGAGGCCGCTGGAAAGCGTACCCGACGAAGACGATGATGACCCATCGAAGAATTCAGGGGCTTCTGATCGGCCGCATCCACAGTCCGGCGGGCAGGAACTGGTGCTTGGGCTTTCTGGACAAGAGGGGGTACGTTATTATTATTTTAAATGCAGAGCATTTCTTTAACCCATATGTAGCGTCCGCCGTGCGTCCGCAACAGCTCAACGCGCAGGTGCGCCCTCTCCCCCACTCCTCCTCTCCCGCATCAAGTTACCCTCCTCGCTCTCAACAACAGGTCCGCACCCCTCCCCCTACACTATATAAAAAAATAATACTTACCGGCGCCTGGTTTCGATCCCACGACCCTGCGGGCGGAACGGAAGGTACATGGTGCTCTTCCCACTGCGCCACAAAGCCGACACAGAATCTAAGGCTACGAACGCGCCTTATATCCTTGACTCATTCAAACTAAGTCAAGAAGCTGCTGATACAACGCATTCACTACCTGTGGGCGGAACGCGAGGTACATGGTGCTCTTCCCACTGCGCCACAAAACCGACACAGAATCAAATGCTACGAACGTGCCTTATATCCTTGACTCATTCAAACTACGTCAAGAAGCTGCTGATACAACGCATTCACTATCACCAACTCCCCAAACACTAAACGTTAACGCAATACACCCATCCCCTATGCGACGCATTTACTCGAGTCCCCC
This sequence comes from Haemaphysalis longicornis, assembly GCF_048455015.1. Lineage (NCBI taxonomy): Eukaryota > Metazoa > Arthropoda > Arachnida > Ixodida > Ixodidae > Haemaphysalis > Haemaphysalis longicornis. The sequence goes on along the minus strand of NW_027526203.1, from coordinate 195,827,536 downwards.
TCGCGGGGAGATGGGCCCTTTTTTTATTTTTGCATAGGACCTTTTCAATGCAACAGTTTGCTGCTGTTCGTTCAAAAGTTTGGGCCGTTAAAAACGGCCTTACACAAACGAGGCAGAAAGGATGAGGCTGTAAAAAAGATTAAAAAAAACTAGCTGTTAATTTTTGAAGTGAAGTGCGCATTTTAATGCGATTTGATTCTGATTACGGGTTTAACGCCCCGAAGCTACCCCTGGGCTGTGGGGCGCGCCGTAGTGGAGGGCTCCGGGCTAATTTACAGCACCAGGGGATCTAAAGTCTCTCGAAGTTTCATTGATTTATTTCATTTCTTTATATGTTTTTCCAATGGAAGTTGAAGGTGGCCAAGGTAAAAGCCGTTGAGCGACAGCTTGAGGGTTCCTCGGCCACCTTGGGCAACGACAGGCGCCGACCACAAACAAACATATCACCGGTATGAACAATTACAAAAATTATTCGCGAAAGCAATGATGGAAAATTTACAAATGAAAGGGGTAATACAAGTTTACATGTTTACGTCTTGCAAGTTGATAACATCAATGGAATAAATCATAACATACTTATCCTGGAATTTGCAAAAAATGTATTCGCATCTTGTTCATGTTATGGTTGCCTGGTCGTCTCCCTTGCATAAAGCGGTACGTAGGATGTACTGACTCCAGCCTGTTCAGGGATTGTCCAGGTTGTGCACCTTACTGAATGCCCTCCCTCACGCAAGGGAACTTGCTAATGTGGCAGTGAACTATTGGGAGGAGCGGGTTGCTCTTTTCTACTTCTGCAGGCGCCTTTTCTGCTCTTCTGCAGCTTCCTCGCCGGCGTCACCTTATAATTGGACGAATGTATTCTTTAACGTACCGGTCATGGTGGATTACGTAATGAAGAAAAAAAGCCGTGGTGTATTAGTGGCTATGGTTTTGGGCTGTTGAGTCGAAGGACGCAGGTTCAATCCAGGCCGCGGTGGCTGCTTTTTAGATGGATGCGAAAAGCGAAAAAAGACTGCGCCGAGATTCCCAGGTGGTCAAAATTCATACTCCACCGCGGTGCGCTTCCTAGCCCAGGTGTAGCCTCAGCGCGTTAAACTCCGACAACCTCATGTAAATTTTGTTATAATGCGAACCGTATGCTTGGGTACTTACGACGAAATTCCTCTATGGCGCCTTCACAGCTTAAACTACTGTTATACAAAACTTTAATTCGGCCTAAACTTGAGTACGCGTGTTCGGTGTGGGATCCCCATTATGATTATCTTAATAACTTGTTGGAAATGGTTCAAAATCGTAGTGCACGCTTCATCCTTTCCAACTATGCTCGGACATCTAGTGTTTCTGCTATGAAACGAACTTTACACCTTCCCAACCTAGCCCTACGCAGAAAATTTGCCCGTTTGTCAGTCTTTCATAAAATTTATTTTTCAAACGCATACCTCAAAACTGAACTTCTTTCTGCGCCATCATATGTATCATCCCGTATTGACCATCGCCCTAAGGTATACATTCCCCACTGCAACACTAACTTATTTTTTGCCTCTTTTATTCCCAAAACTGCTAACGAATGGAATCACCTGCCCCCTGCAATAGCTAGTATAATCGATGTACCTTCATTTAAGATTGCCATCGAAAAATACTTTTGTTCCTTATAATTGCATTTATGTTATTGACTCTGTTGTATACTACCTTGCATTTTTGTTGTCCACTATTGTTTTTTTATGCTTGTCCCCAATGTTTTGTTTAACTTTTGTTTTTGTTTTCTGGTGATAATGCCAGTGACCACTCCCTTCTGTAACGCCCTCTGGGCTTTGAAGGTATTGAAATAAATAAATAAATAAACATTTTTCTTTACTACCTCTTTGTAAATTACACAATCTTCAGTTCATTTGTTTTTATTTCTTTCCAAATTTTATTGGGCCTTGTTTGCTTTTAGTGGAGCCGACATTTCCTGCTTCTGACCCTTCTCCGCGGTCCAAGTGCCAGGCCGACGGCGCGGCAAAGGAGGAGGAAATACTGCAATTGAGCATTCTAAACGGGCCAGTGGGCCCACGGAAGTGGTTCCTTCTTCACTGGAGCCCATATGCCGTCCGCGCCGCCTTTGTTGAAACTGGGAAGGCAGAGAGTTGCTAGACAGCACCATCTCCCATTGTTCTACTTGGGAAGTCCACTGGAGGCTGGGAGGGTGCTCAGGTCTGAAGTCGCGCACCCCGATTATGTGGCGGAGTGTACCGGCTTCTGAGCAAAATGTACACTGAGCGTCGTAGCGACTCGGGTGCATTCGGTGAAGACGAGTCGGGTGTGGGAAGGAGCCGGATTCTATGAACCGCAGCGCAGTTTGTTGTTCCCTGGATAGGTCAGAGTGGGGCAGGGATAGGGACTGTCATTGAAAGCAACAGTGTCGGGTTACGCCCCTGAACGTGACAAGCGGTTGACTGCCCTCGTCCACCTCCATATCCTTGGAGGCGGGAAGGAAGTGGGGGGGGGGGGGGGGGGGGTTAAAGTACAGTTGTTGGTGGGCATATCCGCTGCCCTTCACGGAAGCGTGAACGGGCGTCCAGATGAGAATGGAACCGGTTGGGGAGTGGTTTTTTAACACACGCAGTGCAGCTTGGGACACCCACCCCGACTGGCAATTCCGACAGGCTTGTTAGGAACCGGTGACTACCTTCCGAACCCCTGGTTGAGTGAGAGCCAAGGAGGTGGCTCTTTCTTCTCTTGTCTTGGGCCTTGAGTGAGGCACACGCATGGAGGTGTGTTCTGGTGGTAGCCATGATGATACCGTACGGCTGCCCTCAGTGTTGGGAAGCGTCGTGCAACCTCGTGATACCCGCCGAGGGTGGTGTTGAGCGTTTGAGCCGGTGCTTGTCGGCGACCCTAATGGTATGAGGGGTTCGTATTTCGGCGTAAAGGGACCATCTTTAGTTCTTTTCGCCAAGAGTCCGGGAGTACAGTCGGCCGAAAAAGTCTGCGGGATCTGCAGCACGTGGCGGAGCGGCGCAAAACTGAATTGCTGCGCCATGTGCCGCAACAGACCACCGGATCGAGGCTCACGGAACTTGCGCGCAAGGCGCGCTTTGCGCATGCTTGCCCTTTTTTGTTGTCATACATCTGTGGTCCCTCGATTCCTCGTGACGTGCTTTCGATATTCGCGCAAGGTGGCGCCGTATGACCTTCGCCGCGAGTCTGCCTTTCTTCACCGGTGCAACACAAGGCGTTTCTTGCACCCGCCTTTTGCGAGGGGATCAAGGTTGTCTGAATTAAGCTGAATCTAGCAAGTGATGTTCTGGTCGAACATTAGGGTTATAGGGCTGTTATAGGCTAGGTACTGAAGAAAATTGCGTGCGTCGACATGGTGTGCAGAAAGACGTCGCCTAGGCAAAATTCATTATAGCGGCAAAGCCAACTTTCTTGTGAATGCTCTCTGACTCTCAATCTATTGTCAACATTTTGGGGGAAAATCATGCTAAAATTGACCTGTAGCACGACTCTGGCATAACGCCGAGTTTTTAATCTTCTTTATTATTATTTATTCAAAAAAACCTTACAGGCCCCAGGACAGGGCATTGGGTAAGGGGGGAAATCGGGAAAGTACAGGACAGATAACATACAGTTTACAGGCAGGGTCAGTGCAACAACAAAAAATATAAATGAAATATAAAATCTGCTTGTTATATTCCGTTAGTCCACGGTGAAGTTCTAGACGTTACGGAATCCCCGTCTTCTCTCAATACATGGTCGTCTATGGAGGGCGTATGGTTACAGAAAACGGCTGTAACCCTTCTTTTATCAAAACTACCTCCCCAAAATTATATCATATGTGGCTGCAAAAACGACTGGAACATTAAGACAAGTTTCTGTTAGTTATTTTTTGGATCAGTTCATAGTGAAAATTAATTATTAGGACTACTTCTAGCGTTCAGCTGATTTGCCTTTACGTTTTATACAATTACGCAGTTCACGGTGTAGTTGTAAATATTGGGTAATAGCCGGCGCCTGTAAATGCATAGGCTTCATTAGGAGGAAAATGGGCAACCCCATGTATGTCCGCTAGAATAAAACTCTAGTCCATCCAAATATTACTCAGCTAATTATCCAGGAAGTAGGCTCAATCTCAAAATCAAAACAAGGCGTTTGTTTCGTACACTACTTGGACTGCGCGCAGCTCCGCTGGTTGTCCTTTCCGCAAAAGGGGAGGGCACTGATTTGTTTTATTATTTATTTTAAACTCAGCTCAGGTGTGTTTTCCTCCATCTACAACCGGTGCCCATTCTGGTCATCACAAGAAAAACTTTCCGTACAAACTGGGATATTTGACATGCATGTAATAGTTCCCAGATTCCCTTCAATTATGCGGGAGCTGCAGAAGTGTTCTGAAGTGATTTGAGTCCGTAAGTTATTCCCATTTTTTCGTCCCATCAGCCAATTTTAGCATGATTTTTTCGCGTAATTTATCGCCAATTGTTTCGTCCTATCGGCCAATCTTGCATGATTTTTTCGCCAAAATATCTACATTAAATTTAAGGGCCACAGAGCATTCACCAGAACGTTGGCTTTGCCGACATAGTGAACTTTGTCGACGCGACTTCTTTCTGTACACCCTGTCGACGCACGCAGTTTTCGTCAGTACCTAGCCTATAACAGCACTATAACCCTAATGTTCGACCAGAACATCACTTGCTAGATTTAGCTATATTCAGACAACCTTGATCCCCTCGCAAAAGGCGGGTGCGAGCAACGTCTTGTGTTGCACCAGTGAAGAAAGGCAGACTCGCGGCGAAGGTCACACGGCGCCACAGCGGTTGCCGCGAATATCGAAAGCACGTCACGAGGAAGCGAGTGACCAGAGATGCGCGATAACAAAAAAAGGACAGGCATGCGCAAAGCGCGCCTGGTGCGCAAGTTCCGTGAGCATCGATACGGCAGTCTGTTGCGGCAGATGGCGCAGCAAAGCAGTTTTGCGCCGCCCCGCCGTGCACTGCAGATCCCGCAGATTTTTGCGGCTGACTGTGTACATCACGCGGAGTGACATTGTGTTGCCCACCTTATACGGTGAAGGATGGGGTGACCGCGTAGTTCCGATTATCTGTGGCGGAACCTACACGCGTTCGAATTGACTGGCTTTTTTATTCGTAGACTTCTATGGAGCATAGCCGAACCAAATCGTACAGTTTTAATTGTCCATAAGTTCGAAATATTGAAGTTCAAGAAGAAGAAGAAGCTCCACCTACGCAGACGTGGCTACTTCGACTTCCGCGGTTTTTTCTCGGTTCAGACAGAAATTCCGTCCGTACAGGACCAATCACATCTCCAGGCGAACGCTTCCGTCACGGGCATCGACTGAAGACGCGAAAAGGTCGCCCCCACCACTTCGGCGACGGCGGAAGAGACCTGGTCTGACCATCAGGCCTACTGTGGCCCGGCCTGCCCTTGTCCGTGATGGCACACGGGTGACAGCAATGATGGACGCTTCGCAGGTGCCTGCATCTGCTGCCCTCAGCACGCAAGCTTCAGCGTCGCTGAACCATCCCAGTTGTTCTGGCGCCCAGTTAACCCAGCAATAGCAACCACCGATCGTAGACCCCGTGGTTCAACAGCCCACCACATCACCAGAACAGACCCAGGACATGGACTATGATTCTTCTGTGGCTGCAAGTGGAATTGTGCCAGTGCCCTCCGCAACGCACACAACGAGAACAGCACATGATACGCCGCCACATAAGAAGGTGAGGGCCACCCCAGACGCTTCGACCGCAATCGCTCCTCCTTGCAATAATTCTCCCACTGCAGCTTACCCGACCCCTCCTCCGGACCGATCATTCCGGGTTCACATTAAGCCAACTACCAGGTTTGATGTCACCACTATCCCCCTTAAGTCAGTGCAGTGAGTGATAGACCGGTGCCTAGGCACTCAGGGTTATCAGGGGTTCATGATCCATATGGTTTCCAACACAATAACCGTTCACCTCACCACCCTGGATGACGCGAACAAAACTTGTGCCATTACCAGCATCCCTATCTCTACCGATATTAACGTGACCGTGCACTCATACTTCGCCTCTGGGCCCAATGTACAGCGCCGCGTCCTGCACGACCTTGACCAAAACGACTCCCCGGCGACCATAGTACGTGAGTTACGGTGCTGGCTGTCCGACGTATGGGTAAAAGCAGGACTTACCTAGTCACCGTACGAAGTTCTTCTACCATACCGGAAAGGTTCTATTACAATGGCTGTGTACTGCACCCAAAGCCTTTCCGGCCACGAGCCATGTACTGCTACCGTTGTTTTAAACAAGGTCACCAGCAAAACTACTGTCCGATGGCAACTGTGGACACAGAGAGAATTAACTCTGACGGCAAGCCACGCTATCGTTGCGGGCTTTGCAAGACGGGTGACCATGAAATAACATCGGCAAAGTGTCCCACTAAACAGCGCGCCACAGCCCGCGCTCGCCGTCGGGAAACCAGTTCAGCAAGGGCTACACTGTACAATCGATTCCAGGTCCTGGAATCCATTGAGGGCTCTGCCGTAGAAGAGACTGGGGAACCCGATGCAACAGGTGGTTTTTATTCGGACGTTCTGAAGGGGTCCGATTCTAAAAGGCACAGACCTCCAAAACAAACGCCAAAAGATAACCTAGGAGTCGAATGAAGCTGTTTTGGTTGACGAAGACCTGGATACTCAAATAGCCTACCTATCGAAACAGCTTGAGGCACTGCGGCAAAGGAAGGCACGCGTAGCAGCTCTCCGTAAAGAATGCGCTGAAGCGCGTTCACTGCAAGGAACGCAAAATGTGCCTTTACGGATGCGGCTCAACGCTCAAAAGACAACCCCCTGCGATCCAGCTATCTGGACCGTTATTTTTGAAACCCTATCCAAGCTGACCCAACTAATACAAGCTAGCTTATGACATGGCTAAGTGTCCGTCCAGCCGTCAACCGGTCATGCTACAATGGAACTGTAGAGGTCTTTCGAACAAATTAGGAGAGCTAAAAACTAAAATTCACTCTGGTAAACTTCAAGTGTGGGCACTCCGCTTACAGGAGTCAAAGAAACTATGCCCTCTCCCCCACTTTATCGGTTACCATACTCCTACCATCCCAGATAACCGCAGTGGTGATGCACCTGGAAAAGCGACAGTATACATCGTTACAAGTGTTCCTCAAACACCAATCAACCTTCAGAGATGGTGTAACCAACAGCAAGAGGCGGTTGCGGTTTTAAGAAACCCAGCCAAAACACCCCTCCTCCTTGTGTCCTTTTGTGGGAGGCCAGGCAGAGCACGCTTTAACTATAGGTAGGCTCCACCACCTTAGGGCAACGTACTCAGGCACTCCCATACTCGTAGGAGGGGACTTAAACGCCCCACATACTTTGTCTGGATACGAGCACGACACCAAAAGAGGGGCACAGGTTCATGACACCTTCACGGACATGATATTTTCCTTGCTTAACTCTACCGTACCTACCACCCCTTCAACTCGGTCTCATGCACCGGACCTTACGTGGCGGCTTGGCCCCGGGAACCCTTTCTGGAATCCGGAGCGAGATGCTTGGGCAAGCGACCATTCGCCAATTTTGATTGGTCTGCTCGCAAAAAAAAGTTGCAAAAACTTCGTCGCCAGGTCAGAATTGTTCACTGGGACAAAGCCCGCTCTGATGAACGAGCCTTTTCGCTAACTGCAGAGAACCTCATTTCTACGCTGCAGTCCGTCCTCACAGACTGCACTATACATACAACAGTGAACGAGGATCAGCGACGCCCGATATGCACCTCCTTAAACTCTGGGCAGAGCGCCGCCGAGCAGAGCTCCATGCTAATCGCCACCCTACGCAACTCTAGGCTCGTGCCACAGCAAACCGTATCGCAGCACAAGCTCGACGCTACGAGAAGCAGTTGTCACGACGCCGGTGGCACGACTGGTACGCTGGTCTTGGCTCTAAGTACTGGAAACAAGGCCTTATGGCGAACCTTCCACGCCATGGAGCGGGGTGGCAGCGCGATTGACCCATCAGCTAGCATTCCCCTGGCTCTCAACATCAGCCCAGAGGAGTTTGCGGACAGAGCGGCTGTGAGTTTCTTTCCAAACTACCCACAACCTCCGGCCGCCCCTCCCTGTGTTGACGTATCAGACGTCTCAGGAATAACCGACCCATTTACGATGGCCGAGCTCATCGCGGCCATTGAAGAATCCAAGGCGCACTCTTCTCCAGGGTATGACGAAATCCCGTATGAGCTATTCAAGAACTTGGAGGGGGAGGCCTTGGAAGCACTACTCTACTCATTGAATGATGTATGGGCTAAAGGTGTCATTCCACCCGAGTGGAAACACTCAGTGGTAGTGCCAATCCCCAAGCCGGGAAAACCTCCCACTGGTATTAGTGCACTTCGCCAGATTTCCTTGACACCTACAATATGCAAGATATTTGAACGAATAGTGGCCACTCGATTATCCTGGTGGGTGCACGAAGACCGCTGCTGCAGGTCGCTGCTGAACTTTTTACACGAGACCAGACTCCATGCCTACCTTTAGACTTGTACAGTGTCATCAATTTTCTGACTACCTGTGCTTTTGTACGCCTTCTCTCTCTTCTACATAATATCTTTTTCTTCATATGCCGCATGGTAAAAATGCGAAATAAAAAAAAAATACCGAGCTTTGACTGCATTTATTAACTCTTATGGTAGAGGACTCTTCGCCGCATAAGATGCTGCCGATGACAATGTCTTAACGCATGCAACCGTCTATGCAGGCTTCAGATGCCGGTGGCAGTGTGGCCACTTGTGACGAGCCCGGCTGTGAGGACGCCCGCTCCGAGGTGTCGCAGCGCGAGCACGTTGCCAAAAATATGTGAGAAGTTCTCTACCCAAGGCGCGGCCTCTGCCAAGTCCCTCGAGAAAGGCTTAAACGGTCGTCTGGCCACAAAATCCCGCAAACGACGCAAATATTTCTACCGCACTGCCGTCCAAAATCTCTGGCACGTCGTGTACTAATTCGGACTACTTATTAGGCTGCTCACAACGCGTGATGTGTGAATGTTTCCTTTGCAATAAAGTTGCCTCTTCTTCACCTACCTCCTACGTGGATTTGCTTTTTGTAAATGCGACTTAGAGGTTTCAAGAACGAAGCTCTTTAGTAAATCGCTATTTTTCGTGTCCGCAGTAAAAAATCCCCAAAAATTGCCGAGCGCGTGCACGTGAGCGCGGGCCTCGCGGCGACCGCTCGGCAGTTAACAAAACCAAGAAAAGCGCCCGGGAGCGCGCGCACGTGAGCTCATGCCTCGCGACGACGGCCCAGCAGTTAAAACCCGGCGCACGTTAGTCACGTGAAACATGCCCACTTATAGAGATTGGCCAAGGTTGCCCCCCCCCCCCCCCCCAAAAAAAAAAAAACACTTCAGAATAATCATGGCAACACTTTCACTAGCGCAATCACACTGCTCACGTCACTCGCTAGTTACGGTTTCGTAGCACGTTTGTCACGCAAAAAATACCCACTTAGAGAGATTGGCCAAGATTGGCCAAAAAGGGAACTCCAGCGTAATCGTGGCAACATTTTCGCTATCGCAATCACACTTCTCGCGTCACTCTAGGGCTTCGCTCATGATTAGAGCTGCGCGTTCTTCATTTGCATGGGTGTTAGAAGTGCGCCGCCTGAGGCTCAGGGATGGGTCACCCCCGGGTTGTCCGCACGCCCAATGAGGAGGGCGCTCGCCTCGAGGCTCGTCGCGCTGGGTATCGGAACAGAAACGAGTCCAGAGGGCGAACATGGACCCCGTGGCCACAGAGAATGCCGCCATAAGACGTCGGTGGGCTTAAAACCCCTAATCCGTTCAACGCAAGCGGGCGAAGGTGCGAGCGGTACCGGCAACGTCCAGCCGATACCACTCGTCTACACCGGGAACGTCCGTGGGTAACGGGAGCCATGGGTAACCATGGGTTTCTCTCAGTCGAATTTGGACACTCGTGTCAAGTGTGCGATAGGTTGTGGTTTGTCTCGAATCTAATGACGATCAAATCAATTCGCAACCACCAGAAACACACGGAGGGTGTTGATTTTCCCGGACACGCCAGAGGACCATGAGGAGATGCAAGCGTGTCGGACGTGCTGCAATTCGCTAGTTCGAGGAAAGGTCCCTTCATTCATCGTGACCAACGGATTCGCGTGCCCGCCCAAGCCCGCCTCGGTGGCGCGGTTAAACGAAGTGGAAGAGCGGGTGGTCTCTCCTCGAATTCCGTTCGTGAATATTCGTCGTCTGACCATAGGCTACGGTCAGTACGGAATACGACGGTACGAGCTCGACCTGATGGAGAGCTGGTTCGTCCCACCGGCCATGGTGACCATTCTGGCCCCCGATGCGCTGAGACTCTGCTACTCAAACGAGGCGGTGAACGCCTACAACGGGACTCTGGCCAAGGGAGATCGCGGTTCGGTTCAGATCCTATAGCTCAGGATGAAGTGCGTGATTGGGTGACTGAATCGTATCGCAAGCGAATGATGGCCAAGATGGAGAAGATGACCGGCGCCAAGGTCGGCAACTTGCCATCTGTGTTCGTGCTCTCGGTCGGGAGACCATACATGCTGACGAGCAACATCGATGTCCTCGACGGGCTCGAGTACTCGAGCACTGCGAATAACACCCGGAACGGGAATTCCCAACCGGAGTGTGGGTAAAGTTCGAGGTGCCTGGCACTGGTCGCATTGCCGCCATCAAGGGAAGGGGACAGGCTGAGAATTCGAAACGAAGGGACCACAGCATCGAGTCTGACTGGGTGCCTACCGAACCCGCAGTGGCTGTGGTCTCTCTGATTAGAAAGAAAGAAATATGGTCAGACGCAAACAATTCCCCGTGATACAGGCAAGTACAATGACCGTGCAGTCTCAAGGAGCCACTTACGCGGGTGTCGTGTACGAATAAAACAAGGTACACCCGCAGAAGCTCATGTACGTGGGCCTGAGTCGGTCGACCGATGTGCAAAAACTGAACAACGCCACCGGAGGCTTCACGTTTCACTACAGAGATTAAAAAAGTACCCGCACGAAACGATCAGCCGAACTTGCAGAACAGCATACGTAAACATCGGCCAAGACGAATTCATGGCCCAGCTCAACGTTCGATTGCTTCAGTGTCGCGCAACCGACGTTAACCACGATGAACTGCTACGAAGGGCACACGTGATATACCTCAAGGAAACGTGGAAGGATGCCCGAATGCAGATCGATGACTACACTTGCGTTGGGTACAAAGAGAACGTGGACACAACTGCGGAATGAGTCAGCGTCTACGTTAAAATGACCGAAGCCCCTCTAGTGGAACTACGAAAAGTGGACCTACCAAAAGCCCGTGGGTTCGAGCCGTGCGAGAGGGAGCTCTCTCTCTCTCACTACTTAAGAGAAAGCTAAAACATTCAGCGGATTCAAACTCAGACGCATGTACGAACGGGAACGTGGGCTCGTTCTGGTGATGGAAGACTTTAACGTGAATGCCAAGCGGGACACGTGGTTGGATGATTACATGATGGATACGTTCAGTATGAGTTGCCTTAACAAGAAGTGGGGTAATCTACCTACTACAGTTCGTGGTACTTGCACAGATCTGGTCCATGCAAACTTCGGCACTTCTCAAATAAATCAATTGTGCCAGCCACTGCCAGTCTATAGCGATCACAAGGCACTACTACTGAAGATGAAGAGAACGCCTAAGTGTAAAAGTACACGACACGACGATGTACTTCCAACATCTGCTCCACAACCACTACCACTACAGGCAATGGAAGTGGTTACCGAGGGAGAAGAAGAAGAATTAGTTGAAGTGTTTAATGAAGATGAACAGTATGCAACTACACTTAATGATGATTAATAAACGCACTTCCAACTAAACGGTTATTGCGTTTTAACGTTTAATGACCAATGATTTTAGCTTACAAAAATGAAGGGAGCTAACACTTATACAAAGATGAAGCAAAGGGCGTTGCAACAACGAACACACAAATCGGCTGCAATCGGGGACTTATGAAGGTTGCGTACAGCTTCGCAACCTTCAAGTCGCCCGCGTTAGTGTGAGCTTCCTTCATTTTATTTCATTGCAGTGATGGCTTTTTTAAATAGATAAGCACTTCTATGCAGACGCAACGTGGAAACCCGTCTGATCGGCCCTCTTCCCAAAAACATGCATCCCACTTTGCACTCTGGTCGTCGCCACGGTCGTAGCCAAGCCCAAGAACAAACCTACGCAGACAATCTTAATCTTTCATACGCAGATGCCAGCCCTTACTCCAATCTCTCCCATCACTTAGCCATGGTAACCAGCAAAGACAAGGTTGTCACGTGCGCCTCAATCGTGTGCAACGCCATCCACTCCTTCATTTCGGAGACAGCTCGTCTGCAGTGTTAAAAACATTCCGATTAGGCTGACTTTTACTATAGTTTTCCTATTCTTCTCTCTGTTGTTTTTTTTTTGTGTTTTCTCTCTCTCTCTCTCTATAACCTAGACCAAATTCTTCCTCCTGCTCCATTATTTTGCCTCGCATGATTGATTGTAATGAAAACATAAATCTTCTTGGCCAATCCCCCTAAGTGGGTATGCGCCATTTTTCGGGCCACCACCACCACCAAGACCACATTTATCTAAGCCGCGGAAGACTTGACTGTGGCCCTCGCTATCACTCAAACTCCCGCAATGCTTGTAATTACGGTCTGTCAAGCCGTCTGTCGCAGCTTTTTCGCAGGTTATGTGGCCTCAACTATGTGGAAGCTCCTGGCTCAACACGCCCACAATAGGAATATCGACATTGTGTGGACCCCAGGACACTCCTCACTAACGGGCAATAATTTTTCCCATAGACAAGCCTGCGAACTTTCCTCTCATGCCTCTGAGGAAACACCGAGTCCCGTTCCCCTGCTCACATTTCAAGACATCACCCAACGTTACCGCACTTCAAGACAACATTTTCCACCTCTTCACCCGCAGCTTACTAAAACAGACGGAGTCTGCTAAATTGTCCAGCACTTCTATTTATTTATTTTACATAAAGAAATCGGGCAATTTTCACAATATATTCGATGATATTACGATTTTTGTGCGTCGCGTCCGTAGAAGAACATGTAAACTATGGCAACGCGCTTGACGCGCCATCTGTTGTGCTGCTTGCTCCGCAAGTTGCATTTCCTCCTCGCCAGACAGTGACATTAACGCGCCGCCCGCCCCTCGCTGTCCCAGCCCAGTAGATTTCCCTCCTCAAATACTTCTTTCTCCTTGGTTTTGGGGACACACAAACAAAACAAAAATAAAGAGTAGAGCTTTTTTAAAATGTTTTATTGCCTAAACGTACCATTCGTACAGCAAAAACACAAGTTGGATATTTCGCGCTTTTAGTCGCCTACAGAAGTGCATGGCACTTGCCCGCATGCTAATAACAAGGTATCAAGCCAGTGCATATACAGTCTCTACGAAGGCTTATACAAAAAAAAATAGTAATAACTATACACAAGTTCACAGTACTTACCCCGATATAAACTTGTCCCGTGAGGGGAACAAGACATTACGGCATACCCGCACACTTCAGATGTAAAAGAAGAAATGGATAGAAAAACTCGCAAGGTACCGTAGTTGGACAGTTTCACATTTTCTATTCAGCAGCAGATTTTTTATAAAAATTTGAGCAATAATTTACGAAATATTGGTATTTCGAAAAAATAACACCAAGGCTTTATGCATTCACAGCGTAACATACCTGCATTGTTTAATGAAAAACAAAATACAAGCAAATAAATTGTACACATACGCGGGCCCCCACTTCAGAGGCAAAATTTGTGATTTAAAATTATGCAAACGGAATACCAACAATTACAAAAATTTCCGCATTTTTTCTGCGGCAGCCGATTTTCTGGTGCGTTGCTTCGCCAAGGAGATGCTAAGAAAGCGAGTGCGTCACAACAGGCGAATCCTTGTAAACACGTAAACGAAGGCTTTCTTGCACTCTTCGGTGCAGAATTCTTGCTTTCTCATATAACTGTACAAAATGCCTTCTAAAACTCGACTCACATTAGGCAGGTGCGCCACGGGGGTTCGATGGCCCTCGCCGTCCAGCAAGAGGATCGTCATGCAAAAATTAAAGCAGATCGTTTGTGGCCCTGCTAGATCAAGCAATAGCATATTTGGCGAGATAGGAGAAATTAACGTTTCACCTAGATTGCGTCCATGATAACAGCTTTCATAGTATGTTTGATCTGTTTTGGGGTGCCGCAATGCGCACACAGATAACCATGCTCGTTTTTTTTCGCCTATAATTACCCTTTCTTCACAAAAATAAACAGTTGTTAGTCAGCGCCCGTGTTTGTTACACTTCACTTTGTTCCGTCTTAGCGCTGTTCAATCCATGGTATGAAAACATAGAGAAGAAAACGACGCAATCGAAAAAGGATAATGTCGAGGGTAAAGAATGGAAAATGACACCAATGGCCACGTTTCCGTATACGCTGGACTGAAGGGTCTACCTCAGCGGAAGCTGTGACACGTGGATGCCCACGGACAGGGGCGTAGCCAGGGGGGGGGGGGGGCACACCAAGCACGTGTGCACCCCCCCCCCCCCCCGGGGTGTGGTTTAAGTAGCCTGAAGAACCGCCTGAAGTCGTCTGCAGGCGCGGAACCTGCAGTTTTAAGGTCATTCTTGCTCATATAAACCTGAAAACAAGGGCTACGTAAACGTCTGATCCCTGTGCCCGCTCCATATGCTGTACACGTCAACATATACAGCCCGGCTGCATTTCGCGCCGTATACCCCGAGCAGCGCCGGGAACCTGCCGGGAGCCGATCAAGGCAGTCCCGCTGTTTCGCTGGCGGAACAGCACGTCCGGGAAATGGCGGAACAGCAGGAAAAGCCTCATATATAGGCATACATGTGGTCTCGACTTTAGCGCGTCATTCCTTGTCTTTACACTGGTACAAAGTATAATCACATGACAGAGCATGTCACTGCATGTATTTTGTTCAGTCAACTATCAATCCTTGATATGTTTATTTTTGTACCGATATCGCATTTCATTGACTATTGCAGTTCCATAATTTCTGCTGTATGAAAAGCATTGCTCTGCTCATCTTGTATTTCCTCCACATCAACAAACCACACAATTCTCTTTATTGCGGAGCTTTGTCTTTTTGGCACTATTCCATTGTTTCCTTGACCTCCCTCTTGGTTAGAATCAGCATTCTGTATTTGCTTAACCGTAATTTTACTGACGCCATGTCTGTTCGATTTAACGGATAGAAATACAATGAAATTTAGGAAACGTGCAACACGCTCAACGTTTAACAGCAGTGCAATAAGCTAAGCGTAAATTTACTATTCACGTTACTAGCATAAAAAATAACAAAAAGGCGATTAGTTAAGGACGAAGATGCACGTTTGCTAGCTTCACCACCATAATAACGAATGTGCCGCACGTACAGTCCACTGTAATTCGAAGGTTATCGCGGGAAAGCTACTCTTTCGAATAAAGCAGACAGAACACAAGCTAAAGCATATCTTCCATGCCAGTTTCGTTATCGTCGGCGTAGATAAAAGGCAACCAAGTATGTGCTTGCTAACAACGAATGCAAAGCTTGAAACCCAAAGGGTGGCAAGCATGGAACAGCCAAAAAGGGAGAGAAGAGTGCGAAATCTTGATTTTCGGGTTCCTAAACGAAACCGTAGGACGGTGGCATGCGCGACCGCTCGATGCTGGCGTGATAACCTTCAAATCGTGCTCGACTGTACTCCATAGCTGATAATAAAACTTTTTGTCCCTTTCCTAAAGAAAACCTAAAACACGCGAATCTTGATAGTAAACACCCAGTGTAGGCCTCCACTTCCGCCTGACGAACTTCGGGGACCGCGCGCCACTCACGAGTACCCTCATGATCACGCTCAAGACCGCGTGCCCGCATAATCGCCGGCTCTACGGACGAAAGAATCACCCGTGGCCTACCCATAGACCGGCGCGAACGGGAATTTAGGTCATCATCATTATCATCATCATCATCATCATCTAAGCTTCTTAAGGTGGACTTTACTGTTAGCGTTCAGCGTACACAAATCGCATGTTAAAGTCAGTTATTTCAAGCTTCGTTTAAAAAACAACGCGCAAGAAGCCTTGCCTATTTCTCCATCGCATCTTTTGGTCGACCGCGCCCCCCCCCCCCCCCCCCCGAAAAAAATTCCTGGCTGCCCACGGAAGTGCCGCTAAAAGAAGATGCACAAAAAAATCCCGGGCCATCTCCACTAACGTGAAACCTGGGGAGGGGCGAAACATACAGTGTATAAGCGTATTCAAAGATGGCAAGTCTCTCTCTTGCCACCCGGAGCGCGCTGATTGAGAGCCGGAGAAGCGCCTGTGGTAAGAGCTATCGCGCGCTTGCTGAGGCGGTGGCGCCCTCTCTTTCGTTGAACCGGCTTTAAGCAACTAAATGAGAGACAGACTGGCCGTAAGTTGTCTTTTTACGTTCTAGCACGAGACGTTGGAAAACGAGTGTCCCGGTGTTTTAGCACCGTGACTACATGAGACGACAGGAGACGCCGACAGCCCAAGCCCCTTAGGCGCTTCGCCACTACAATGCCGCACTGCCTGCACAGAAGTAAGCGCTTGCTGCAGCTAAAACCATTCCCAGCCGAGACCACCGCAACCATATGGTTGCGGTGGTATATTTCGCGGCAGTCCCTCTCGTGACGAAGACTTTGTCGCAACAGGAGAGGACATAACCACGACAGACCTACCAGTAGACATAGAAGATCGCATAGCTTGAAATAAAGCGCAATACCCCACGCAAGAAGTCCTGAGTGTCTACCTGAATTTTCTTCGCCCTGATGCTGCTGTCGTCCTTTTGCCCTCGACGTCTTTTTTGGTTCATTTTTGGTGGCGTCCACATTCCAGGAACTTTGCCTTGTGTGAGAATTTACATTGGGAAAATGGTGCCGCCTCTTGAATAAGAAAATAGGTGAACATGCGTAAGGGCCAATGGGAACAGCGCGCTTATTTTCATCAGATATAGCAGAGAACTGTTTTAGAGTGCATGTCCACAGGTAATAAAGATACATTCAATGCAAAGGAATGTTTTACTGAAGCAGGAAGAGCACCTCCTGCAGCCTATGGGTCGATAGAGAAATAGGATGGTTCTTAAATGCCACAATCGCTACCCTAATCAAGGCAGTTGGCACATTCATATATGGGATCCCAAATCAATTTTGCATGTATCGCACAGCTCAGAATGACCGTGACTCATTCCTGTGACGTGCAGTGACCAATCAACACCCAATCAGTGGAGGAGAAGGACATGCCGTCGACATTGGCACGCTCTTATATCCGGACTGTTATAAAGCTTCATAAACTTCAGAAATTTTCCCTCCATTTTAACTTTGCTGGGTCAATTTCTTCCTCCTCTGCTTCTTCTGGTTCAGGCACGCACTCTTCCTTGGGCGCTCAGCGCTCAGTCTTAACAATATTCTCATTACCAGTGTAACCGCTTTCACAGTTGCCCGCGCAAATAATTACCACCATAAGTAATATTGCGATCGCCGTCGTCATTTTAATTTCCGCACCCCGATTGTCTTTTTTAGATTCACTATCATCATCGCTGCTCCACTCCACATGCCACGAGCACACCAGTGAGGGATCGCCGCATCATAGAACACCCAGAAATGCCGAAGAAATGGCGGAAGCACATGATAATCCGTCCACTACCGCAGAATATGCATTCTGTTCACCATCAGGGTAGGCGAGAAGCAAGAGCCAAGGCTCTGGACAAAAAATATGGATCTCTGCCCACAGTGGTCTACCCAGATGCAGCCGCATACCCCAAAAGACAAGCCACAGTAGCGGTGGTCACAACGAAGACAGACCTCGTCGTCGGGGCAACCCTGCCACGAGCCTCAGCGCAAGAAGCGGAAGAACTAGCCGTAGCCTTAGATCTCTCACAAACGAAGGCAAGTGTCATAATTACTGACTCACAAGAAGTATGCAGGAGTCTCACGTCGGGCTGGGCGGCTCGAATGACATACCGCATACTGTCAAGCAAGCCACCAGACAGGGTAGTCGAAGTGGTGTGGGCGCCGGCCCACTCCTCCATGGAGGGCAATGATCAAGCCCACCTCAAGGCCCGAGGTTTCGTCGACCACACTCTTAAAAAAAAGGTCGACGCACTTACTAACAGAACACTAACCAGTTACTTGTCCCAGTATTGACTAGGTACTTAGTTGCTTTTACTAACTGGTAATGCATGACCTAGTAAAAAAATACGCGCAACAATGTGGATCTGCTGAGTGCGCAGCGCGACATAGACACATTCATCACGCACATATCACACGTGGACAATCAACAACTGAATTGAGCAAGAAAGCCAACGGGATGAGGAGAGCGAGTATTACTTATTTACCTTAGAACTACATCTGCTCTTCTTGCTTTTATAGCCAGCAGCGGAAAGTCCCCTGAGAGAATCGGTGGGCGTGTCGTCAAAATCAAATGTTTCAGCGTTAATTTTAGAATCATGCATTTTAATGTGGGAATATACAAGACAGCATGTGGATTTGCAAAAACTTTGTAATTGTGATTTGGTGTGGAAAAAGTGTTGTAGTTATTATGTCCAATAATTCGTTGAATTTGTTACTTCAGTGAATGTTAGTATCAAACCAGCAGCAGTTACTATGTGCACGGTCTCGGTTTTACACTTAGTGGTAGGACCTACCTACCGTTCTGGGGGGTAGTAAACTCCGTAAGGAGTTAGTAAGTACAGCCGTTACTACCCTTTTACGAGCTTTTTTGTTAAGAGTGCAGGCTGCGGAGGACTCCCAGGAACCTATCCCACTCACGACGTACCATGGAAATTACAGAACACTACAGACTCGGTCGCAGAACACTTCCATTGCTCAACCCACAACAACAAAGACACAGGAAACTACGCTGAGACTTGTGCAAACAAACACGTATTCCCACCCAACACTGATGCATCTTATGTTTCCAAATCAACACGAAGCCCAGTGCAAATTCTGTACGCAATCAGGAACACTTAAGCACATTATCCTTGATTGCATCCAGAACCCTGATTTGCCACCTCCACCCCCTCCCCATTCCCCCGAGCAGTGGGAGACGCTGCTGTCCAGCTCCCTCTTTTGCGATCAGCTCCTGCTGGTTGAGAGAGCGGTAGCATCAAGGACGGCACATGGCTACTTGTAAGAAGGCTCCACTCCTACAAGGCTCTGCCAAATAAAGAAGTTTTTTCTCTTTCTCTCACGCTTGGAGAACGGGCCGCGACGAAGGCGCCGGAGACAGTGGATGAGGTCAACTTGCCGTCGCAAGGTGATTCCACTGGCGTAGCTCCACGATGATCTCTGGTTCTGCAGGACAGGAAAGCTGCAGGGTGACAAGGCGGAAGGACTGCAGACTTCATCGTGCCCCGGTGCGTGTCTGGTAAGCCATGTCATGGAATGCGCTCAAGGCGTACTCTGAACGCGAACATTACCGACAATTAAATGGGTCACTGGGGCTTTACATTTTTATACAAGCAAAATGTGCTGGGTTTGGCGGGGTTTACATACGCGAAGTATGAGACACAGCGACAGCGCTGACATGCGCGTTTGCTAGAATTTCTATAGGACCAGTTTAAAGGAGTGTTGAAGCTGAGTGAAGCAGCTGAGAGCAGCAATTTGTTGCTAATAGTGAGGTAGTTTAATTTGTTGGCGTAATGTTGACTAATTAGAACGTGCTTCCTTGGCATCTCTGGTAAAAAATATGGTCTCGTTCAACTTAGGAAACGCGGCCTACGCGCAGGTGTGCCAAATATGTTATCGATGCTCTGAGTGTGTGTAAGTGGTGCAGTTTTTAAGCTGGGGCTGGGCGCCACTTGGGTTCCTGCTCCGTCTTCCTCGCCTGGGGCTCGGCCTCTCGATAGCCCGACTAATTAGGTACTACATCCAGAGCGTCCAGGGGCGGAATTCTCAGTTACTCCTATTTCATGTCCGCTTCAAAGTCTCCACTTCGAGCGCGCCCTGATTGACTGAAAGCAGACCATCAGGTTGACATACAGCCAAAGCAAGGATGACGTCGGTTTATGGTCATATCTTTGGACAGAGGCCTTGCAGCTGCAAATACGTGACCATTGAAATGGACGCCAAATGAACATTTTTGAAGCAAAATTCTACCCCTGGGCACCCGGGCCCGCTCCTTTAGGCAGCATTGTTCAGCTCGTGCTTTGAGCTCGTTCGCGGTGCTCCCGGCCAGCCGCAGGTGTTCCCCCACGCGATGTGCTCGGAGAGAGGCAGCGTTCTCCTGCCTCTCTCCCGTGCACGGTCTTCCGCATGTGCTGTGGCCGGCCGCGTGTCTTCGTCCTACGTGCTGTGATCAGCTTCAGATGCCGTGCGGCCGATTTCCCAGGCGGGGCACTTACAGATCCAACAAACGCTGCCCTTAGTTCACTGCAACAGAACTCTTAACTGAACCTGTTATGTCACATGCTCACCTCACCGTGTGTCCATTCAGTGTCAGAGAGATATGGCTAAAATTTGATTATATTAATATCCTGATTGTCATGCGTTGCCTACTTAACCACAGAAGTTCTTCATAAAAATTTGCCAAAAAACTTAATGGTAAAAGTATGACTTGGAAATTGGTGAAGGCATTTGATATCCGTATCTTTGTGTGCGTCTCTCGGCCTTGATTTTTGTACTTCTGTTTTTGCTCTAGCGAGAAGCGGAACGACAGCGCATCTCGCGTCGTGTTATTTAGAAACCAATCTGCCGCGCACTTTTTTTCACCATAGATTACAGCTATTTCAAACGTTTCTGGTTCAGTGCCCTGCAGCGTTCACAAAAATATTCCGGTCCGGCCATATGTTTCAACTAGCCACGAGCATATTTCATTTTATGACAGCAAATTCCGCACAGGGGCGCACAGTCATCAGTTCGGCCGTCAGTGCTTTCAGCCAATATAGGTTTAGAGGTTCACGATTTCTTAATTGTGTATGCAGGCTGTGCCCATGAGAATCGGTTAGAGATTTGCATTCCAAACATCCTTTTCCCGCACTTGTTTACCAAGGCAACATATTTCAAGACAGGTTATGTGCGTGTACCAGGAGGGGAACTACCAGCAGTGTGTATGAGTAAAGAAATTAGGAAATACTGCTGGCGGATTTTCATTCTCTTAACAGCTAAATTGCTCCTCACGTATGAATTCCAGTGAAAAGTATGCAATTATATATGGGCTACCACAAATATGCGTTATTTACATATCAGAGACAGCTTTAAATGGCCAAGCTTTTTCGCATTATCATTTCCTTGACGCTATGCGCGTAGTCTCGAGTTCTATACAGCACTTGACCAAGTCACCGCCAGCAAAACATTGCGTAAAGAAAGTGACAGCTTTCTACGTTCACAGGTTGATGCGTATGTACTTGAATAGTACACTAATACTGTCAACACTTGTCCTCCAATATCGTGCAGGTAGCGAAGAAGCTCACGCACTGTTTGCGCCTGGTCACAACCAACGGGACCAGGTGCAACTGCAGTGTTCCAGCCGGCCACTGACTTTCGCGACGACAGCTGCTTTGGTCACACAACATCCGGAGCAGCAGACATGTGGATCTGCGGTGCTCCGGCCGGCCGCTGACGCGGCACCATCTTTCTGGGCGCCAGCTTCTTTGGTCACGTAACATCCAGAGCAGCAGACATGTGGACCCGCACTGTTCCAGCCGGCCACTTACGCGGCCTCAACTGTCGCGACGCTAGCTGATTTGTTCCCACAACATCCGAAACAGCAGGCATGTGGACCTGCAGGGTTCCACCCGGCCACTGACGCGGCACCAACGGTCTCGACGCCAGCAGCCTGGGTCACACAGCATCCGGAGCAGCAGCCATGTGGACCCACAGTGTCCCAGCCGGCCACCGACGCAGCACCGCCTTCCTGGATGCCAGCTGCTTCGGTCACATAGAATCCGGAACAGCAGGCATGTGGACCTGCAGTGTTCCAATGGGCCACTGACGCGGCACCCCCTGTCGCGACGCCAGCTGCTTGGGCAACACAGCATCCGAAACTTCAGGCATGTGGACCTGCAGGGTTCCAGCCGGCCAATGACGCAGCACCGCCTTCCTCGATGCCAGCTGCTTCGGTCACATAGAATCCGGAGCAGCAGGCATGTGGACCTTCAGGGTTCCACGTAGACCTACAGTGTTCCAGCCGGCCACTGACGCAGCACCGCCTTCCTGGATGCCAGCTGCTTCAGTCACATAGAATCCGGAGCAGCAGGAATGTGGACCTGCAGTGTTCCAACGGGCCACTGACGCGGCACCCCCTGTCGCGACGCCAGCTGCTTGGGCAACACAGCATCCGAAACAGCAGGCATGTGGACCTGCAGTGTTCCAGCCGAACACAGACGCGGCAAGCCCTTTCGCGACGCCAGCTGCTTGGGTAACACAGCATCCGGAGCAGCAGGCATGTGGACCTGCAGTGTTACAGCCGGCCATTGATGCAGCACTGCCTTCCTGGATGCCAGCTGCTTCGGTCACATAGAATCCGGAGCAGCAGACATGTGGAACTGCAGTGTTCCAACGGGCCACCGACGCGGCACCAACTGTCGCGACGCCAGCAGCTAGGGTCACAGCATCGGGGGCAGCGGGCTTGTGGACCTGCAGTGTTCCAGCCGGCTACGACGCGGTACCAACTGTCGCTACCCCAGCTGCTTTGGTCTCACAGCATCCGGAGCAGCGGGCACCTGAGGCAGGACGCAGTTGCGGACCACGGGTTCTTATGGAATAGGAGGCTGATAGCTCGTAGGAGGACCCTGTGCGTGGAGTGTTTCATTATTGAACGTGAAGGGGTTTAAGGGCAATGATATTGATGGGGGGCGACTTGTAACGTGTGTACGAATGCAGGAGGAAACATCCCCATCAGTATGTCTTCTGTGGTCCATTGTCGGATGAAAGAGCTAAAAAATGGTTGTGTGTCGCTGCTAATGATTTCGAAAGACCGGGTTTCGACGGCCCCCATTTCTTAAAGCCGACCCGAAACTGGGATATCACTAATATTGTGAACGCTCTTCCTTTAAATATCATGCTTTTAACAGAGAAACTCACGCACTGTTTGCTCCTGTTCACAGCCGACGGGACCAGGTGAACATTCAGTGTTCCAGCCGGACACTAACGTAGCGCCAACTGTCGCGACGCCAGATGCTTTGGTCTCACAGTATCCGGAAAAGCACGCATCTGAGGTGGTACGCACTTGCGGACCACGATAGCGGTCCAGGAAGAGGAGGCTGATTGCTCCCATGAGGACGCCGTGCGTAACGTGTTTCATTATTGAACGCGTAGACCATAAGTGGCAAGGGGGCTAGTTTTAACACCCGCACCTTACTGGACGCAAGAGTATGCGTCTTGCGGGTTGCATTGTCGGATAGAAAAGAATTGGCCGCGTATCTGTTTGCTTCGTTGCAAATGCTGTCGAAAGACAATAGCGTTTCGGCCAGTCCCGCTCTCACTCCTACACCACACGCTTTTTCTGCACTCACCCTCCTCCGAAACACGTGCCCTCTGTTCCTCACTACTCCTGCATTTACAACCCCTGCACCAAGCTTACCTTTGCCGTCCTTCTCCCTTGCCCTATTGTCCAAACCTCTCCCTCGTACACTTTTTCTCCTTATGCCAACTCCCCTCCCATATGCTCCTCCTCGTGCTCCACTCAATTCTTCCATTCCGTCTCCGCATTCTTTACTCTGACCCACCCCATTCACCAACGCCTCAATCCCAAGTTTCCTCTTCTCCTCCGATCCACGCTTCCTTTCCTCCATTTCATTTTCTCCGATCTTCCTTTGTATCTTCCCTTCCGTCTTGTAGACCCCTCCCCTTTCCGTCAGCCGCCCCAAGCAACCACCGGACGTCTGTCGGCCGTCCAGCGTACGTCTATTCCGGCTCTAGCAGACGACCCCTGGACGTCCGTTTTAGTGCCTACGGACACACTATATATGTCCGATGGACGTCCGGATTTAACAATTCCATACATCCATTTGGATGTACGAAATTGGGTGTATTCCGGAGGTTCAATAAAAATTTACAGAATCACAAATCTTGTATTAACGAGAAGCATATGTTCCTACAACGAATACTACGCTGAACTACACTAAGCACTACCGGGCAGATGCAAACACGGTGAACTTGCTTCACACATTGTTAGCTCTTCTCAATTCTTATACACCCTTCCCTAAAGAGATCATCATTGGAATCGGTGAAGTGCTTCAAAAAAGCTTAAAAATTAGGCTTATTTTAGTAACACACAGCTGAAATGTGTGGGTGCGTTGATGTACAAAACCTCAGCTGAAAGTGGGTGTGTTGATGTAGAAAATATTTTAATTGAAAAGAGGAGTAGCATTTCCGTTTTTGCTTTTATATTAAATTTACATCATTATTTGATGCTTCACGGTAACTGTATGTCCACGGGTGGATGCCCTTCGGACATACGAGAGTGTATATCCTTTGTACATACGTTGCGGGATGTCCACAGTACGTCCGCAAATGTACATCCAAACATGGACGTGCTGTAGCCCGAAACAACCCATTCCCGTTTGAACCCGTACCGCTTGAACCTATTCCCGAAACGCCCTTCCCGTTTGGACCGTCCCGTCTGCGCCCGTTCCCAAAATGCCCTTCCCGTTTGACCGCTTTCCATTTCAACCCGTTCCCAAAACACCCTTCCCATTTCAACCCGCTCCCAAAACGCCCGCCTCAAATAGTTCAGATAACTTCCTGAGCTCGCAGTGCGCTTTTAGCCTCCAAAATTGCGCTGGGTAAGGTAGTGCAGGTTATTGAGTAAGTACTACAGCATAAATTACTCATTTCTTGCCTAATTATTTAGCGCGGGGGCAAATTCTATTTCCCCTTGACTCTAACTCTACTCGGTAGATGGCGCCACCTACACGGTTTCTTTTTATAGCTCTACAGGCGATGGCTACAGTATTCTCAAAACAACTACAGTTATTGTGAACTACAGCAACAAAATTATGCGTGATTTGCTTTGAAACTAATTCATCAGATGTCGCAACTTGCACCGCGGCCGCCGGAATACGCAAACCGCGAACTACGCGAACGGTGTGCGAACCTGTAACCCGGTAAACGGTGGCGCAAACACGGTAACGATATGCTAAAACTCTCTATTATGGACGGATAACTACCTAAATGTTTGCTTTTGCTTTTCCATGTACTGCGTGGCCGCCTATGCATTATCCGTAAAAGGTACACGCAAGAGAATACAGCTTGGGGGGTTCTTAAAATTTGTGCGAACCATTTCCTCCAAGCAAAAATTTCAGCTTTAGACTTCAATGACCATTCTTTTACAGATATGTGCATATAAAGTGACCCTTGGCCACATATTAAAATTGACCTTACCACTGGCTTGGTCCACAATAGTTCCCGCGTTCATAAAATACGTTTTTCTGTATTTTGCTAGATTTGGTAATTATATTTCGCGAGATCTCTTTCCTGCGTAGAAATACAACAGTAGCCCTGTACTACCCCCAATAAATTAATAGTTGCATTTGTTAAAACACCCAACTTCATTTTCGGCAAGAGGTCCGGACGCTACAAACTGGCACTGCGACCGCGGAAAGGTTCTATTTTGTCAATTCTCCTCCTTTCTTTTTTTGTATGTGTTTCATATAAGTGCATGTGCATTCGTATATACAACCGTAGGGGCTGGAACTATCACCGCTGCCGCGGAGTACGCATGCGAGCAACACGTTCCAGACCGCTCGACCAACGCAGAAGCAGACGGAAGGGTGTGGTTTCAGCTGTACGTAATTCACCAACGCTGTGCGGGGTCGGATGTAACGCAGCAACCTACGTGTTGTTTTTTATTTGGCTCCGCGTATCGTAAAACGGACCATTGCGAAAAGGTTGCAGGTTAATAGGGTGTCTGCATACTTTCGCTCCGTCAGCCGTAACGTTTTTTTTATGAGGTTAAAATAGAGTCGGACATAAGTATAATTTCGAAAATCGCACGCCTCGGTCCGAGTCACCCGAGTCGAAACTGGGTTCGTTATTCCGGGAAGGGGCTAAATGGGAAAACACGAACGGGAAGGGCGTTTTGTACCGGGTTGAAGCGGCACGGAACAAACGAGAAGGTTCAAATGGAAACGGGTTCAAATGGGAACAGGCGAAATGGGAAAGGGCGAAAAGGGAAGGGTGTTTTGCGCCGGGTTGAAACGGGAGGGAACAAGCGGGAAGGATGAAATGGGAATGGGCTCAAAAGGGAACCTCCCCGTACAGTGACGTTACAAACTTGGAATTGGATGTTCGGCTGTTTTTCGGACGTACCACGCACGTCCGTGGTTGCTTGGGTCCAGTACCACTTAAAACTTCCACCCTTATTTCTCTTTTCCTCTCTACTCCCCGCTCTTCCCCTTCAATATTTCTTCTCCCTTTATACCTTCTTTCTCCTCCAATTACCTCCACTACCCCCAACTCTTTTTGCTCTTCCTCCTCTTTTCTGCTCCAGACTTTCTATTATAGATGCCCACTACCCCAGTGGCGTAGCCAGAGGGGGGGTTTGGGGGGTTAAACTCCCCCCCCCTCCGAAATTTTCACCCCCCCTGCTCTCTCTGTAGTTTTTAAGGAACCATATGCTGCCCACAGCGCCGCGCATAGTGCCTCCTTTTCACCAAATTGGCGAACTTCCCAGGCTCGTAGCAAGAGAAAATTATGAATGACGGCGATTTTCTTGCGACTTTCGGTGAGATCTCGATCAAGGTTTGGGTTCTAGTCGCTGCCGTGATCTCCCAGTTTGTCTAGTTTGCCTCCCTCACGCGGGGTTCCTCTATCCGTCCGTCGCAAGTTCCAGTGGCGTAGCCGAGGGGGGGGGGGGATGACACAGGCTTGACTACACGTCCACTCCGTGTCTTGTAGCCTTGTGGGGTGGATGAGCTCTCCTGGGGTTCATTTGTTTCTGGCGGCTTTTGGTCGTCGTAAACCGGCGCTTCTCCCACCTCACGTCTCCTTGCATCTTGCGAAGCTGGCGGGTTTCTCCCAGGCGTTGATTCATTCGATGAGTCTGGAACCTCAACTTCAGGGACTGGGGCTAAGTGGATTCGGTTCCTTCTCAGTTGGTCTGTGTCTGTCTCCACGATGTAAGACCTCGGAGACCCCGCCGATGAAAGCACCGTTCCAGTCTTGTTCTGGTTCTTTATCCACACAGTTTCTCCCGGCTCTAAATCACGGAGGATCCGAGCCCCGTGCCTTCTGTCGTGGTTTCTCTTCTGCTGGGCTGCTCGGCGCAGTTCCCACGCCCGGAGCGCTGTATTGTCGACAACAGCGGGATCTAGCGAACTAGACACTGCCGGAACAGACGTTCTCAGACGCCGTCCCATTAACAACTCCGCAGGGCTAAAGCCATTTGCAAGTGGCGTGGCTCTGTACGCCTGAAGAGCAACATAACTGTCCCCCGTTTTCTGTAGGCTCTTCTTTATGATCCGCACGGCTGCCTCAACGAAGCCATTGCTTTGCGGAAACCTGGGGCTTGATGTTACGTGTTCGAAGCCCCATTCTTCCGCGAACTGGCGGAAAGCAGAGCCATCAAGTTTTTTGAACTGAGGTCCATTGTCGCTGAAAACTGTCTCAGGCATGCCATGCCTTGCGAAAATAGACTTCACGTGCTTGATAACTTCTTGCGCTGTCATACTCGGAAGCAGGGCGATCTCGGGATACCTTGAATAATAATCGGTCACAAGCAAGTAGTTCTTCCCTCCACAGTGAAACATGTCCATGGCAACTTTCTGCCATGGTCGATCGGGAAAATCAGATGGCATCAACGGCTCATGTCTGTATCCCTGTTCTTTAACGCACTGTGTACATCGGCGAACAAGCTCTTCGATTTCTGTCGATACACCCGGCCACCATACCGACTCTCGGGCTCTTGCTCGACACTTAACAATTCCTTGATGTCCCTGGTGTATCTTCGCGAGTATTTCTTTGCGCATGGGCCCAGGAATTATAATCCTTGATCCTTTCATGAGAAGGCCATCTTGAACAGCTATGTCTGACCTGTGCTGCCAATAATCTTTACATTCGAAAGGGAGCTCTTTGCGGTCTGGCCATCCATCATTGCAGTAGCTGCTCAACTTGCTGCAAATTGGATCTGCCGCTTGCTCTCGTCGAATTTCCGCAAGTCTCTTGTCAGTTGACGGAAGATTGGCAATTACGCTTCTAACGTAGCATGCAACTTCTTCTTCAAGCTCAGTGCTATCTCGGTGAGGTAGCGGCTGTCGAGACAGAGCGTCAGCAGCAACAAGGTCCTTGCCCGGCACATGTGTCATTTTATAGGAAAAACGCATCATGCGCATTTTTAGCCTTTGTAGCCTGGGAGTGATATCCGACAAATGTTTCGACATGAAAATCGGAATTAACGGCTTATGGTCAGTTTCAATGGTAAACTGTAATCCAGTGACATACTCCTGAAACTTCTCACATGCCCAGGTCACAGCAAGGCCTTCTTTCTCAATCTGAGCGTACCTCCTTTCTGTCTCTGACAGGCTACGGGATGCGTACGCTACAGGTCGATAGACTCCATCTTTCTGCTTCTGTCGCAGAACTGCACCTAACCCGAACGATGAGGCATCTGCTGAAACTACAGTCATGTTCTCTGGGTGGAATACTGATCGAACTGGACTTTCAGACAGCTTTTTCTTCAGCAGTTCGAAGCTTTTCTGTTGGGCTGAGGTCCATACCCACTCGCTTTTCGCGTTTAGAAGAGCGTTCATGGGGTGAGCTACAGGCACGTACCCAGGATTTTTTTTCGGGGGGGGGGCCCAACCCAAGGTAACTTTTCTATGCAAATCAGGGGAGAGGGCGAGGGTACCCGCCGTTACTAGTACAAACACGATAAACGCGCAGCGTTTACCATAAATGCGCGTACACCTGCATAGAGAAATGAAATTAACTGTATCCGCCCTTGGGATGGAGGCGAAAAGCAAAAACACTCGTATGTTCGAGATTTCTGTGCACGTTAAAGATCCCTACGCGAAGTTTCCAAAATTAAAAAAAAAAGAACGGCAGTAATTACAATATTTACGGGAATAAATACGCGTACTGCACAGTACCTATACATTTCCGGAGCATCCCACACGTTATACGCAATGGAAGTCGGCAAAAACGGAAGTGCATAGGCACTCGAGAGTTCAGATCTCCGTGGCAACCCTCTTGCGCTTCCATATTTTTCTCCAAACAAAACATGTGGCTACTAGTTATGAAGGAAGGAAACAAAATGCTAGGTAAATCGGAGATGTCACACGCGTAATTCCGTGTGTTATTACCCTAAACAGCCTCGGAGTTCGACGTTTAACGGTCTGCCATTCAAAGCACCAATGATTCAGGCCTCGGAATTTGCAGTATCGAGACGCACTGGACTGCAGGAAATGTAGATAAAAAAACGGTGGCAAGCGCCAGCGCGTCAGCGCTTACCTCTGGCAGTTTTGTAAAGAACCTTGTTATATCCAGGGATGCGCCTTGTCGCTTCCTCGACGTCGCAGCGTGGCTTGTCCTGCAAGGCGGGAATGAGCTTCTCCTCTGTCCTCTCGTTCGGCCCGCTGGTGAAGTAAACTCGTTACTCTCTGCCGACACCTCGACGATATTCCGACATCCCGAGAATAAGCTATCATATGTACCCGGGGTTTCATAACCTCTCTAATACAAAGACACAGTTTGCAGTCCAATTTTCAAGCCGAAATTTCTCTCAGCCAAAAGTCTGGTTGGGGTCCGTCGAGATGTCCGGCCCGGGTTCATTTTCACCGTTCACCCGCGGCACCCCGTCTCTCTCATGTTGACCATTGGCCACTTAGACTCCGTGCCCTTCCCCGCTGAAGCCCGGTGTTCTCGAGGACTGTGCATAGGAATGCAGCTCGGGGTCCGTAAACCCGCCAGTAAAGTTTGGTTCGTTGTTGAGGTGGGTGGTGTCGTCGTGGAGGATGGTGAAGGACCCGATGATGAGACGAGTCAAGTAGATGATGAAGAAAAAGTCTATTTATACTTATTTACAGGAGACGACGAAGCATGAACATAAGGTGACACATGGTAATGAAAACTGGATTACAATTAAAAGGTTCCGCAGAGCATAAAAAGGGTATCGCGGCATTATCCCTGATGGGGGCCCGGGGGCCGAAACTGGTGCCAAACCGCCGCGCGGTTGGCGAGAAATCCGTGGGGCTCTGGCGCGCAGAAACTGCCACGAGAGCAAGTCTTCATGCGACCGCTCTTGGCCGCAGCTCCGGACAAACTCAGCAAAATTGCGCATGCAGCCGCAAGCGAAGCAGCCTCCACACAGCAACACACGTACCAATTAGGATTTTGACCCCCGCTCCCCACTGTCCGCCGCCCCAGAAAGTCGGGAGGAAACGAGTCTTCCCAAAAGCCGCGTAGACGGTCGCCGGCAAGGCCGTCGCAAGGGGCTGCCACTCCGCCGACGGCTTGGGGGACACGGCAAAGCGGCGAGAAGGGAGGAGGGTCATCGCCCCGACGGGGTCCACCGGCGCTGGCATCACTACACCGCCGTTGTGCATAGCAGCCATTAACCACAATGGCTGTCAATCAACAGTGCCGCTGTCACTGCCTTTAGTTGTCCAACGGAATGCCGCCGGTGTCTCTTGCCACCGTACAACTGCGATGCGCGCCTTCACTTTGTCATCCTGCCGTCGCCGGGCTTGGTAACGTTGTTGCGCTTTATTTTTGAGCGATCCTTCTTATCCAGACGGACGCGCCGACTGTGGAACAAGGCTTTTGTACTCCCACGGTAGCTTTCCCTAAGCGGGCGTAATGTTAGAGGCGCCGGACGGTGGGGTCAAGCATCCCCTCGCGCCACTCCGCTCGCCGCCATCCGGTTCCAAGCCCTTGTGTCGCCTTGGCTTGTTCGGCAGACGCTGCACACGTGCGCGAGCCAGACGTTGGAAGGCATTGCGCAGAGAAACCCTACAGCGGGTTTCTAGCGGCAAGAAGACTTCTTACCCTTCTTACCGACAAACACAAAAGCAGCATTTCCACGAAAACTAGTGAAAAACGCCTTGTGAGTTCGGCTCAGGGAAGGAATTCGTTGAGCCACAAACACCAGGCATGGGCGATAGTATCGGCCGACACCACGGCGCGCTAGGATGGAGGGATTTGTTGAATGTTCAAAGACAAACATTTTCTTCCCCACCAAAACACATGCGACCCGAGCCGCTGAAACCGCCACCCTGGCGAAACAAGCGATAAGCTACTGCTGTCTGAGAGAACCGAAGCACCAGTTGCAGACAAACAGGTTTACCCTGTTTGTGCAGCGAATTGCAAGTGGCAGGCTGGCAGCAGAGCACGAAGCCAGTGTACAGCGGTACTGGCTTCCGCGTAAACGGAGCAAACATACCTCGCCTGTTTTTTTAATCCCACGTTGACCACCAAATGATTCATCTTTTTTTTCGAAATGAACCTAATCCACAAACTAAAACTAAGTCAGGTAAAACTGCACTGCCAAGAAAATCCGGGCAACTTTACCCTAAAAAAATGTGGCAAATAAATAGTTGAGACAATTCCCTGCAAACGTGTACGCAGATCTTACGTTGTGTGGAAAATGAGCCATACCCTGCTGTGGCATAGATCAAAATGAGCCAAATTCATTTGCCCAATGAGCTTTCGCGTTGGTGTGACGTTTCGGGCTGTTTTGTGCGTTTTTGCGTCAATTTTTTTTTGCTTTTGAGAGATGGCTTACCATGAGTTCAGACACCAATGAGGAGATCGGCAAATGATTGGCCGACACACGACTACGGTAACGTGAACGGAAGCGGAAGTGAACGAAATCTGGTTATTATTATTGTTATTACTCCCATATTTCCCATTTACGTACCTAACAAATTAGCTGCCTCTTACAAGCCATGGCATGCCATGGAAGATGATTTGAGCAGGCTTCTTGTAAAGCGTTTTGGAAATTTATGGCAAGGCAATGAAGAGCTTCATGAGTGTTTTCAGGCGTGCCCAAAAAAGTACCATACTAAGCGATTCAAAAAGAGCTGTTTTTTAAGCTCTGTTGCATGTTTATTGCCTTTTTTGCTTTAAATATATATCGTACCTTTCTTGAAAGTCGATTCCAAATTAGTTTTCATAAGAATTGCGCACCAACTTGTCTGTTTCAAATGAGTACGAGCCAAATCGGAACTTATCTTAATATTGCTCAAATTCTCCGCATAATTCTTAATTTCTTGTCGCTATAGATTTCCCCTGGCTGACATGTGAAACATGTCATTTAATAGTTTTGACAGCACTGCATTTAGGTCCGGTTCCAAACTTTCATTTTTCCCCCTCAAATTCTCCTTAGGTAGATTTGGCTCATTCCGAAAAAAAAAACGCCTGAAATAGCTATCAGGCCCAGGATTTGTATGGCGTCGCTTTACAATGTGTGCGAGGGACGATGAGAGGTGGCGTGGGAAAGGGGGGTATGGCCCAAAAAATTTCGGGGGGGGGCCCGGTCCCCCCGGGCCCCCCCTCTGGGTACGTCCCTGGTGAGCTATTTCTGACATGTTCGGGACAAACTTCATCAGGTAGTTTGCCATTCCGAGAAACCTTCTCAGCTCCTGAGTGTTTGATGGTGGTCTCATGTCAATGATAGCCTGCACTTTTGACGGGTCGGCATGAATTCCTTGGTTATCAACGATGTGTCCCAAGAACTTTACCCTTTGAACATTGAACTCGCACTTTTCACGGTTCAACGTGACGCCATGTTTCTGTAACCTTTCCAGAACCGCTCTGAGACGGGCGTTATGCTCTGCTTGTGTCCTGCCGTAGATCAGGATATCATCCATGTTACACACGACGCCTTCCAGGTTATCCAAAAACTGTGACATCTTCCTTTGGAAGAATTCAGGCGCTGAACTGATTCCGAACGGTAGTCTCTTGAACCGGTACCTGCCAAATGGCGTTATGAACGTGGTCATGCTTCGAGACTCTTCCGCAAGCTCAAACTGCCAAAATCCTGAATTGGCGTCGACTTTGGAGAAGTACTGGGCTCCGGCAAGTTGCGCAAGGACATGTTCACTGACAGGCAGAGGGTGAACTTCTCGCTCTACAAACTTGTTTAGCTCAGTCAGGTCTACGCATATGCGTACATCTCCGTCAGGTTTCTGAACAATGACCATTCCAGAACACCATTCTGTTGGCTCCTCAACTGGCTCGATAACATCAAGCTGAACCATCTCTTGAAGTTTTGCTTTGGCCTTCGACATTAATGGTATGGCAACTTTTCGAGGAGTGGTCAACGCTAACGGTACAGCATCTTCTTTAAGCTTGATCTTGTATGCGAGCTTAATTTTACCAAGACCGGAGAACAGCTTGGGAAACTCACCCTGTGGGTTGACACCTTCGCTTTTCTGAATGATGACTTGATCAAGACGTTTTACAATGCCTAGTTCTTCGCTAGCTTTCCTTGACAGGAGAGGCATCTGAAGACCATCCACAACGTAGATGCTTCCTTTCATCGACGTGTCGCGGTATGACATGTCTGCCGTTATCATGCCGGAAACAGGAAGTTGTCGCTCATTGGGTCCCTTCAAAACCTTGTCTGGCTTCTGGAAATGAAGATCCCTGAAATATCTCCGGTACGTTTTCACAGGAATCACAGTCACATCAGCTCCAGTGTCAACTTTGAAGGTGACGGGCGACCCATTGATGTCCACAGTAGCCATCCACTTGTCGTCGCAGCTGGATGAGACGGCTCCGAGAAATGCATCGTTGCTACTAACGATCTCGCGGACTGATGCTCCTCCTTTGCAGACACGGGCAAAATGTCCCTTTTTGCGGCACTTGTTGCACGTCGCGGTTTGTGCAGGGCACTTCCCTGTAGTGTGCTGCGAGTAGCCACAGAACATACACTGCTTTGCTTCGGATTCAGGCGGCTTCTTGTCTCGTGTTGCAGACCCCTTCCGATTTCTTGGAGGTACAGTCATTT
The DNA here is from genome assembly GCF_048455015.1 of Haemaphysalis longicornis. Taxonomy (NCBI): domain Eukaryota; kingdom Metazoa; phylum Arthropoda; class Arachnida; order Ixodida; family Ixodidae; genus Haemaphysalis; species Haemaphysalis longicornis. The sequence continues at coordinate 195,793,573 of NW_027526203.1, read as the reverse complement.
TACGAGTCTGGACGACTCTGTCCACGTTTCCTTCCTTATCTCCGTGGAGCGTAGCAGCTTGTTCTTTTACGACTTCAGACTGTCGCGCCATGTTGGTGGCCTTTTCGAGGGTAAGCTCCGCATCCAGCTGCATTCGTTCAGACAGCTTGCGGTCCCTGATGCCCACTACTATCCGGTCCCGGATCATCTCGTCATGCAGTTCTCCGAAACTGCACAACTTGGCCAGTCGGTGTAGCTCAGTGACGAACTCTTCGACACCTTCACCTTCCCGCTGTTCTCTTCTGAAGAATGTAGCTCTTTCGTACACGACATGTCTTCGAACTACGAAGTGGTTCTCGAACGCCTGCAAAACGTCGTTGAAGCTGTTCTTCTGTTCCTCTGTCAACTTGAATGAGGCAAGGATGTCTTCTGCCTTGTCGCCCATAAAGTAGACCAATGCGTAGACTTGTTCCACCGCGCATTTCGAGGCGAGGCCACTCACGATGCGAAAACGTTCAAAACGCCGCTTCCATTGCGGCCACTCACTTGGGCTTGCGAAAGTAAATTCCTCCGGAGGCTTGCATTGAAAACTGGACATGGCCATTTTTCCTTCCTGGGCTTGCGACCCCTCCATCGGTGCCTTCGTAGGAGGTTCGAACGTACGCTGCCACCATGTAGTGTTCGCGGAGCGTGAGAAACATACAGCCGACACGTCTGGCGTTCAGTCTGAGAGTGCCTTTTATTTTTCGCTTCCCCTCCCCGGGTCGCGCCCTCGTATTTCCTGCGTCGGGCCGAGCCGCCGGCTGCGCGCCGTCGGCTCGGGTTTCCCTTGCGTCTCGGCGTAAACACACAGCACAGAAGCAACACTTCAAGCAGGAGTCTCAGCGGTACAACAGGCATCCCAGGAAGCAGGTTTAACGTGCTCGCCATCAAAATCCGAACTCATCATGCTATCACCATACGCCACCACCCCTAAAACAGCACCCAGCGTGCATGTATATCTGGATAATGCTCGTATACCAACTGTGAATCGCATAAAAATACTCGGCCTAGTCATCCAGTCCAATCGCCGAAACACATCGGTCCTACACACCCTTTCCTCACACGTAACCCAAATCATAGGCCTCCTGAGGCGCGTAACTGCTAGGGGCCACGGCCCTACGGAGAAGGACCGCTGCCGATTTATCCAGGCATTTCTACTGAGCCGCATTACCTACTCCCTCCCACATCTGTCCCTTTCTACCACGGAGGTCACCAAAGTAGATGGACTCATCCGTAAGGCGTACAGGGCTGCTCTCGGCTTGCCTCCTCACGCATCCACTGCCAAACTATGGGCCACCGGCACCTACAACTCCCTGGGCGAATTAATCGAAGCGCATCGTACGGGTCAGATACATCGCCTGGCTAAACACACACCTGGCCAACTCTTACTTAAGAAGGCACAAATACATACTCCTCTTACATCAACCCCCACGGCTCGCATTCCACCCGATTATAGAGATAACATCACAATCCGGCCACTCCCCCGTAATATGAACCCTATTCATTATACTGCCCGACGAGCTGCTCGAGCGCGTGCCCTCGTTTCCACTTTCCCCCCCTCGCCAAACACCTTCTACGTAGACGCTGCAGCACACAGGCACAAGCCGGCCTTCACTGTGGCTGTCGTCTCCTCGCCGACTACTACTCCTCTGACGTCTCTCACTATTCCCACCACAACCCCTCATGTTGCGGAAGAGGTGGCCATAGCCCTGGCTCTCGCACACCGGCCTCCCCCTGATCTAATATTATCTGATTCAAAAACGGCCATCAAAAATTTTGCTAGCGGTTGTATCTCCACGCTAGCCTGCAAAATTCTGCTCCAAAATTCAGCCCCCCAGCATCCCACGGAGCTCCTCTGGTTACCGGCACACACGGGACTAGACGGCGCGGAGTGGGCTCATAAGGCGGCACGAGCACTCGTCACCCGTGCGCCTGACGAGACCACTTCCCGTCAAGGAGTTTACTCCGCCAGGGACTCCCTCACCACTTACAGGGAGGTTACAGATTACTACCGCCTCTCCCGCAACACGTTGCCCCCGGCTCACCCATCTCTATCCCCCTCGGAGGAACGGCTGTGGCGCCTCCTCCAAACGGAATCGCTCCCCAACCGAGCCCTCCTTCATCACATTTATTCATCCGCCTACCCCTCTCCCTTCTGCCCACATTGTGGCGCTAAATCTACAGTGCAACACCACATGTGGGCCTGCCCCTCTGACCCCCACCCCACCATAACTTCCCCTGACCACTGGACGGAGGCCCTGGGCCGCTCGGACGAAGACTCCCAGCGCCCACTGGTCACCCGAGCACAAGCCGTGGTGGCGGCCCCTTAGGCCAGTGGCGTCAATAAAAGTTTTTATCTCTCTCTCTCTCTCTCCGCGTCCAATATTGGCCACATTTGGGCTGGCCCAACGCCACCTCTACCCTTTAGACATTTCCAAAAGTTTTACGACCCAAATAGAGTTCTTGTACACGCGGCTATAAACATTTGTGCAACTTTTGTCTCCCTCGCTAAGTGAACCAAAATCAGCCTTTCTCGTAGTAACAAATACACCCGCACAAATATTGGCCGTCGTATTTGGGAAGTGCGAAAACTAAACTGCTCCTCTCCTAAATAATAGATTATATTTTTGTTCGATTCCCAAGTGAAGTATTTACTTTGAGCATTAGATTTAGTTTATTTGAAAGTAAAACGTTTTCAACAGTATCTGTCTCTGGTTAAAGTAGAAAACAGCGGTAGATAGGAAGTGTCTTCGTGTTTTAGTGCGTCATTTAGCTCTGGACGCGGGCTTATAGTTTCAGATCCCTTTTATAATTCGATTCTCGATGTGCACACAGGGGGAAAAATACTGGGCCGATATTCACGAAGCTGTTTGCATGTAATGTATAGTAGAAATAGTGATTTATCTCCGCCCGCGTGCGATTTGTTCCCTTCAGAGACGGCGACGTGATAGCCGAGGGGTCGGCTATAATAAAAGCTGCTTTTCGATATCGTATACGAGCAAATAGCTTTGTAAATCAGGGTCCGTTTTTTACTTGCAATGCCAAAAATTGCTATTTCGGCAGTTATTATGATGGAAAAAATTACTGTCGGGCGGTCTACTTCATCTCGATTGATAGCAACGGGATGCCGGAATTGCGCCCAACTCCATTATCATGGGCAAACGTTAGTGGAAGTTCTTCTGTGGAAATAAAAAAGCGAAACGCGGCGCTACCACGCGTATTTGAAGGCGGCTCTGAGCGGCCGCCGGCTCTGGCGCGGTCGCTTCCGTTCCCTCACGTACGTCACGTCCGGCCGCCGCTATGGCCGCCTTTTCTATTCAGTTTCGGTTCCGAAAACGCGAATGTCGCGAGCCGTTTGCGGCGCGCGCGTTCATGTTTGAAGCGCAGTATTTTGCATTTCGCACCCTTTTTGTATGAACTGTTAGGTGACATTATTTTTACGTTGTCGAAAATTTGAGTGCAGTTGGCCTCTAAGCATTCTCAGCAAAAAAAAAATTTCTTCTGCGTTTTAGACAACAGCAACTAAATAAAAAAATCTCATTCTTACGGCCTACACCATTTTATTGCGGATGTCACACTCATCATACCACACACGTTGAAATAAAGCAAGTAATCACATGAAACTATGCTAATTTAATGCAATGCCTGCACAAGGTGCCCGTGCCTGCAGAATACGTACCGTATCACGGGCGCAGATTTGCACCACGCGATCTGCGGATTTTTTCCCAGTTTACAACTTCATCTGGCACTAAATACCATCATAACACCAATAGAGACCTTAAGCCCATTTGAAGACAAAATTCAACCTTGTTGAATTTGAAACAACTAGCCTTTGGTAACTCACTCAGCTAACGCTCGTCTTTACTCGCTCGACCCAGATTTGCAGCGCCACCTACCTAATAACGTGCCACGCTCGGACGTCACCTTACTTTGTCGCCTGTGGCTAGGTGTTGCCTTCACCGGTGCTTACTCCTACACCATTGGAATGGCCAACAGCCCTGCTTGTGATGCGTGCGCCACCGACGAGACGATTGAACACCTTCTGTGCCATTGTGACCGCTTCATAACGCCGAGGCAACAGCTCTCCACCACACTTCGCCGACTCGACGACCTCCCCTTTACGGCGCAGACAATTTTGTGCCATAGGCGCTGTCCGACACAGGCCGAAAAGGCTATAAAAGCCCTACTGGGGCCTGTCTGAACGATTGTAGGGACATTACTATATATAGTGCAGTGCCCTTAGTTCACCCATTTTATCAGTGGACCGTATTAGTTTTGTGCATTTTCTGGTTGTGTGCGTTGTTTGTACCGCCTTTCTAGTTGCCTGGTCACGCCTTGTGTTCTTTCTTTCTTTTCTTTCTCTCATTTTCTCCTTTAATATGTACCGCTGTCCTTTCTTTCCCTTTCATTTCCCGTATCCCCTCCCCCCTGAGTAGGGTAGCCAACCGGACAGTATCCTGGTTAACCTCCCTGCCTTTCCTGTACTATTCCTTCCTTCCTACATTCCAAACCCAGAAGACGTTTTTCAACCGGAGCAATGCAACAAATATCAAAAATTTTTAAATTTCGCGCTGCAGTGACGTAATATGGGCAGGACTGATTTAGTACAGGCCAGCACTAAAACGTAGTTATGAGTGTGTTAACTGCACGTAACAATTGAAATGATAGCATCAATGGAACTAGATGCTCTCTACAATCGCGCAGCCATGTTGATTGGCTGTGTCTTACGTCGTTTGACGCCAATCGTAAAATGATCCTGTGATGTCACAGAGAAATCGCCGGAAAGTGGGTGGGGAGTGGCCGCTGCTTCATGTTTTATTTCATATCTCGATTATTCTTTTGAAGTTTGCGATAAGATTGGTATAATTGTTATCGGGGAAATGCAGTCTGTTTAATGAACCAAAGATGTATTTTGTCTTCATAGCCTTTAAGGGCTGTGAAGACAAACTTTAGCCCCCCCCCCTACTTCCGAAAAAAAAATCCTGGCTACGCGTCTGCACTACCCAACAACTGCCCCATGACAGTTCCCTTACGTCTTCCCCATTCTATCCCCTCACCATCGCATTCCGTTCCTGTGTGGCACCTGGCCATTCGAAGCAATTCCTTGCTACTACTGTGCGCGCCATGGGCAGCCTCAGACGAGCTTCCGCCCGTACATCCTTCAAGTTGGCCCGATTTTCGCGAGTGAGAAAGTGCGCAAGTCGGCTTTGTATGTACTGGCCGGCGGCCTCAAGGGAACACGTACACGCAATGTGTGCTCGGGGGTACTTACGCCCGGAGCTGCATGGAAGTTCGCGGAGTGGGCACAGTTCTCGATGCTTGGTGGGGCCACCAGCCCACGTCATGTTCTTCTCTGATTGATTGTTCTCGTCTGCTAGCGCTGTGCTCATGACGGGTGCTTTTTTAATGGGGCGATTTTTTTTCTTTAGGATTCTCCGAGCCTGAAGGCTGTTGGAAGCCCCGTTCCCAGGTAGCACAGAATGTCTAGAAAACGTCGTATTTATGGAGGAAACGTCAGAAAGGGATTTCAGACAGGGAAAGATGGCTTCTAGAAGTCAATCATTGCAAGGATAATATCCCTCAGACAATGACGTCTTTAAAACGTATTTCTGATAACTGCTGTTAGCAGTTCTTCCTCTAGCCTTCTTGTAGCCGGCCGTACAGTCCCGCGCTTGGGCGCGCGCTGGTTTGAGAGTAATCAGGTTTGGCGCCAACGGTATGGCCTGATGTGACTCCATGGACTGGGAAAACAGTGGCTTTCCTCTCTACCTCTACCTCCTCCGCAGCGTTCGCAGTTCACATGAGCTTGGGCGCGCGCTGGGTTGAAGAGTAATCATTTTGGCGCCAACCCCAACAGTCAGTTTGCGGCTGGGCGCCGATCTTCGAGCTTCTTTGTGTAGCCCTCATTTTTGTAAGTATTTGCTATTTGTGCCGTTTTCATTGGCCACATAATTGTTCCGCCCGTTGATACCGCCGCGCTGTGACATGTTTCTGATGTATTTGTGACAGTGATTCTGAAAAAAAGCTTTATTTCCAGCCACAAGCGCCCGTTAAGTTGTCTTGATGTGTGCAGTTTCGCGATGTTGTCAAACACGAGTGTTGTATACGTAATACCGTGGTTAGTTTTAAGCGAGAAGTATTTGGTTAAGCAGCTGCTCCTGGAATATATTGTTGGCCTTGTAACATTTATTAAATGTTTTGGTTTACTTGCGTGACAACTTGTGCTGCATCTTGGCATCCTTGGTCGGAAACGCTGAGCTGCGCTTTCACCGTAATTTTTAAGAAAGCCGGCGTCAAAATTTTGCGGCATCTTTTTTGCACTAACCCAGGAGGGCCGTAGGCGGACAAGTGGGTTTGTTTCACTCCTTATGAGAGAATTTCTGTCGTCCCATGCCATGACGCAGTGCCTGCCTGACAGGGCGTCGTGGGTGAACGTTTAGCCAGCCGCAGCGCCTGAGATATCCGTGTTTTGATGCCGATAAAGCTCTGCAAACCGCCTCCAACACGGGTGCCTCTGCTCGAAGCGGCACTGCGATTTTACTGGCGCATGTTTATTTTTTTTTTCGCAGCAATTAATATCAACGTATTGCCGCAATTAAAATCTACGTACGTTCAAATCGCGATCTGTTTCGGAACCGACCCGACTGTTGCCATCGCAACATGCCGCCCCAACCAGATGATAGACGTGGCAAGCGTCGCAAGATGTTAAATCCTGGTTAGAGATAAGGCTCTTTCGGCAATATTAAATTAAAGTAGTGCAAAAATGTCGCGCGATGGTTAGTTTTGCATATTTTAAGCAAATTTTAAAATATATCAGCTTGAAACATCAATTCTTGGGAGTGGATATTCGGCCGGCAGCCGGCCTACCCGCGCGAGCGGAAGTTTGCCGGCAGTCTCCCCTTATTGGCTTGCTGCGGTCACATGATTAGTGCCGGCATGCTGTATGAGAACGCGCTTTGCCGGCAGACAGCTGGAGAGTTTTCTTTCGCAAGCTGCCGTGAAGCGAAGAGTGCCGGTCTTCCGCGCTGTAAGCTGTTATTAGCCGGCAGCTTTCTTGGCAGTTTTCTGTCGGAGCTGCCTAATTATTTGCCGGCTCCTTGCCTTAGCCGCGACGCGCTATTACGTTTCGTCTACTTTCCAACGGGGGCGTGGCCTTCGGGGCCGCTGACATCTCTGACGTCGACGGCGCGGCGCCGTCACATCCGCTGCACGCTTTGCAGTGGCAGCATCTGCCCCAAATAAATTTGACGATTTACCTGTAGAACTCCTAAACTGTAAACGAGAACATATGCGCTTTTGAGATGATTACGTTAGGCGCCGAAAAATTTTTGAATCCACGCCCGCATCCATTGCGAAGTCACGCTCTAGTCTAGCCGATCCGCTGAGCGAAGAAAAATGTCGCGCACTGTGTGCGATTAACGCGCTGTGCTACGCTGTAGCTGCTGCGCCGTAAAGTTTCGCTGAGCTGTGCTACCACATAACCCCTCGCTGGGTTGGGTGGGTGGTGGTGACTATGATGAAAGTGCGCCGTGTGCTTCATAAGCCGTTGTAATGTGAGGTGCTGAGCAACCGTGCGAGATTCCCAGCCCAACTTTCCGAACCTGCGATCGTCCATTTCATCGTCAAAGGATTTACTGCGTGACTTGATGTGTTCGCTTCTTTTTTGCTTTTTATTTACGCATCGCGGTGTGCTCGACGCCTGAGCGAGCATGTTTCGCATGCCCAAACGCATCGCCGCTTACCGACCAAAGCGGAGTTGGCACTGTGTTCGTGTATCCTCTCTCCAGGCATCAAACAAAGCTTATCATCTCAGGCTAATCAAGCGTACAAGGTACCCACTAGTTGAATACGTGGAATAATGCCTTTATTAATGCCTTTAAGACGAAAAATAGCGTGTAGTACTTCGTAAATTAAAAGATAATGCCGGCGCCGCTCTTTTTCGTATTGTAGCAAGCACACTTGTTTAATTCAAATATATTGCACAATTGTCCAGTTTTGAATATGCTTTTGTTTCCTTTTTAAATTGCGTGAAGTTTCTAATAACAATGTATTAGTAGCTTTTTGCGAAACTGCGGCTTGAGTTAACATGCGAGCTACGAGGCTTTCGGCCACGACCGGCTATATTTCTTTCGGCGGCTGTGGTGGCATGCCTGCGGTGGGAACCGCTGTGTCGTTCCAGTTTCTGGTGCTTCAGGCATGTAATTTGACTGCTGGTAAGCTGCCTGCTTTCTGTCTGGGAATTGGAATGTAGTGTGCCAGCTCTGTCAAGCAACTGTTGGTAGGTGAGCCTCTTACCGGCAGTTGTGGAAAGCCAAATATCGTGCTGTGCTTCGTAACTCCTGAAAAAGTGGGGCGCAGCATTGTTATCTTTTGTGAACGCTTCTTTTTTTTTGTGGGATAGAGGCATTCAGTGGGCAGGTGCCGTGCGTGACGTTGACTGTTCTAGATGACGAACAGCTGTATTGCTTTCATTGTCGATGTGCTTCAAGCTGTACCCAAAAGGTCGACATGTCAACAGTGGACCTGTATTGTCTAATATTAATCGGCGCTTCCTGTATCTAGGCCAACCCACTAAGTTTCTCTGCATTTGTCTCATGCGTTAGCAAACAAATACCAATTGAGCTATTTAAATCCAGCCCTGTAAAACCGGCTTCACTAAGCACAAACGCATTGTTAGAAAGACATCTAATAAGGGGAAATATAAGCAGTGTGACAACAAAATGTGGGGTTCCAAAGCCTTTTTTAAATACCCAATTAGTGCGTTACGTCACGCTTTTTATTCCTATCGGGTGTGAAGGTACGAGTCTATCATAATTACGCATGTTAATTTGTCTGATTATGTGTTTACATAGCATGTATTACGTACTGCCCTTTTTTTCATTAAGGGCCGACTTGCCAAAGAATGCTGACACATTAACACTGTTACACTTCTCGTCATTGAATTTTTTAGTGAAAAGAACTGCTGAAATGACCCCTTAAATGCTGCTCATCCGATACCGTTTTCACAATTTTCACATCAGTTCTTACAGTGTCCACCATGTGCCCCTAGCAGACAGCCAAAGTCTTGTTGAGGCATGCACGAAAAATTTTGATGCATATCAAATAATTGGGTACAACTGCATAGTTACATGTTCTCTGAGCATGCCTAGACTGGAGCTCTCTATTTCAAAGTACTGGTTTGGTGCATAAGGGTGTGAATTTTGTGAAGCAACCAGTTTTGCAAAAACAATTTTATTTTATGTTAGCTGAAAGTGATTAGCTTTGTGCCTGATAGCCCTTGGACTGCAGTTCTCTGAATACTTAAAATCTATCCAATTGTACACCCGCCCAATTTTTTACCAATAGCACCGGAGCGTCGACCGTTCGGTCGGTCAGCGCCTTGCGATGGAGTGATACGGCAAACTCGGCGAGAGTAGCCGCATGCGCACTAAGCAAAGGCCGCTGCTGCCGTTGTCTGCTAGGCTGTTCCGAGAGGAGACGGCCGCCCCCGATTTTTGTTATTCGCTTATCACACTGCCTGCCATACTCGAAATTTTTCTTCAACACCGGGCACGTGGCGCCAACTGAAAACAGAGTAGTCAGCGTTGCCGAACGAACCTTGCGCTGAACGAACTTTGCGTTTGGCAACGCTGATTACTCTGGTTTCTGTTGGCACCACGTGCCCGGTCTTGAAGAAAAATTTTGAGTATGGCAGGCAGTGGGCAGGCAGTGTGATAAGCGAATAACAAAAAATGGGGCAGCTGTCTGCTCTTCGAACAGCCTAGCAAAAATGACGGCAGCAGCGGCCTTTGCTTAGTGCGCATGCGGCCACTTTCGCCGAGTTTGCCGTATCACTCCATCACGAGGCGCTGATGGACCGCACGGTCGATGCTCCGGTGATATTGGTAAAAAATTGGACGGGTGTACATTGTTGGCAGCTGTTTGTCTTGTGTTACTCTCCGGTGGTACATCTTAGGCACCTGTTTGTTTTGTGTCACTTATTGATTTTGTTTAGCTGGACTTGTCCTGCCACCAATTATTTCTAATATTTTAGGACGTTCAGTTTCCATTTTTAATGTTTGTTTGCACTGCCTGTGATGTGTAAGGCGGCAAATGTGGCTATTAAACACAGATTTCCTGGGCACATTATTCTCACCATATTGCACATAGCTTGTTCTTAGCTTATGAACCTATGATTCCAAGCTATTGCCTTCAAACCTACCGCAAAAACGTTAGTTATACCGGGGTGTCAGCTCAGACCAAGTTATGAATCTATGTGGTACTGAGGATTCTTTCAGGCATGCCGCTTGTTGCATTTTAAGTTGTCGGATACACAGAGATAACCCAGATGAAGAGAAGGACGGACCAAGGGGGCAGCCTTAGTCTGAACAAGGAAGTCGAGGATGGTGCCTGGAAAGCCGAGAAGGAAGAAGTCGGGGGATACTGAACCGGCCTATCGTGTCCAGTCGGTAAGACCAACGTTGGTGACCACAATGTGGAGAAGGCATTGTTATAATCCGGAAAGAAGAATGCTTTAGCTGAAAGTAAAGAACAGCTCGTCAGCAACAAAACACAAGGGTTTTAAATGAAGCAAAGACAGTGTTGGATACTCCTGATGTGGAAAGTTCAGGCTCACTCATAGAGTGGCTGCAGTCCAACAACAATGAGTTGAGCAAGCTGAATGCCGAGGTAAAAAATGTTTACCTGACGACGAGTTCGACATACAGTAGAATCTCGATAAACGGAAATCACTTAAACGGAATTGCCGCTTAAACGGAACAGTCGCCTGTAAGTTGGTTGGTTTTGTATTCAGATAACGCAAAAAAACTCTCGGTAATCAGAACTAAAATTTCCGCACCACCGTGTAAACGGAACTAGAAATGGAACTTATGAAACCCATCGGGATGAGAATCAGCTTTTTACGCTTCCGGCTGTTTTGTTTTTGTTTTAGTTTTTCTTCCATGTTTTTTTGACCTCATTGGTCTCATAAGCCTCGTCTCATTAGTGGTCAGCCGTGTTAGCGCAACGAATGCAACATCGCAGTTCTTGTTCCAGTCGTTTGGTCTCGATTCAAGGCGGTCAGGTTACAGGGCTTAGCTCCTTCTGCCTTGTTTGTGCCATCGTGGTGCTATTCGCGCTTCATTACCGCGTTGCCGTATTCTACATTCGGTGGCTCGTAATACTCGCGAAGTTGAGGCCTCTAACCTCCGTGAAGACGCAGTTTCAAGGACTCAAAGATAATTGATGCATTTGTAGTGCACAGCGACCGTCGAAATTTGCGTCATGCTCCATCTGACATTAGCAAACTAGCTTACACAACATACGTTCGATCACAGCTCGAGTTTGCGTCAGCCATCTGGTCCCCATACCATCAATATCTGATTAACAAGATTGAAGCAATACAGAATAGAGCTGCAAGGTTTATTTCACGCAATTACAAATACCCCTCAAGTGTATCAGAGATTAAACTAAATCTTTCACTTCAGCCGCTTGATCTTCGACGCAACATTTCTCTTTTATGCCTTTTTCACAAATATGTTTACAATTCAGCACACTCAAAGATACATCTTAAAGTTCCGACTAACATTTCACGTAGAGTAAATAACCAACATAGTTTTTCCCGCCAGTACGGTAAAACTGATGCATTTAACTTTTCCGCACTTCCCATGGCCATCAGGCTTTGGAACGGTCTTCCTGATAACATTGCGGTCGAATCTAAGGGCGACACATTCCGTAACCTTCTTCATGCTCACTTTTTTTCGTAATACAGTACCAATCTGTTATCACTGTTTTATGTGAACTTTGTGTTTCATTTTTTTTTTTTTTTGCATCAGGTGTCTGTTTACCCTTGCGTGCTTTTAATCTTGAATGTGCGGAATTTTAGTCTTAGTTCGTGCAAGATATAGCACACATTATCTTTGTATTTTCCGTTTCTTTAGATATGTATTTACGGCTAATTTCTTGTATAATTTTTTCTTGGACTGTGGTTCTTTGTAGTGCCTTTTTGAAAATCTTGTTAATGTCGCACATTTCATATGTACCCCCCTTACTCAATGCCCTGTCAGGGGCCTGTAAGGTACTTTAAATAAATAATTGTTGCCAAATTAACTTTGTGAATGCTGTGCCTAAACCTTTTTTTAGTTTTCTTGCTTTCTAAAAAACTATCAGCTACATTCACCTCCTAGTGCGTAGAGTTCCATGAAATGGTATGAAGAGTGCGTACGCACACAAATGTGCACTTTTACACATCTATCTCAGTAAACGGAACTCCTGTTAAACGGAACTAATTTTTTCGGTCCCTTGAAGTTCCGTCTATTGAGAGTCTACTGTAATTATGAGGTACGATGACGCCACCGAAGGCATGCTGGGCCAGCTAAAGGCTAAGAAGAGAACGGAGTGTAATTAGGATTAATGATTAATAAATACATATTACAACAACAAGAGATCGCTATGGAATGGTCAACGGCTGCCGGGATCGACAGCCCCAGCACCTTCTGTAGTGTATTCTCAGAGTGACGAGTGTCATCTCCATGGAAGCTCCATGAAGCTCCCAATGCTGCAGCTCCAAACATTCAGTGGGGAGTTGTGCCAGTGGCTCAGCTTTTGGACGCAGTTTAAAGGAGCCATGAAGACAAATGGGCAGATGAGATCAAGAAGTTTGCAGAGATAAATTGGTCACAGTTGGCACAGTACCAGGGGAACTGGAGAATAATGAGAGAGGCCTTTGCCCTGCAGTGGGCGTAGACAGGCTGGTGATGAAGACAAATACAAGTTTATTTTATTCGAAAGATTTCGTGTTTTATCGTGCCCCAGCTCTTGTCCGGATGTGAACGATGCTTTATTCACTGAGAAATCAAGTTAAAATTTTGATTTTCCCGCTAAATTGTGTGTTTTCGTGGTCTGCAATGACATCACAGGAGCCGACCTCTCTGCAGCCGATTGGAAAGCCTTGTTTACCGGTTATTGAACCTAGATGGCACCATCATACAGTTGCAAGCCATTTTCTGCCTTTGGTTTGTTTTTGACCGCATTTAAACCGGGCTTGTTTTTGTTCAGGGAGAAAAGAATCGTTTCGTGAAACATGGTGCTCGCTTGACAGATATGGTCGCATAAGACACCGTTGCTTGCGTCAATCGGCCAGTGTCGTCAAGCCTCGCAGTCCTGTGCAGCTACACCAAGCATAGTGCACACAGTACCAACAGCAGTACGCATCGGTACTTCTGTGTGCTTTCATAACTTCCACTGTTTGTCCGCCCATTATTACTACTTTAAAAAGAATGTGCACTAAAATTAAGCACAAATAGCTCGTTCACCAAGCTTATAAGCTCTGCCTAATTTGCGTTTGCTTTTGCCGGCCTCCACCAATCCCAGAGCTGGCTGGTATGACATCATAGGTTCTGTTGTGGAAAATGAGCTAGTGAGTCGCATGGTCATTCTCTTTTTTCCTAATTACATAGCTTTTTGAGCGAAGTTTATGTAAAGTGGTGTCAGTATGATTCTAACGGGGCAATCGTTTGAATGAACCAAACTTGTGTTTTCTCTTCATGGCTCCTTTAAGGCAGCCATCCTCAAAAATCCCAGCCTGAACAGTAGACAGAAGTTTCATTACCTTTGGTCGCTGCTGCATCCATTGCCAGACTGCAACCGACGTTACCCAGACGCCGTGGAAATTCTATTGCGACACTTTGGTGACAAGCCGGATAGTACAAGAACATCTGGTACAGCTTCGATCGCTCCCTTCAGTGGTGTCATCGAATAATGTTGGCGGGCTCCAGCGAATGCTGGACCACGTGCAGTGTCACGTGTGTGGTCTGGCAGCCCTGAAGGTTTCTTCACACGTACTTTACGATGATGAAAAGCATGCTTCTGACATTTTAAGCAAACACTACGTCGCAGTGGGTGGCTAAGGCGTTGTGCAGCTGAGCCCAAGGACGTGGGTTCGATTCCTGGCCGCGGCGGCCGCTTTTCTAATGGAGGCAAAATGCAAAAATGCCTGTGTTCGAGATTTTAGTGTGCGTTAAAGATCCCCAGGTGGTCAAAATCAATCCAGAGCCTTCTACTGCGGTGTGCCTCATCGCCTGTGTAGCGTTGGCTCGTTAAACCCCATAATCAGGTCGCGTGGGTTTGTCGTATGTGGCAACAGTGTTGTTTTCGAATAAAGTTGCATAGATTACATAAAGCGTCACTGTAGTTTGGTTCCGTCAGACGTAAATTTTCTTACTTGACCTTTAATTGAACGTAACTTCCATTTACATTTACTTATTTATACATTTGTTTACAACACTGCTGGCCCTTGCAGGTTTCAGCAGGGGTAAAAGGTGAACAATACACGTACGTCCTCATAAACAACAAATCTAGCTGTCCTTCAAAGTTTTCAGAGGATTTGCATCTTGTGAACTTTTAGGGAGAAGGAATTTCAATGCACCATTGTACAAGAAACAAAATTTTTATCAATTTGTGGTGCATACAACTGAAGGACGAATGGATTCAATTTCTGGTTCTGTCAGATGGGAGTAATTCTTTACTGTGGATTAGACCGGACATCACTTTACTGTAAATGTCAGGTTACATCAGACGTAACTTGAAGCATATGAATAAGGTTACATCGGACATAATTTTAACCTTTCATATTGGGCTACATCAAATACATCCGGCTAAATTTTTTGCATGGCATGTGTTTTAAAGTCAGCTTCTTCTGAAACAAACCAGCCATACAAAAAAGCCCGACAAACTAAAGCACATGTATATTTATCAGTAACTTTAGCCATAACACACTGTTTCTCAATATGGCATGGGTCTACATATTTAATCGAGTTGGTAAATACATGGAAAATATATAGCTGTCATTCAGCAATATTCTGGTTTGCCTTGAGAGGATGCATTGCCGATGATCAAAAACCAAGGCTAGCATTCTAATTGTGTGACACTCAGTTCTTAGCTAGGCTGAAGACAGCTTTTTTTTACTTCTACTTTTCTATGGTTTAATAGTTAATTTCAGTGTCTGTCAACATCCTCAAGGCCTGCAGGACAGCACCCCTTCTTGTACGTACATGAGTTTGGCTTAAAGCATTTGAAAGAAGTGGTTTATCCAATTTTTTTTAATAAAGAAAGGAAGTCAAGGAGATAACAAAAAAGGAAAGGACTCTCCCTTCCAAAGACATGCTATCACGCTCCAATGCATAATGGGAAGAATGTACAAAAACTGAAAGATGTCATGCAGGAACATCAAAATGTATGCGCTCACTTGCGTCGGTGGGCCATGTGGAAGAATATTTACATAAGCAGTGTGCATAGTACCACTAATGCGTCCTGCCGGTGACGAGATATGGGGCAGAAACGGCGGCTTGCTTTAAGAACCAGAAAGAAAACTAATGTTGCCTCAATATGCCATGAAATGAAGAACGTTGGGAGTAATGCTTAGGGTCAGGAAAAGAGCGGCTTTGGATGGGGAAACAAACTCGCGTGTAGGATAGTATATAGTTAAAGTTACCTAAGAAAAATTCGACTTGGGCTGGCCATGTAATAAGATGAAATGACAACCAGTATTACCAAGGTAACTCGATGGAGAGGCGAAGTAAAAAAAATCTGGGTGCAAAGAACGGACTGGGGTGGCTCAGGACAGGAGCTGTTGGAGGTTAATGGGAGAGGCCTTCCCCCTGCAGTGGACCTAAATAGGCTATTGGTGATTGATGTTGAGTATATGTGCACTTGCGTGTTTTTCCAGATGGGATGTACTAGAAAAGCAGCATCAAGAACTGGCGACAGTCTCAAATTCAGAGCCAAACGTGACGTAAAAATATCGAGTCATGTGCAACCTTCCCGTCGCAAAGCAAAAGGTAGATTTGATGCTGCAAAAAGTTGCAACCAATGCATTTGAACAGTGAAAATGAACCTACACTGCACTCTTTCAATGGCATTACTTTTAGACAGATGCTCAATTTGACACGACAGACTACATGTAAAATTGGCTTGGTTGTGCCTATTAAAGGCTGGCTTTCAGTTTTTAGTGCCTATTGTTGCACCTAAATTTTCGTTTTAGTTCTGAAAAGTTTGCTTGGCAAGTGTCAAATGTTTGATCTTGCTTAGAGCTTTTCATTTTCATTTTTGCAAACAAAGCAACGTCACGGATAAAAAATTTACCACAAGGCCGAATTTTGCCTGTCAACTTTCTTTAGAGGGACATTAAAGGCTAAATATTTTACTTGAACTGTTGGAACTAAGTTTTAATTCTGCTTTGTGACCGATGACGCTTTGTTTGCAGGGAATTAAAAAAATCGTGCAGCACTTGCTTCATTTCCCTCCCATCTTGCATGATGCAGCAGAATGTGTATGAACTGCCACGTAGTTCTTGGTAAAACTTAAGCAGGTTTGGCCCCTTTTACAGAAACTGTGTGAACGATCACAGTTAAAGGCAAAGCTGATGCCTAACTTAGTTGCCTATTTGCTGGTTGTAGTACACTACAGTTGAGCGAAAGATGTTTCATGTACTATACTTGGTCGTTATGATTTAGGGCACCCATAAAGTCAAGGCACTTGTACACAGCCGTTGTGAGTGCATGTGTCGGCTTTCACTTCCACAAAAATGGTACGTTCCAATCAGTTATTCCACCGATGCATGGCTATAAGCATTACTAGTCTTTTATTGTGGTAATATTTGGCACGGAAAATACAGCAAGCATTTCACACCCTGCAAGTTCTTTAACAGAGAAAATAGAGCAAAGGCAAACCATCTGTATCCAGCAGGTAAGAAATGCTGTACACAATGGCTCTGGTGATTGTCATCATTAGGCAGAAAATGGGACATGAAATTGAGAGCAATAAGTTACACTTTGTTGCAACTGGTTTCGAATATCGCTGCTTCATATTTATGGGACATTAAAAAATTCTTGTAAACTGTGTACTTCAAAGCACCTTAATTGTATTTGCAGAGAGAAGGATGTTCACAGCATTTATGTTTGTAAATGCATTTACGTTTGCAAACTCCATTGGCATTACATTTCACCGAGCATCAAAAAAGAAAAGCACTGCACTTTCACTGCATAAATATACAGATGCACTAAAAAAATGTTTGGTCATCCAAATAACCTCACTGCACCAGCTCCGTGATCACTAAGCGTTGCACAACTACAAGCTACGAGAAAGAACTGTATGGAACCCATCAGAGAGGAGGTTTGGAGGACACAAGTTTTTGTGCTAGCAGGAGCCAGTGCAGCCATGAATTTTGTGGAGAGCTCTACAGCTGGAGTATTGTATTGCTGCCTGAAATGCAGTGCCACACAATTATTGTTTACTAGTCACTCTTGTCCACGCTCTAATGGCTACGAAATCGAAAAGAAATGAAGGAAATTACGCGCAAAAAAATTGCTTGTATTCAAGCACATTCTTTGGATATAAACAGAACAATGTAACAGTGCTGGTTAGTAAAACCAGTGGAGTTTTAAAATTTTACATGCAACGTAAAAAACAATGACAGAACTTCTCTTCTGAACAGAGAAACTTTTGCTAGAAACTAAGCAACAGTACCAATTTGTCCAAAGGTGTACTCGCCTTTCTATTACTACTTGAAAGATTTCAGAGGGCAGCACTTGAATGCATTTTTTTTTATTACTCGCGCTAACGAACTTCGGTTACCCATTCAACCCGTCGAGCCCGTGCAATTGTCTCGCCATAATCGCTGGCATTGCGCAAGCTGAGTGAGTACAGCAGGCATAAACAAATTCACACTAACATAACGGCGAAACTGCAGACTGTTTGTTAATCTTGACATGAGTTGTTTAACCAGTGTAAATCTAGTACGCTTGCTTAGCCTGAGATGAAAATCCTGGTTTCATTCTTTCATGTAGTTCCCCTCCACCTTGATCACTACAAAACCCAAGATAAACGGCGATGCGTTTGGACATACGAAACATGTTCACTCATCTTAATGCGTAAATAATAATAATAATAAAAAAAAAGACACATCACGTCACGTAGAAAATTTCCTGGCAGTGATACGGGCAATCGCAGGCTTCAAAAAGTTTGGCTGGGGATCTCGCACCACCCTTCAGCATCGGACAATGGTAAGTATTCTGAAGCACAATGCGCAATTTTTTAAAGTCACCACCACCCACCCAACCCAGCGGGCGGTTCTGGGGTTGCACGCACAGAACCGGGAGGATTTGTTGCACAGCTGGCACACACCATGGCAGCTGTCACCAGCTGGCACACAGCATTTTGAATCGGCTATAGCGTGATAGCGCAATGGATGCTGGCGTGGATTCAAAAATTTTTTGGTGCTTAACAAAATCATCGCAAAAGCACATATATTCCCGATGAACAGTTTAGAAGCTCTACAGGCGAATTTCAAAATGTATTTGGGACAGCTCCGCTGCTGCTACTGCCACTGCACAGCGTGCAGCAGATGTGACGGCTGTGTGGCCTCGACGTCAGAGACATCAGAGGCCCCGACGGCCACGCCCCCGTTGGAAAGTAGACGAAACAGAATAGCGCGTTTCGGTTCGTCTACTTTTCCAAAAGCAGACTGTTCCAAGAGCAGACGGCCGCCCCGTTTTTTGTTATTCGCTTATCACACTGCCTGCCATACTCGAAATTTTCAAGACCGGGCACGTGGTGCCAACAGAAACCAGAGTAATCAGCGTTGCCAAACGCAAAGTTCGTTCAGCGCAAGGTTCGTTCGGCAACGCTGACTACTCTGTTTTCAGTTGGCGCCACGTGCCCGGTGTTGAAGAAAAATTTCGAGTATGGCAGGCAGTGTGATAAGCGAATAACAAAAATCGGGGGCGGCCGTCTCCTCTCGGAACAGCCTAGCAGACAACGGCAGCAGCGGCCTTTGCTTAGTGCGCATGCGGCTACTCTCGCCGAGTTTGCCGTATCACTCCATCGCAAGGCGCTGACCGACCGAACGGTCGACGCTCCGGTGCTATTGGTAAAAAATTGGGCGGGTGTACAATTGGATAGATTTTAAGTATTCAGAGAACTGCAGTCCAAGGGCTATCAGGCACAAAGCTAATCACTTTCAGCTAACATAAAATAAAATTGTTTTTGCAAAACTGGTTGCTTCACAAAATTCACACCCTTATGCACCAAACCAGTACTTTGAAATAGAGAGCTCCAGTCTAGGCATGCTCAGAGAACATGTAACTATGCAGTTGTACCCAATTATTTGATATGCATCAAAATTTTTCGTGCATGCCTCAACAAGACTTTGGCTGTCTGCTAGGGGCACATGGTGGACACTGTAAGAACTGATGTGAAAATTGTGAAAACGGTATCGGATGAGCAGCATTTAAGGGGTCATTTCAGCAGTTCTTTTCACTAAAAAATTCAATGACGAGAAGTGTAACAGTGTTAATGTGTCAGCATTCTTTGGCAAGTCGGCCCTTAATGAAAAAAAGGGCAGTACGTAATACATGCTATGTAAACACATAATCAGACAAATTAACATGCGTAATTATGATAGACTCGTACCTTCACACCCGATAGGAATAAAAAGCGTGACGTAACGCACTAATTGGGTATTTAAAAAAGGCTTTGGAACCCCACATTTTGTTGTCACACTGCTTATATTTCCCCTTATTAGATGTCTTTCTAACAATGCGTTTGTGCTTAGTGAAGCCGGTTTTACAGGGCTGGATTTAAATAGCTCAATTGGTATTTGTTTGCTAACGCATGAGACAAATGCAGAGAAACTTAGTGGGTTGGCCTAGATACAGGAAGCGCCGATTAATATTAGACAATACAGGTCCACTGTTGACATGTCGACCTTTTGGGTACAGCTTGAAGCACATCGACAATGAAAGCAATACAGCTGTTCGTCATCTAGAACAGTCAACGTCACGCACGGCACCTGCCCACTGAATGCCTCTATCCCACAAAAAAAAAGAAGCGTTCACAAAAGATAACAATGCTGCGCCCCACTTTTTCAGGAGTTACGAAGCACAGCACGATATTTGGCTTTCCACAACTGCCGGTAAGAGGCTCACCTACCAACAGTTGCTTGACAGAGCTGGCACACTACATTCCAATTCCCAGACAGAAAGCAGGCAGCTTACCAGCAGTCAAATTACATGCCTGAAGCACCAGAAACTGGAACGACACAGCGGTTCCCACCGCAGGCATGCCACCACAGCCGCCGAAAGAAATATAGCCGGTCGTGGCCGAAAGCCTCGTAGCTCGCATGTTAACTCAAGCCGCAGTTTCGCAAAAAGCTACTAATACATTGTTATTAGAAACTTCACGCAATTTAAAAAGGAAACAAAAGCATATTCAAAACTGGACAATTGTGCAATATATTTGAATTAAACAAGTGTGCTTGCTACAATACGAAAAAGAGCGGCGCCGGCATTATCTTTTAATTTACGAAGTACTACACGCTATTTTTCGTCTTAAAGGCATTAATAAAGGCATTATTCCACGTATTCAACTAGTGGGTACCTTGTACGCTTGATTAGCCTGAGATGATAAGCTTTGTTTGATGCCTGGAGAGAGGATACACGAACACAGTGCCAACTCCGCTTTGGTCGGTAAGCGGCGATGCGTTTGGGCATGCGAAACATGCTCGCTCAGGCGTCGAGCACACCGCGATGCGTAAATAAAAAGCAAAAAAGAAGCGAACACATCAAGTCACGCAGTAAATCCTTTGACGATGAAATGGACGATCGCAGGTTCGGAAAGTTGGGCTGGGAATCTCGCACGGTTGCTCAGCACCTCACATTACAACGGCTTATGAAGCACACGGCGCACTTTCATCATAGTCACCACCACCCACCCAACCCAGCGAGGGGTTATGTGGTAGCACAGCTCAGCGAAACTTTACGGCGCAGCAGCTACAGCGTAGCACAGCGCGTTAATCGCACACAGTGCGCGACATTTTTCTTCGCTCAGCGGATCGGCTAGACTAGAGCGTGACTTCGCAATGGATGCGGGCGTGGATTCAAAAATTTTTCGGCGCCTAACGTAATCATCTCAAAAGCGCATGTGTTCCCGTTTACAGTTTAGAAGTTCTACACGTAAATCGTCAAATTTATTTGGGGCAGCTCCGTTGCTGCTACTGCCACTGCAAAGCGTGCAGCGGATGTGACGGCGGCGTGCCGGCGACGTCAGAGATGCCAGCGGCCCCGAAGGCCACGCCCCCGTTGGAAAGTAGACGAAACGTAATAGCGCAGCCGCGACACATCGGTGTTCCGTTAGGTGAAGGGTGCATGCCTTTTGCGCTAGGATAATTATTTGCCGGCAGCTTGGTTTAACCAGAGTCTTTCAATGTTTTACTGGTCACGAAACTGCTCCGTAACTCAATGGTAGAGCTTCATATGCTGCGTTTGGCCGCCGCGCGGTGGCGCCACCCTCTCACTGAGGTCACTCCTCGGGCGGCGTTGCGCTGGCTCGAACGGCGGAGCCGCGGCGAGTTGTGTTTGTTTTGTGCGGGAAAAAAATGTAACGGGCATATCGCACTCTTGTGATGCGACTTAAGTAGTGCAACGACGATGCCGAACATGTGTTGCGTCCCGGGATGTCGTTCCTTGTACAACGATACCACAGAAAATGTTTCCTTGTTCTGTTGACCGAGCGACGGGCAGCTGCGTGAGAATTGGAGGCGCGCCATTCCGAGGCAAGCAAAGGGAGATTTCAGCTTCGATTATAAATGTGCGACAGTGTGTGGAAATACACTGTGTGTGAGAATGGAAAAAGCAATGTACTATTTTGAGAGCATCGTGGACCTAGAATTGTACAAGGCTAACTTAAAGCCGGATTTTTGTCATATCAGTCAGGTTGTAGCGGTGCTCCATTACCTGTTTGCAAACTTGTATTATCTTGCGCTCAGGCTCGCGTGTATAAAAGAAAAGCTTCGGGACGTCCTTGTGCTTTTACTTTTCATATTTCCGCGAATTATCCCTGAGGATTCGTTTTGTTTGTTTTGTAACCGCGCGTGGCCGATTCGGGTTTCTTATCTGGCGTTTCAACCGGAGCGCCCATTTGCTCTGTTTGTCGTACGTCCCATCAGGCAATATTGTTTGATATGGAAAGGGTGCCACCTTGTCGCTAACTTGATTTTTTGTTTCTTCGACAATGTTCTCGATCCCATTTCCATGGATCTGAAATTAATAACGTTCTGAGAGTAATGCATGCATAGCAAACGCCACGCAACTCACTTTATCGACGCTCATCTGTGCACGTCAGCCCTCATTCACACAGCCGTCACCTTCTCCGTCACGGCACCGTCACGTCAACAAAAAGCGACGTTGACGGAAAGGAGAAGTGTTCAGACTGGATCTACACGGGAGCTTTCCGTCAGATTACAGGGTCGTCTGCCTAGTGATCAGTTTAGCCTAGACTTGAGCGTTTTTCATCTAAAAAGTAAGGAAAGTGGTTTGGGCTCACTTTTCACGAAATTTAGCCGTAAAAATTTGTTTTCTGATTAGCTGGTTTAGCGCGGGGCATGGTCCCGTCGTGACGGAAACGTAGAGCTCGGCCTCCCGTCACCGTCGCACCGTTTTCGGCGAGAAATCGTTCGAAAAGCGGCGCCCATGACGGAAGACGGTGACGGGACGGTGACGTGACGGGGTGAAAAACGGCTGTGGAATGAGGGCTCACACTGCGGACTGCTTGCTTCTTCGACGTTTGTGTTTCATTCTAGTCTTTTGTAGTGCAGGAGATCGCTAGCTCGCTGCGTTCAGAAAAGCTTTGCTTCGTTCTTGGCTACGTGGAAATATTCTGTTTTCTCCGTGTGCTGCACATCGCAGCGCGAAAAAATAAATTTTTGTACGCTGGACCACGCTCTTTTGTCTCCCTTCGTAACATTGAAATTTTTTGTTGCGTGTGATAAAATCAGTTTTATTGTTCTTTTTTCGCTTCCTGTTTTTTTTTTTTTTTTTTCAAGTATTGCAAAGCGTGGATGCAGAAAGACACATTGCAACATATATCTCTTCGTGTTTTGATCCTTCGCGTTTCTGCAGCGTTTTTAGATGTTCTCAAGTATGTAACAACTCATCGAAACGACAATACTATTGGGCTATCTCTTTTAGCGTTCTGTGCATTCCAGAGCAATCAACGGATTCATTAAGCGTAGTCTGAACGACGCGTACTTGGTTTCTTTCAGTTTTTTTATTCTATTATCGATAGGCCCACAGCATTCCGCGACTACACAGCTACCGTATATGTGGTAATTACAGCTTTGCTTTACGAAAAGAAGCAACATAGATTTAAAAATCCGTAAACACGACGGCGCAGCGCTTGTGCCAGAGCACGCAGAAGCCGTTGCCGTTCGCGGCCGAAGTATGCGGTATTTTGCTTCGAAAACTAAAACCCCATTGAAGGCAGGTGATATAAACAATGACTGGACTATTCATCGCTAACTACTACGAAAAAAACACACTTAATCAGCGAGCAGACACCAAAAGCAGCAAGCGTTTGCACGCCAAGAGCTTGCCAATACGCCGCACGCGCGGCGGCTGAATGACCTTCGTGCGGCGGTGGCGCCTGTAGCGGCGCGCGCGGTCCCTATATTAAACGAGCGCCGAAGTTTCGTGACCAGTAAAACATTGAAAGACTCTGGTTTAACTAAAGGTCATATTCTAGGCCCGATTTTAACGCACTGTGGCGGCGCAAATAACCGAAATCAGGTTCTCACGGCAAATAATTGCTCTCACGGCAAATAATTATTCTGACACGAAATGCCGGCAAATTGCTCTCACAAATTGCTCTCAAATTGCCGGCAAATTGCTCTCACGGCGAATTGCTCTCACGGCAAATAATTATTCTGACACGAAATGCCGGCACTCTTTGCTCGCGAAGGACAACTTCCGTGACAGTACGACCACGTGGGTTATTTCGGTCATTTGCGCCGTCACAGCGCTTTTAAAATGAACCTAGAATAGGACCTTTACTTAAACCAAGCTGCCGGCAAATAATTTCCCAGCCCAAAAGGCCTGCACCCTTCACCTGACGGAAGATCGCTGTGCCGTGGCTCAGCGAAGCAGCTGGCAAATAATTAGGCAGCTCGCGACAAAAAATTCGGGCCAGAAAAACAAGCTTGTGCCACCTCGTCAGAGGTTAGTCAGTAGGTAGTCAACTCCTTTTTGGGCTGTGAAGCCTGCAGTGTTAAATGAAATAGCACCATGCTTGCTGCTTCAGCTTGCCCTGGTTCAACTTTTTATTATCTTATTGCAACTGCTCAGTTTAGTTAAATTTATGTAGTACGTACAATAGGCCGTAAAAAAGGGATGTTCTCTGAAATATGCGTGCGTGTACAACTCTTTTTAAGAGGCTGTGAGAGCGAATATGCAAACACGAGGAGCCACGGACGCAGAAATGAAGACAGTCATCATGATCCAGCTCAAGAATGCAAAGGCGCGAACGTAAGACCCACATTGACTAACACATAACAGGGTATTTTAAACGGATTACACACCTAGGGTTTTTATTGGCTTTTTTTCTGCAGTTCATCCAGACAACCTGAACAGCTGGAGGTACGACCAGTACAGCACAGCTAATTAAGGAAAGTGCAAGAAATGGGAAAGGCGTCGTCGACAGAAAGGTCACAGAGGATTTGCCCCTCATCAGTGCAGACAAGAGGACCCCATTATCTGTTGTGGTTGCTGAGGGTATTTTTTTTTCAAGCATGTATGAACCATGACTATTGATGAAACGTTTTGGCATTTAGGATAGGTTTACTACTACTGGTGATATTTGCTAGTCGTGCCGCACATGGCTTTTTATTTGTTTAGAAAAATTGTGCATTGTTTTCTTTTTTTTCAACCATGTATGAACCATGTGTATTGAAGAAAAGCTCTTTGCATTTAAGATATGTTCACTCCCGCTGGTGATGCTCTGTTAGTCATGCTGCACGTGGCTTTTTATTTGGAAGAAAGTATTTAACACATGTTGTGGTACATTTTTACAATGTGATCTTTCAGATAAACGCAGTTCAATTGTTTCACTTTCCTAAGTGACTATCATTTTTTGTAGAACAAGTTGTCCTTGCACCTTATTGTTTAAGTTTAAAAACAAATGTACAAAGTTGTGGACCTGATGGTACAATTTTCTTCTATTTATATTTTTTTGTGAAAGTTTTATTTGTGCTGCATACTTGCTTTCAAATAATCATACACAACTGTACAAGTTGTGGACGTGATGGTGAGAGTTTCTTGCGTGTGCCTTTTTTGTAGTGTTTTATTTGTGCTGCATTCGTAGCTTCCAATATCCATAAGCAAGTTCACAGAGTTATGGACCTGATTTTACAAGTTTCTTGCATTGATTTATTTTGTTTTTGTTTTCAGAGTTCTGTTTGCCCTCCATCCTTTGTTTAAAAATAAGAAAGTGTAGAGTTCTGGACTTGTTGATACAAGTTTGTTGCATTGCTCTTATCTTGTTAAGTGTTTTATTTGGACGTTTTTATATAAGATGCTTCTGGCAGGTGGAAAGGACGCTTTCACCGCAATGTTTTCTGAATTGTAACGGTATTTTTCTCCTCAGCACATTACCCCCATTGCTTGGTCTCAATAAAATGTTTGCTCGAGCCAAATGGCTTTTAATGGCGAATGCATGCAGCAAAGCCGCTGCATTCGCCCCCAGCATCACCTCCGGGGGAGGGGGGTATGGCAGGGGGGTTCATAAAGCCGTATTTCATACGTCTAAAAAGCGGCTCTAAATATCCCAAGAAAGGGATTCTTAGCATCTTTCTAAAGCCCTTTGCTAGACCAGAATTATCAGAACGTCTTCTAACCATCTAAAATGCGGATTGAAAAGTCGCATTGACAGACTTATACAGCTCTTGTAAAATCCAACTTCTAAACCGATTTTTGAGGATGTTTTAAAGATAGTAAATAAATCGTCTAGAAATAGTAATACCCGCTGGACATTAGACGCGATTTAAGACCTTTCGAAAACGTCGCGAATGCGTGATCGGATTGTCTGGGATGTTTGCAAGCCGTTTCTTTCGTCCTGAAAAATCGCGGTAGTAGACGTATTTAAGCTCTTTTGTGCTACCTGGGTTACCGCGAGGCGTCGTGCCGATATGACGGTGGACTCCGCCCCCGTGCTCCCTCTCGTACTATCGTCATACTGAAAGCGCCAGTTGAGGCCACCGAGCCGACCGAGCGCCGGCGGGAACCCATCTCCCCGTTAACGGGTGGTGGCGAATCGCTATTCGGGGACGAATATCTCTAGTTTATGAGGCAGAATGAGAACGAGCGCAGTATGGTAATCGGAGGCTGGATGGCCGGCGACGCAAACGTGAATGCGTTCAACTTGGCGCGCACTATTGAAAGTACACTTGAAAATATCGCGGACGTAGAAAACATTTCCGAGACTTTGGCTATAGGCATACCACGCCCGAATTTTTAGGTCTTGATGATTCAGGAACTGTTGCACAATCGAGCGGGTTGGGACTCCCCTATGAATTCTTTATGTGGGTGCAAATTTCGTAGTTCGTATTCTACAATTGTGGCTTACATATGCACACGCAGCCATATTGCTTGCATCCTGCAACGCGAATGAAAAGCTTTGAATGTTAACGCGCCAAATACAGAATGTAGGCAGTGATACGTAAAACAGTTTATAGCATTTTCCATTTTATGAAGTGTTAGCATTACCCAGTTCAAAATAAGACGTTTCCGCGACAATTACAGTGGTTTGCGCCATTCTGTGCAGGTTTGTCAAAAATTTTCAGGCGCAGTACAAACAAATGTAAGGGCACGGAAGTAAAAAAAATATATATATGTTTCGTTTGACAGGTGATAAGAAGCTAAGCATATACAGTAATCCCTCGTCAACTCGAACTTGGGTATCTCGAAATATCGGTCAAGTCAAAACTTTTTTTCGCCGTGCATTTACCTCCCATAGGCACCATGTACTCCCCCCTTTATATTGAAATGTTTTTTCGGGAGATCGCGGATATCTTGAAATTTGGCAGAGAGGACACAAGGCAAAGCCCGCTACAGGTAGCTGATAAGGTCTCCATTCGAACGCTTGGCAGCCACTATGCGCCGAACGCGGTCGTAAACGGCAAGTTTACGCTTTACGAGGCCGATGTTCTTGTTACAGGAATGCTGCCCGACGCTTACATCTTTGAGAGAGCTGTGGATGATGCAGTTGATCATGAGGACGAAGAGGATCCTCGAGCAGTGCCTACAACGACATAAACAACAAAGTCGTTGTGCCTGCTTTGCAACAAGGTACAATGTAGGGGTGGCGACCAACAATTGATGCGATGGATTATTTGTGCAGCTCGAGAACGCTTTTCTGGGACCAGATGCAAACGCGAAACTGGCGAGCATCACGGAATTCTTTTTCACAATAACAAAAAAATTGTTTTTCCTGCGAACTTCTTTGCCTTCATTACGAAAGCCCCTGAGCAGCGGAGCTTTTGTTACCAGCATTACTCTCATTCAGTGACCTGGCAAAAAATTTTCGGCATTTCGCTTAACCCGAAACTCCGCTTAGCTCGAAATATTTCGCGGATTTAACGACTTCGAGTTAACGAGAGATTACTGTGTATGCCCTTCAGGACAAGGTGGAAGGTTCAATTCGAGGCACAGTGAATATTTTTTTCTGGTGAAAACGATAATCAAACGCCTTGTGTTCGAAATTTCACGCACATTTAGGAACCCCCGGGCCGTCTCATAGCATTTCTCTGGGTAGAGCACTGGAGGGTAAAGAGGCCGTATAACATGTTGAAGTGGAAAGTAAAAATAAACGCCCAAAACAGAGTAATGTGGGAGAAAGATAAGCGCGTTGAAATTATAATGGGAACATCTACCTGCCTTGCCTGTTTTGCCTTTCCATTGTCACCAGCATAAAGTGCGCCATATGTAATCAACACCATGCTGCCACACCTCGCGCATATATTTTGTCTCCTTCACTTTGAAATAGTGGTTTCAAAAAGAAACAGAAAGCACGAAAATTTCTTGTCAGTACTATTCTATGAAATAATTTGCGGTTCCCGGTGACTTCTTTAGATCCGGTTTTAACTGTATCAGCATGGGCTAGCACTGCAGGAAGCATGCAAAGGCTGCAAATTTTTCGTTACGTAGCATACTAATATCCAAAGGTGTCAGCGTGAGCACAATTTCCTTTCCATTAAGATATTGCACTCATATTTATTTGGTCCCCGTGTGTACAGTGTATGTATCTTCTCTTTGGTTTAAATAAAGACTGCAACAAGCTTCATCCGAGCATTTCTCTTTGTGTTAGGATGCAGAAAAGACTTTAGGATGATAACCACTCACGCACTTCCGATTATTGGTTGATTGCTATTGAATCGTCTTCATATCGGGGTAAAAGCTTGTGCCGCGTCGACGTAGGGGCCATTACATTTCCATAATAAAATGCTTCCAGCCAATCTTTAGTGCTGCTATTGTTTGTGGGACCGGTGGCCGCTGAACAAAGCCACCACCAAGAAACATGACTACGAAGTTGTAGCAGGGCCTCTAACTCGCTGTGATCATATCACTTGAGTGCTAACGAAAGGAACAGTTCAACATGCCAATAACTATTTTTAGTGTTCACCTGTATTGCATCACCGCTAACCTATTGCGTCACTGCTGTTGTCGTGTAGCATGAAATTTGAATATTTTTTTCTATATAGGTCTTAAATTTTTTTTTTCTGTTGAAAGAACTTTCATGACTGGAATGCCAAAAGCTAGTTCTTTAAAACTGTACCAGGTTGTATTTTGTCTTCGTGACCCTTATGAAGACAAAGTGAGGAGCATTAGCGTTGCTGGTTGTTCATACAAGCACCTTGCTTAATATCACCTTGTTCTTCCAGCGCCATCTGCAGACACTGATAAGAGATATCTTCAGCACCTTGCAACCTGAAGACTCCGCCCAACTTGACGAACAGTGGTGACCTGGCTCCTCTTAAGTCTTCGAAATCCTTTATACTGCTGACGCGATGATGCTGTTTTCCATCACCATTGGCCCAAAGACAGTGCCCGGGAATTTCCCTGAAAACTGTTTGAAAATGACGCTAAATCCAACGTGATGAATTTGGAGGGAACAGCGACTCGTCTCATCACGCTGCTCGTACGTAACACCAGTTCTACAAATGGCAGCACAGGATAGCAACCCCAGCCTTCACGACATAAAGGGTGACGACATCTTCAGCCCGCTTTTCGAAAAATTGCCTTGGAAAGTACGAAGAAAGAGGAATATTCGCTGAAAAATATATCGAGAAGCTAGTGGGGAAGTCGTCTCGCCACTGAAAACACCATCAGGTGATCTGGCTTGGTAAGCACAGATAGAGAGATCGTTCCCTAACACTGCACCTGTATTCCTGCAGCATTTCCTGCCACCAATGCACCATGACAAAATTGTGGGAACTCGTCAACGGTTACACAGACGGCATCATTTACAGCATCCGCCGCCATTGAAAGAGGTAAAACGTGACCTTGGCAACATTGAAGGTGCCAGCCGAAGCGTTGAGATTCACAAGCAAGGAGCTACGAAACCAAGTGGCTTCCAGTTGTGTTCAGAAACAATGGCTTGGTGATGGGTGTATTGACTGGCGTCGTGATAACGGTTCCATACATTATTTTCGTTGTTCTTGGATGCGAATGAGTGATTTGTGATTGGATATGAATAAACTTCCCACGAGTGAAAGTCTCTTAATTTTTTCCTTAGCACTCATTCTTCTACACTGAAATTCCACAGGGTGTATAACAGCTCATTGCATGACCCAGGTCCACGGTGTCCATGCGTAAAATAAGCCGCACATGGGAGTAATATCGCACACGAGATCACTTGTACCTGATGGGAATGCATGTCCTTAAAGTCAACCATGGGAGTTCGGAATCATTTGAGTGAAGTTCCCGTTATAAATGGGGGTCAGCGTTACTCTAACGAGGCAATTTGAACGAACTAAACTTGCATTTTGCCTTCATGGCCCCTTTAAGTACGACACTATTCACAGATATACACAGCGCAGTTTAAAAGTTTGATTTAATAGAAGGTTTTGGCCACGCAAACGTACCCACATCAAATGTCTACACATTAAAATAAACATAGAAAAAATAAAAGCAGGTTTTTCTAGTGAGGCAAAAAGTAACCCTGCGTGCGGACATTGGCTAATCTCCAAGGTGGTTTAGATAAGTTCCTAAGTCACCACTAAAACCCGCCTCGTAACCAAGGCTTAGGTTTGGTGCATAATGCCACAAGTTCAGAAATTAAATCAGGAGTGCTTTGCTCTGAACTGCACAGAATTTGGTTTAGATCTTGTAGCCTTAATATTTTTTGACTTCCGCATCCCAGCTAGCCCTGAATTCAAATCTTTTGCCAGCCGTGGCCCGGCGGTCAGCTTCTACGTTAAACGTCTCCGCCTCCTTGAATTTCGTTTGTCATGTTCCAATAACAATAATAAAAAAGCAATCAGTGGGCAAATCTGTGAAGTTTTTCTTCTTCGAAATGATAGTGTTTAGGCGGGGTGGGGTGAGCCATAACCCCCACCCTCCCGAAAAAAATTCTAGCTTTGGCGCTGATAGTCACTACCATTACTAAATGATGAGAAAAATAAATACATATACGTTCTCTAGCCATGTGTACACATACATGCATACATAGGTACATAGCACGTGTACTTTATACACCTTCACAGAGTGAAATTGCTCCTACTATTTCCTTTGGTAGCATAAAGTTTGGTAAACTCAGGAAGCTGTTTTATTAGGTTTTTCGAAAGGCAACAGCAGTTGCGACTCCCATTATCTACACACCACTACCAAGCAAGCACACTCCATATCAAAGTGCAGCAGTCTGGTTTCATATATACTATTCTGTGGATCTGGATTTTATTTACTAAACCCACTCATCACAAGCAGTGCTTTATACTATCCCCCCGAGCAATGGGAGACCTTGTTGTCCAGCCCCGATCTGACGACCCAGCTCGCGCTGGCAGTCAGGGGCCAGGAGCTGCTGGATGCATATGGGATCTGCGAAGAAGGTTCCACCCCGTCTGGTGCCTGCGTGCACTAACCATTTTAATGGGCGTAGTAAAAGTTAATTCTCTTTCTTTGTACTATCTGCTCCATTGAGAGCATGTGAACGCGTAAGTTCGCGCAAGTTTTTTGGTAAGTTCGCAAACTTTTCAATACAAAACTAGTTACCCCAATACAATACAAATAAAGAAAACCGCACAAAATAAAGGAACAAGAAAGGAAACATGAATCCAGAGCTGTGTCTCTGGTCTCTTTCTAGTGTTCATTTTTCCCACTGTTTTATTTCTTTATTGATACTGTAAACCTCCTTTGAGGGTCATTACAGGAGGAGTATAAAACAAGAAAGCAATACACAACCACACGGGAGACATTAGGTTTTGTCGTGCCAGTAATAAAATTCTAGTGAGCGCTCAAACTCTTTAACAATCAAACTAGCAACACCATCACTGCAAGTCTATTCTACACTTAAGGAAAAGACAATGTCTAAGCCCATCTAGACGAGCCCAATAAGGCCTTATAGGGTCACTATAATTCAACCGAGCTTCTTGTTTGGGGGCAGGTTCTTTATATGCATCTTCGTTTATTTTCATTTGTCCCCTTATAATTTATAATTTAAATTTTTGCGTTAAGTTTTACCAAGAAAGCCTATCATTGTTAAAAGTCCACAAATGATTTTAGATCACGACAGCATTACAACTGTCGCTGTAAAATGTAATCACGTGAGGTGTTCCTTGTGTCACACCAAAGTCATTTCTCACCACTTGTAAGACTGCACATTCAAAGTCAAATATCCACGTGGCTGTCATAGACAGGGTTCCTACATTCCCGAACTTCTTCATTCTGTCCTTGACCACCTTGAGCAAGTTTTCATAGGCACGGATGTTGCAGGATTGCATGAGGGCATAGACAACGGGTTGTGCTTCTCCTTTCACAATGGAGTGAAATGTGTAAAATTGCCAAGGGCTGAGGAATTCCATGGGATTACATTTGTAGTTCCCGTCATCTAGTACATACTAAGCATCCTTGATTGTGCTGTGGTCCTTCACAGAAAAGGAGACCAGCATCCTTCTTCCATCTGTTCCATTCTCAAGCTGTTGCCTTTGATGATGTAAAAGTGCCCATTTCTGGTCAGGGCTCGACGTTTTGACACAAAACCATAGCTGCTGCTCAGCTCAGACTTGATCGCTTCCTGAATTCGTGTGGCACGCTTATCACTAGGCTTCGTTTATCAAAGTGTACAATCGTCGCACGCTCGTAGCATTGCCTCTAAAATTTTGCAGCCTTTAATGTCGCACTATGAATACCGAAAGCATGAAATATTTTATAAACAATGAATTTGCATAAAAACTACTTGTTTTTGATGTGCACGTCCCTGTCACTGCCGCTTTTCAGGACAATTTTCGGGATCAAAATGCGGATGCACCGCTGGTACATCAAACGCAGCCACTTCTTTGCAGTTTATGGCCCTTGGCACAGAAATTGGCCCTTCCCGTATTTTTTTACCCACTACCTTAGTACTTTGGATGGGTGTTTGCTCGGAGTTTTACGATATTTGTAAGCATGAAACCATAATCACAGTTGCTTGGCCAGTCTCTAGAAACAAGTGCAGATTTCGAAATAATGTGTCCTTTGCTCCCACAACACATGCAAGCCACACAAGGGTAACATTGTCAACAAAGCTTTTAAGTGGTATAGTTTGCACAACATTTACTTGCGCTGAGCCAGTTGCAAAAGGGTGAACAGGTAAGCGATAAGACATGTACAATCTTGGCAGTGCAATTTGCAGCTGATGGAGTAGACACCTGGGAAAGGCGACTGCCAGTTGTTGAGGTGGGCCACCTGCCCCATAAGGGCTGCGGCGGCACCCATGCCTGGTTGGGCAGGACCCGATCGCAACGGCCCCAAGGTGGTGCTCGAGCACGGAAGCAAAATCGGTCTCTTCAAGCCTGAAGTAAAATAAAAAGATGAGCTAGTCGGTGAATGTACATCATTTAATTAAGCGCCAACGATGTTTAGACAAGGAAGGGAACCCCGGACCACTGCTTGATACTTGCAACTGGAAAATTATAACCACTTAGGACCTAGCTCGGAGGCACGTGTACCTGCTGCACATGAGCACTGGCCCTAAGAACCAAAACAGGGCATCCCGCCCTGCCCCTTTTCTAACCCTTTCCTTGCGGATATTCCTTCATATGAATATGAACTGTTTCAGCTAGGTAGCTCTCATGTTGCGCGATCGTGTTTACAAAGCACTTCTGCCTTAAAAGCATTGTTCCCAAATGCGATCAGCCTTGTGCAGGGCCAAGTGCATGTAGGTTTTTCTTTTATGGATGACTAATTCTTTTCTGATGGAGGTGATAAGCAAAAACGCCCGTGTGTTCGAGATTTCGGCGCACGTTAAAGATCCCCAGGTGGTCAAAATTAAACTGGAACCAAAGAACTCCACTACGGCGTGCGTCATCGCCTGTGCAGCGTCGGCATGTTAAACCCTACAATCGATCAATCAAGGATGACTAATTCTTCCTTAAGCCCACGGCCAGATGCCATGGCCAGTCTGGCTCATATACACCCAGCCACAGCTCATGAGAATTCACTGCATGCAGCGGCTGCTTTCCAGGTAGAGGCAAAAAGAGAAAACACCTGTGTTGAGATTTCAGCACACATTAGAGACGGTCGAAATTAATCTGGAGCCCTCCACTACAGCATGCCTCATAGCCTAGGCTTACCTTCAGTGCGTTAAAACCCAAAATTTGAGAATTCACTGCACAACATCCTTACATGGAACAAGCTGAAACATTTGCCAGATAGTGCAGCTACGTACGTGCGCCAACATTTTCATCTTCGTCCATCCCGTTTCTAACCACCAAGCCTGAGCCGAAAAGCTTGACGCTCGTCGAGAAAACCATCTTTAGACCGAATCTGTCAGCTGTGTTTTTCAAGTGATGCAACCACACACGCGCAGTCAGTATGGCCACCACTTTGTTGCACTGCTCCAGTTGCTGCTTGGGAAGAATGAACCTTTTTATTTGTTTGATAAGACAGCCTGTAACATTACAGGAAAGGTCACATTCTTGAGCTGAATTACCTGCTGCTTAGAGCTCTGTTGCACCAAATGGTGACATAACTTGCTGACCTAAGATTTGAAGCACCATGGGGCTATTCTGTTCTTTTTCAGCTTTAAATGAATGAAACTGAAGCAAAGAGCGGCTTTCTTGACTGAGGCACGTACAATGAGCCCACTTGTGGGAAATTTTGAAGTGTCGTCAACTGGGAGCTCGCAGGTAAAATTTAATCCTTTGCCTGTTGGCCTGAAAGCATCCATAACCCCATTTCTTAATGATCCTGTTTAAACGCTGAGCCAGCCCCAGCACCGATATACCCCTTAGGACCCCCCCCCCCCTCCCACAAGCAAATCCAGCTGCTAAAAGAATCCCAGTATCCCGGTGGGGTCTTTTTTGACGTTCCCAAACTTCCACCTTAACCGTACTGTAGCAGAATTTGAAGACAAAGTCTACATACAGGGGCCAGGTGTGAGCCCAGCATCGGCGGTTGCCCCTGTTCTGAACAATTCCTTTTGTGCGGCGAGGAAATGATGACTGAAATCAGCGGTGAAGTAACAAGAGTTTGTCAGTTTCACAATTTTGAAGGTAACCGATTCAACTACAACATTCTGTGTTCCTTTGTAGCACTTATCCTGTTGCCTTTTATGTGTCTATCTTTATCATCATTGAGGGCCAACTGCACTCAAATTTCACCTCGACCAAATTTATTTTTAATATGTAGTAAGTACCACTAAATAAGCTGGGACACGAGTGGTAGCCCCATGAAACGGCTCGTTAATCAGTCACAAGCGCTTAAAAAATCTCCGCCGCAGACCACGCTGCACCTGCTGGCGGATCACATAAACAGCCATGATGCGCCTGTGACGCCCCGGCCGTCCGAGGCTTCTTCCTCTGGCTAGCCACGCAGCTGGAGAGCCGGTCAAGCTCTGCTGCGAACTCTTCACCCATTTGCTGCCCCGTGCGCGCGTAGAACTTGCGTGCAGGCTTGCTTCCGAGCTGCTGACCGTCCGGCTGCTCGCTGGCCTGCAGCAACGTCATTTTAATGGCGGCGCTCTCCTTGATTTCGGTTTCAAAATCAACGATTTTCGCTGACCACTTGCTGCGTCCACACGCATATTCCAGCTGTTGTATTTTGAATCTTGCTTTCTTTTTCAGCAGACTATAAGGAAATAGTGTTCTCAAGAGGTCGGACGTTTGAGTGCAGTTGGCTGTTAAACCATGTCCTCAAATTATATAACTGTTTACAGGAGCATCCTTGAAAAATTTGGGGTCAACCTGAAAATTCCTGGGCCTGTTTTACTCTTTGAGCAATTGGCCATATTGTGAACCACCTCCTAAGCTATGTACTGGATTTTCGACCTACTGAGTGAACTAATGCCTTTGCAGTAAAATGACACTAAAGGCTGAAAAATTTTTGTTTTAACTGAAAAATCACACATTTCATAGCTCTCCCTGATTCTGTTCGAAGCCAACAATGCCTTGTTTGAAGAGAAATAAATAATTAGTTTGCATTTCTCTGTGCCATTTTCCTTTTATTTTTTCAATGCGTTTCAACCCACACCACAGAGTGCCCAGAGCTTGGCTTTAATCGATCACCGCTATCTTCCTAAAACTTGTTCGTATTAGCTTTCACTTTCGTCGCACCCAATCGAAAGGGTCTTTTTAAGGCCATGTTGATGTGGCGGCATACAGCAAAATCGGCCCCCAGGCCCCCACGGCATGATGGCGCCAGTGAAGCTTTGCCAGAAATGCCCAGGATGTGCTACCCCCTAGGAATGGGTGTTAAAAATACACACCGCATTGGTCAAAGAAGTTTACAGCCGTCCAGTTTCGAGTCGATTGCATCAATATTATCTGCTTTTTTCCACTGGCCGTTTCATATATATATGCGCTAGTGGTCAATAGGTACAGTAGGCTTCCGTGTTCACCCACATGCACGCATCATGTGACTGCACTTATGCGCAGGTGAAACACTTCAATAAAGTCAACACTTAAACAAAGCCTACAACCTGCAGGGTTCATACAGGCTTCAAAGGCAAAAATTCAAGGGTTTTTAAGACCTTTCAACGAGCAGAATATACATTTTCAAGGACCCCATCTAATGTTTTATCTGGTATACTCTTTCAACCCAATGCAAAAGTCGTCGGTTACAAAATACCTAACTTAAGGCACTTGGTACAGCACCAGGTATTCTTTAACCCTTTCGCTGTCACTGACATACCGGTACGTTTTTGCATTTCCCCTCTGCAGTGTCACTGACATACCGGTACGTTCTCCATTGTGCGTTCCAAAATTCGCGCCATAGCGCAAAGCAGGTGCGCCTGGGTTGTTCACGCCATCTGTCGAATCTTTCTAGTAGCTCGTATTTTCCCTTGCTAGCTTTCTACGAAGGTATATTGAAGAGTACAGAGCGACCGCGTCCCCCGGTCATATGTGGGGGGCTTGGTTGCTCCACGCGCTGTTTCTGTTGGGATGAATGACCATGCGGCATGCATGCAATTACGCCTGGACTGTTCGCGCTATCTGTCAAATATTTCTAGTAGCTCGTATTTTCACTCGCAAGTTGCAACGGTATATGGAAGAGTACGGAGCGACCACGCCCACCTTTCGTTGCTGGGGGGCTTGGTCGCTCCGCGTGCTGTACTCTGTCGCAATGAGTGACCATGCGGCACGCATGCGATTACGGATGCAAGGGTTGTTGTACGATCCGCAATGAGTTTCTAGGATTTTTTTTATTCTGTTCCCGCGTCTGCTTCGGCACACCAGGTTAGCTCAGCGCGCCATTGCCTCTCCAATAGATCAAAAAATGACTCAATCCGCAGCTCTTCCTCGCTCATTTCTGTGTGTTGTGCGGGCTGCTGAAAGTGCTCCCTCCATGCACGCGGTTACTTTCGGATGGCTGACCGCGCAAGTCCTTTGACTGCAGACAGGAACAATAATTCTTCGATTTCGATCCGAATACAAGCCGAGCTAGGATTCACATTCTGAGAGTTTCTCACCCGAGGAAGGGGCGCGAGTTCCAAAGCGTCAGATTCTGATGCTGAAACGGTGGGGTCATTGACCCCGAAGTGTGCACAGCAAATTGAAAATATCTGGAAGATAGGCAATTTCTCACCTCTGCTCTTTCCTTTTTGACGCGCTACGTTCCGGACGCTATCATAGTCAAATAAATCCCTATGTTCCTTCCCTCATATTTCGGAAACCAAGCCGACACTAAGTGTGCGTCACGGCCAGAAACACCCGACAGTGAAAGGATTAAAGGAGCTACGACCTGCTGTCTTCATGTTCTGGCTTTTTAGCACAGACTCCCCCAATGACCAAGTGTCCAACGTTTTTCCGCATAGTTGGCATTCCACACAACTCACACTCGTTGGTACTGGGGAAAGCCTGTCTTTGTACGTGCCACGACTGCTGAAAGGTGCACTTTTCAGGTTTGACAAACTAACTATATCCACATCCACCATTTGCCGCGTAAAATCAAACACAAAAGGAGCATATGAGGCGTAGCAAACAAGCAATAAGTTTGTGTCCACAGGCTACGACGGAAGAAAGATACTACAGTCTACACCCGTTACAATGGA
This sequence comes from Haemaphysalis longicornis, assembly GCF_048455015.1. Lineage (NCBI taxonomy): Eukaryota > Metazoa > Arthropoda > Arachnida > Ixodida > Ixodidae > Haemaphysalis > Haemaphysalis longicornis. The sequence continues at coordinate 195,756,007 of NW_027526203.1, read as the reverse complement.
CCGTCTTAATCCGGAAAAAAAACGTCCGCTGTAGCCGAAGTATGCAGTATCCGACTGGGGTGGGGGGTGGGGTGCTATGAGCCCTAAAGTGGGTACTTTGACCGATATTGCATATACAGTCGAACCCCACGATAACGAAATCCCGCTGGTACAAAATTCCCGCGGCAACAAAATATTTTCGCATCCCCGGCGAACGTCCATAGACGCCCATGTATTTTATATCTCGCGGCAACGAAACGTTTTTGGAAACTGATCCCGCGTTAACGAAATTTGGTGCAACTTTGGTCGGCATTTTACCTACCCACTGGAGGTTAACTGTGTCCAGAAAGTGCACAAATGCATTTTTTTTTTACTCAAAGTACGTAAACTTCTGCCACAGCACGCCTGAACGGCCGCCGCCATATTTGTTTACAAAAGACCGCGTAGCCGGCGGCCATGGAGGCAGCCTTGCAGTGGCACCACCAAGGGGCGACACATGGTGACTCAAGTCGCGGCTTTGGCTTGGGCTACGCTAGCCCACTACCGTTGAACAGTGCACGAGCGTTTGTTGTTTGTGTGCGGCGATCGGCATGTTTGCTCTCAGTAAGATGTCTTCGCCAGCCCAAAAGTGCAGGTTTTTATCGCTACGAGATAAGGCAGCCATCATCACCCAAGTCAGTGGCCCAAGTGGAGGAAGGGAGTATAAAGGTAGGATGGCACCAACGAGTTTGGAAATGCCTGCAGCTCGCTCAACCATTTTGAAAAGCAAGGATTCCACCAGTTCTCAATGGCGCACGTGCGCAAAACAAAACAGTGACGGCTGTGGCCTTTCTGGACGTCAACAAAGCGGTGCTCACTTAGTTTTCTAAACAGTATCGGTGCAACAAGGTGCCACTGTTTCTGGCAAAGTTCGTAAACAGAAGAAGCTGGGCTTTGTTTGCATGATCGGACATACTCGATGCTGAGGGCCAGGGCAAAAAATGTGCAGAGAAGGTGAACCCACGGAATGTTTTGGATGCGTTTGACACGATCTCGTTGTTCATAGGCGCGCATGGCGACTAGCAATGAACCACTTGTACAGTGAGAGCTGCACTGTGATGTTGGCTGCAAGGTAAGGCTCACGAAGTAATATAACCTACTCTAGGAAATAAATTTTTGGTTTGTTGCCAATTTTCCGGGAGTTTATGTTTCATTCTCGCGGCAACGAAATTCCCGCAAAAGCGAATATTGTGACTTTCCCCGGCGGTTTCTTTAATGCGGGGGTTTCGTTATTGCAAGGTTCGACTGTACATACGTACACTTTGTTCTTTCTACACGCCTGCAGCACCTCTGCACAGTGTTCGCGCAAAGGCAAAGAATTGCGTAAACACCATTTCCAAAGCTTAGCGCCGGCACTTGGAAAAGGCCTAGCGCATGCGGTCAAGCGTGTAAAGACGCATGATAAGCTGAGCAAATAAAGCAAGAGTATGACTAGGCGCAATTATTAACCGGCTATAAAACATCAGCCGTGGCCATCAGAATTAGCTAGGCTTTTTTAAACCTCTTCACGACGAGGCAGGTTTTCCTGAAACCGTTCGTCAAACAAATCAAAACGCTGCCTGACGTTCCCCCTAGGCAGCTTCCACATTTTTAACGATTTTAGTCTGGTTTTTAAAACAGCTGTTATGAAATAATCTGATGACGGACAGCTGTGAAATCGAAAGTTAGACCAGTTGGACTTGCGCACAGTTACCGGCAGATTGCACACAATGGATGGGAACCTAATAGCCATGGGAACCTAACAGTGGGCTGGGGCATTTCTTCCCTTTTTCACTGAATGGAACGGGAACGATGCATGTGTGGGAATAATAAAGACCAAACTCCACTGAACCCGAGTTTTTTATTATATAAAAAAAAACCTGACGAGGGCAGACTCGCCTACGGGTGCATCACTTCGCGTATTCGATAGCGCTGTTTTCAATCTCACCGGAGTCGCGTTTATCGGCAGCGGCCTTGTTCTTGACGGTAGAGCGGACCGTCTGCTTAGACAGGCCTGTAGTTCTGGCGATGTCAGCCTGTTTTTCCCCATGTTCGACAGCGTTAATTACGCTTAATTATCCGACAGTGAAATCAGCTACCCTGCCGCTCATACCGCTGGTCGCACAACAAAAAAAAAAGCCACTGGCACTGGCTTGACTTCAATGCGCCAACGACCCAGCTGCCAGCAATGTAGCCAGACATAACAGTTTTCTTGCCAAACTAAACAAAGAAAAAGCATATCGGGTGCCGGCCCCGTGGAAGTCCGCTTAAATATTCAGTGGAAACAACTTTCGCCTAAAATTTAGTCTGTTGTAGCCGACAGTCTGCTCTAGCTGGGTCCGTTATGAGCGGAGTGGACTCCATTTAAAATGCATAGGGACCAGACAAACCAACAGAAATGGTCTGTTGTAATCGAAAGTCCGTTGTTGCGGGATCCGCTGTAACGAGCGTAGACTGTAGATAACAGAACCCGGATTCCATTAGATTGTATCACGACATGGATTGGATTGAGAAGTTTTTGCTGCCAATGCTGCCTCATGCTTAAAGAAAATCCGCTGAATGTATTGTAATTTTGCATACTACACCGGAACCTAACTTGCATTTTTTTCCATGAGTTAAAACTTAAAATAAATGACAAACACGTTAAATTCTTGTGTCACCATGAAAAATCTTGTGTCATTCTTGTGTCACCATTCTTGTGTCACCATTATCACCATGAAAAAATCAATGGTTTTCAAGGACCGCTAAAACATTCCAGGACTTTCAAGGCCTTGAAAATGCCACTTTTAAACTCAAGGGTTTTCAAGGTTTTCAAAGACCCATGGGAACCATGACCTGGGCTGAAGCATCATATTTTAAAATGTTTGCTAGTCAACGTTTGTGTGATTTACAAAGTACATGACCAGTACAAGTTGCACACACCTATTTTACACTTACATGTCCCTGCCACAGTGTTTGTTTCAGAAGGAAGCTTTGGCAAGCTCCACCAATCCCGCTTCACCATTCACAATTTGGGACGACACAAATTGTAGTACAGGAAAACGAATGAAGCAGCGATACCTGCTTTTATACTTTTGACATCTTATCCATTAAAGGGGCCATAAAAATAAAACATAACATTGTTTAATTTGAAAGAACTAGGCTTCCCTAACTCACTCAGTTCCATTGCAACCACAAAAGACATTTTTAACCAGAAAAACGCAAAAAGCCATGAAAAAGTTACAAATTTCGCGCTACAGTAACGTGTTATGGGCAGGAGTGACATCATATGAGCTAGCACTAAAAACATAATTTTCAGTGTGTTAATTGCCTGTAAGTATTCAAATAATGCGATCAATTATAAAACTAGAGGCACCACTACAGTCATCAGTCATGTTTCTTGACAATGTGTTAGTTCAGCGGCCACCAATCGCACAAACAAGATTTTGTGACGTCATAGAAAAGTTGCTGAAAGTGGTTAGTCATCCCTGCTTCACATGTTTTCTTTAATATGTCCATTATTTGTTAGAAGTTCGTGAAAAAATTGGTATCACTGTTATTGGCAGAAAACAGTCTTTCTAACGAATTAAACTTGTATTTTGTCTTCATGGTTCCTTTAAACGGACCCTGCAACACTTACCATCGACTACTCGGAATGTGTTTTGGGGTACAGTCTACTGCCCCAGCAATCTCCTCCCGCAAGAATTATGAAAATCCGCTCACTATCACCAAAACTACGCGCGATGAAAAATCGCGCATAAATACTCCCTCTCAACTCAACCGCGGACAACGCGACAAAAGCTGCGCGCTCTCTCCCTGAGAGGGGGGCGGCGCGCAGCGTTCTGTTCGGCGGCCTTAGATATGTCACAGGCCGGGGAGTTTCGTCATTTTCCACGCAACGTGGACGGGTCTATTTCCGGTCTGGTGCCACAAAAAACCAGGCATGGTGGCCTGCTCGCAAGCAAGCGCTCAGGCTGGTAAGGCGTTTTTGGAGCAATAAACGTTTGTTGTCGCGTGGGCTCGTAAAGTGGAATATTTAGTTCGTCACTCAAACTCCGCGCGCACTCAAAACAAAAGAAACACCAAAAGCATGCGGACAGGTTCAGACATAGAAGAGGTTCATACACAGCGCCGACGACGGCTTATCGTCACAGGAAATGCCAGAATTTAGTCGCGAAGTTGACCAGCGACAACCAATAGGACAGCCAGGACAGCCATGGCCCGATTGACGTCGCAGAGGCCATGCCAGGGGTGCATAATGAGGAGAATTGAAGAGAGAGCGGTTGGTTTTTCCGCATCTTTCACGGCGATTTGCGCGCTTACCGCTTCACGTGCACGTGTAATATTTGGCTCGGGTGTTCCTGGAAGCCTAATCTAAACGTCGCGCAGGTTTACTTGCACTGCACGAAGAGTGTTGCAGGGTCCCTTTAATAAGTAACTACTGCCCCTGCAAGTGGTATATTTTCATTCACAACATTTTAATCTATAGATATATTCCAACTTGCATTTTTACATTTTTTTTAGTGAATAAAATGGTAGTCGAAAGTCTCTGTGTAGCACAGGTATTAGCTTTAGTTTTTTAAGACAATCTGTGGCCTAGTAAGCTTTAAGTATGTTCTTAACACATTGTCCATGCTCTCCTGGTGCGTAGTTATAGGTGTATTAAGCTGCTTAGTCAGACCGTCTTAGCACTTATACAGGATTATGGTCTGCTCTAATTATGCCATGCATTTACACTGACTGTCACGCATGTTGATGTTTATAGGGGTATTCACTGGCCGGCTTAATTAAGCCAACCCATACTCCCAGGGTCTGTCATTTATGCACCCCGTCTAACATCTGAACACCCGCATGACAGGGGAAATTTGTAAAGTATCCCCCATCCAAAATTTTTTTGCACACTGCCTGTGCTGTATGATTGGTCCGTTTTTGTGCACAGAGATCTATAGATAAACTTGTGGGGTGCAGAAAGTTCTATAATATGTCATATGTCTTTTTTGGTAGTAAATGTGTTAAGGTTCTCGTAAAAAGGCACGTGCAGTAACAAACCAAGCTAGTAGGCACCTTCGTATGTTTTTTTTTTGTAACTTGTCTTTAACTGCAGGTATAGCCAAACGGCTCTAACAGTCCACGGCCTGTAGGTGATTGCACTCAAGGGCAGCTGAATGGTATATGCGAGCAGCAAGGCAGCAAGACTATTTGGAACTGCTCGACTTGACATTTTTGCAAGAGGTGCAAGTCAGCCCAAAATAACGCTTCCTCCCATGGGCACTGGCAGGGAAAGGGGGTGAAAAAGCCCCACCCACCTCCTTTGATAAGGGCATCAAATGCACTTAAACTAATTAATAAACTCTACCAGGCCTTTTGTATTTTGCTTTTTGCTTTGCTCAAGTTTTTGGTTTTTACCCGTGTGTCTGTGTGCGCACACCCGTGTATGTGTACGTGTCTGCTCCAAGATGAGTGGCAGAACTCGACGCCAGTTCACCACTGTGTTAAGATGAAAGCGATCGAGTTCGCCGAGGAGAACGAGAATATGGTGACCCAGTGCCTCGGAAAAGAGTGTGCGGTACTGGCGAAGCCAGAAATGCAAGTTGTCAACATGCGACCAACGGAACAGATCATTCCATAGACGTCATGCGGAGCACCCCGAGTTGGAGAACGAAGTGGTGGACTTAAAATGGGAGCTCCATGCATGATCACTGCCCGTTACAGTGGAGGCCATCCACAACAAGCGTTCGAACTCATGCGCCAAGATGGCCTATCTAGGCAGGAGTTGTTTTATGAAGCGGGAGGGATTTGCTCTTCGTCCACGAACTGTCTACCTGCCAAAAACTACCGGACGTGCATGAAGTCATCCTTGGATGACTCTGACACCTCATACAAGTAACTGCAGCGAGCGTACTTAGTTCCTGTGATGGACGTTCGTCGAAAAAAATTATCCACATTGTGGGTGTGTTTCTCATGCACGTTTCTCAGATACGATGACATACTGAGTAAGCAAGTCCAGCACAATAAGGAAATAGGTAGCCTGAAGAAGCGTACTTGAAATGGAGACTAAACCTGTGACGCTGATGAAATACAACAAGTGAAAACTTCACTTAATGACATCTACTGATGCAGCAGAAAGTACAACATCGATGTTCATGAACTTGCTGCATCTGAAGACGAGAACCTGTTAAAATAGCTGAACTGGGCAGGTAACCCTATCTGTCCACCAGAATTGGTTGCTGGTGACATAGAGGCTATTTGCCGACTTCTTTCCAATGTTGGTGAAATACCAGGAATCATTGTTCGTTTCGCAAGGCTGTTTGAGAAGTGGCTAGAAGCACGGAAAGTCCTCAAGGATGATAAATCGCCAGTACCGATCACCGAAAACATGACTACACACAGTAGAGACTTGCTTCACTGCACGCATGAGTGGGAGACGGCAAACTGCTACAGGCTTTCTTGGCAAAAGTACGAAAATTGGAGGGTGATCATGCCATTGTAATTCGTTGTCAAGATGATCTCTTCCAACTGCTTCCCAGCTGAGAACTTTCTGTGCTCTACTTGTGCTTATTGTTTCTTTCCCATGGACTTGTTTTAGATATGCTAACTGTTAAGATGGCGACAGAAAATTGTGTCTGTCGTGGTTCCTGTTGTTTTCGTATTGTCATTGCCTTCTTTCGTGCATTCCTCCTGAGCATTTTGCTGATACACACCTTTCCTTGTATCAACATTCCTTCAGTTGCACTTTCAAGAAAATAAATTGATTACCCCAACGTCACAATGTAGTGGGCAGAGGGACTTGTCCTTTTTGTCCTTGCGTTTGTCCTTGTAAACCTTCTCATTCTCTGTGACTACATATACTTGTTATCTCCTTCAAATAAAAGTTTAGCTGTAGTCAGCACTGTGTTCTGTCTTTCTTCCTTTATGTGTCCTTGTTTCTATGCACTGCAAACGGCCCTTTGAAGGAACATTACTCATGAACCCACTTGTGAACATCAAAATGCGCGTTCTGCTGGGGGCACCACCTGCTATGCTTATTTATTCACTTGGTTGAAGGATAATTTGCTATGTGTGCATTCATATATTTATGCCAGTTTTACGGCACTGCTTCATGGGTAAAGCAATGAACAGCTCTTGCTCGATATTTCTGTGCTACGGTTAAAAACTTTCAAGAGCTGCACTATGTGCGTCTTCAGTGTAAAAATCTTCCATATGTTCACACGCGAGAATAGTGTTATTGTGCAGGTGACCATCCAGTGTCAGCCACTTAACACCAAAAAAGAGAAAACTGCATGGAAACTCAGAACTAAAATTTGCACATTTTCTCCTGGGTTTAACTTGTTCCCCAATTTTCTAATAGCAAAACTTCAGCAACAACCAATTTTTCGCACAGGCCCTCTAAATGTTGTTTTAACAAGGTTTGGCACTAATACTTAAATGTGTGCAGCAATATCAAGCATTTCAGAGTACCTTTTCGGGATTCAAACAATGCAGACACACTCAACAGTTATGAACACAAAGGAGAAGAATGTACAGAAACAATTAATCACCATCTAGCATAAATAGCATTCCTCACCAGTTCGGGCCTGACATTCTGCCAACTGGGACCTCAAGGTGATGTCCCATGCCAGGTGGCACCAACCGCCAGTGCTCTGGTCACATCAGCTTCCCCATTGCTTGGTCAAAATAGGTCACTCCTGCACAAACATACCTTTGTGGCACATAAGAACAAAAAACTGCCCAATTTTTACATCACGTACAGTGATAGCGACTGATCTGCCAATTCATCATCGCACCAACTACAAAATTCTCAGGTGAAAAATATCCCTTCTGGTTTCATCTGGTTCCAGTTCAACTGGTTTATTGGACAATTCCCAGATGAAACCAGTAGCCACTGGAACCAGTAGGACCAAACCAGTAGTTCTGGGGCCAGTAGGACAAAACCAGTAGGACTGGGACCAGTAGGGGTAAACCAGTAGCATCTGGGACCAGTAGTGTTCAAAACCAGTAGCAACTGGTCGTAGTCCTTGTGGACCAGTGGCTACTGATCGACAAAAACACAGATGATTCTCAGACAGGGCACTATCAGAAGGCACATGAAAGATAAACTGCTCAGGAACATTTCAGTCCCAGATGGGAGTGATTGTAGCCTAGTTGGAATATAACAGAAATCATTCGCAGCTCATTGCAAGCTAGTGCCAGTCATGATTTATATTGAAGCAACAAGTACGGCAAATAAACTAAAACATTTTATTAGGTTGATAAACTTCAATACTACAGTTTCGAAACAAGCTGTGACCTGTTCCTTCCAAAGCAGGATGGCTGGGAAGTGAATAAGATACACAATGTTTAAATATACACGTGGTCCTACCTTCGCGGCCTAGCGAACAGCAGACCTCAGGACATGGCACAACAGTAAGTGCACAATGACGCTTCTTCGGTGCAGGATGAATGTATAAGGAAGCACTTGTTGTGACTGCACAGCTGCAACACTTCTGCAAACCACTTGAATAAAAGTGGCTTGGAAGCACAAATGAAGACTTTCATTGTCCGCTAGAACCACATTGAAGAATCCTCATCGAAAATATAAGCACCAACAAACCAGCGCCGCGATTACTCGACTAGGTGATGCTGTCGCTCAATGAATAAATTGTTACTAACGATGCAGTTCACTCGTTTAAGGTACAGACCAACTTGCACTCTTTGTAACTCGGTGAACTGGACTTGCAGCGCAGTCGTGCTTCACCGCCATTTTGAATATGCATTCGGCTTAGCTTGGTTCGGCATGACTTCAAAAACAACTCCTTTAAGACAGTGTTGCCAGCAGCGTTATGAGGTCGACTATTAGTCAAGTTTTTTTCTGCCTTACAAGTTCTTGTCGCCTTGCGATATCCAACATTTGTGCTCATTGGGTGTATTATGTTGGCCAAGTATTCACTGGTGGCCGGGAGAACATTACGTGTAATAAAATTATGTAAACGCGGCGCAGAAAAAAATTCACCTAAATATTTTATTAGCTGCATGAACTGCATTTAAGGGAACATTTTAGAGCTGCTCAGGCCGTAGCAGGCTAAATTTGTGCCTGCCCAATGCAATTAAAATTCAAATGTGTAATCAAACAGCTCTCTTCTAATACGATGATTGATTCACAACCAATTGCGGTGTGCCAAAGTTGCGAATTATCATTCAATAACCCCGCTGAAACTCTCTATCCTTGTAAAAAAAGCATGTTGGTTAAGAGACATCGCCATAAAAGGTAAAAGTTATAGTTGCTTGAGAATGAGGGCCCAAACACTGTTTTATTAGCAGAGTTCTCAACAATAACCGGGACGTAACTGCAACTGGAACTATATTTTATCCCAAATACAAAAATTTACATGACGTGTAACTTCAATTTAAAACAATAACCTATCACCTGGGACCAGTTGAAACCAGTTTGATGTGGTCCCAATTGAGACCACATGAAACCACTAGCACACCAGGCTGTTGCAACTGGGACCAAACTTGAAACAGTATTCCTGGTAACTGGGCCCAGATGAAACCAGATGTGTATCAGGCCATTGCAACTGGGACCAGTTTGAATTAGTTGTCCAGAAACTGGGACCAGATGGAACCAGTAGCACACCGGGCCACTGACAACTGGGACCAGTTCAAACCCAGATACACGGTAACTGGGACCAAATGAAACCAGTAGCAAACCAGAACACTGGCAACTGGGACCAGTTGAAACCAGTAACCGAGTAACTGGGACCAATTGAAACCAGATGCCCCACATGTGGGACCAGATGAAACCAGAAGAAAACCAGTAGGGCATTTTCACCTGAGTTGAAATTGTGACCAGCCAGACTGCTTCGTACCAACCACTAAATCAAAATAACATGTCCTCGGGTATCTTTGCTTTTGATATCTGGTCACAAATATCCCAGCATACATGGTAATTAAATTGTGTGCTTTTTACAACAACAAACGTCTATACTCCTCTTATTGGAGTTTGCCCTAATTGGTAAGTACCCTATGCAAGTTCCAGCTGTGTCCCCAATATAACCCTTTTTCACCCCTTGCCTGCATAAGTCATTTACTGATAAACATAATATACAAACAGATTCTATCAAGTTCATTGCAGGCTATTGGTAGGTATGCATGAGGTGTGGCAGACAAGTAACGATACTTGCATTTGTTTTTTTAAATAAACATTACCTCCCCCAAAAGAGTTCCTGTGGGTGGCTACACACTAAGGTTTTGCTGGAGTGGTTTTTGGATAGTTTTTTTTAAAATGCCATCCAAAATACCGTGTTTACTCAATTCTAAGCACCCCCTTTTTTCCCCGATCACAATGCGACCAAAGTGAAGGGGAGCTTACATTTGAAAACTCAAAAAAGACCTCCCCTTCCCCCTTTTTTCCCTGGAGTATCTCTACAAGACAGGCACAAGGAACGTGTTATTTGGCAAACATTAAAAAAAAAACAATAGCTACAGACGGTGAACATACCGCTTACATCTGATACTCTGTCACTCTCACTACCTCTTCAGTCCATAGCGCCACTCGAGCCACCACTCCCAGTATTCCCCCCCAGGTCATCTTCAATTCTGTTGAACTGGTTTTTAATCGAATGCTTCTTGACCACATCAGCTTGGGCCCACTTCCAGCCTGGCTGTGCATGAGAAGCTGGAGACTGCGCTGCTCCAAAAGCTCCGGCACAACAACAGAGCGAGCAAGCACGCTGAAAACGGGGAGTGCCTATAGGTTTGCATGCAAATTTTTTTTTTTTTTCAAGTTTCTTCCCAGAAGTAGGGGAGGTGCTTGGAATCAGGGGGTGCTTAAAAAGGGGCCATACAGACAAAGCACAAGTTTGGTTCATTCGAAAGATTACCTTGTTGAATCATACTGACACCACTTTCAACGTAAGCTTTGCTCAAATAAGCTACCGTATTTACCCGATTCTAACCCGCACTTTTTTTCCGGAAGAATAGCCCGAAAAATCGCATGCGCGTTAGAATCGGATACGAAACTGAAACTTCCGAAACAGCAGAAATTTCATCCCACCCATCGCCATCTCAAGATGGCGCCAAACCTTTTAGCAACGATTTTTCGGACGCAGGAAGCACAGGCGCCTAGGCTTTTCTATCGGCATTCTCACAAATTGTCAAATCGTTCCACTTGCGCGCTTGATAATAGCAATGGATGCAGCGGCTCTCACGTTCACAACGAGCGGTCGGTTGAAGCGTGCGCCTCTGGAGAAGCTTGCGGGATGGGCGTGCGAGGCGTGGGCCACGATCCCATCGACCATGGTTGAACATTCGTTCAGAAGTGTGACATCGCGAATGCGCTTGACGGCACCGAGGACGAGATGTTGCGGTCAGCTGAGAGCGACGAGGAGTGAGTACTTTGGGAAGTAAATCACCTGTTTCTCTCGCATTCGTTTGTCTGGGTCAAAAAGTTCCGTGCGCGTTACAATCGGAGGTGCAAGTTTTTTCGTTTTTTTTTGCAAGGAAAATCGGGTGCGCGTTAGAATCGGGTAAGTACGGCATATAATTAAGAAAAAATGGAATGGCCATGCGACTCCCTAGCTCATTTCCCCGACTACAACCTATGACGGAATATGCACAGCTGTGCGATTGGCTGAGGCTGGTAAAAGCAAACGCAAGTTAGGCAGGGCTTATAAGCTTGCAGAATAAGTTATTTTCACTTAAATGTAATGCATATTCATTTTATAGCAGAAAGAATGGTGGGGTAAGCAATGCAAGTTACGAAAGTACACGTAAATATAGAAGTACCACTGCATACGGCCGTTAGTACAGTGCGCACCATGCTTGTTATAGATGCACAGCAGTACGGTGCTTTGGGGTTGTCTCACATGACACGTGGCCAATTGGCATAAGCAACATTGTCTTACGAGACCATGCTTGTCGAGCATACCCCATGTTTCACAAAACGATTACTACCTACTTTTAAAAAAAAACAAGCCAGGTGTAAACACGGTCAGAATCAAAAGCAAAGGCGGACAGCGGTCCTGCGCAGTATGGTGGCGCCATCTAGGAGTCTTCTGAAGACTAAACAGCGCACTAACATTAAATTGATTGATTGATTGTAGGGTTTAACGCGCCGACGCAACGCAGGCGATGAGGCGCGCCGTAGTGGAGGGCTCCGGATTAATTTTGACCACCTGGGGATCTTTAACGTGCGCCGAAATCTCGTACACACGGGCGTTTTTGCTTTTCGCCTCCATCAGAAAAGTGGCCGCCGCGGCCGGGAATCGAACCCGCGACCTCGTGCTCAGCAGCGCAACGCCTTAGCCACTGAGCCACCGCGGCGGGTGCACTAACATTCGCTTGAAGACCTGTCGTGGTTGCGTCATCGCAGACGTCGTGAAACACATGATTTGGTGGGAGAACCAAATTTAAACTTCTCGGTAAATAAAGGAAGCACACTTAAACTTAAATTGTATAATTTCTCAGTTAATAAAGGAAGTAGTGGGGGCACTATAGAGCAACAAATCTTTCGAATAAAACAAACTTGTATTTTGTTGCATGGCTCGTTTAAAATTGCAAAAATACAGTACAAAAATGGCAGCTTGTCAATGAATTTTTAGTCAAAGGAATGAAAATATATCACACACATTGAGATCCGGTTGGCACGTGCAATTGAAGAGCTTCATGTAATGACATTTTCTGCTAAAAAACTCATTCACAGAGACTGGCGTGCAACGTCATCATCTTGCCGCAACCGAAAGCACACATGGCTGGCTGTGCAAGTGCCACCCTTAGATTTTTAAGATTGGCCCCGTAAAAGTTTGACTAATGTCTTTCTGAGGGAAATGCATTGTGTATTGCTGCCAGAAAGCAAAGGAGCAGCCAATTGTAAAAAAAAAGTAAGTGAATTTGGTTTTCAAGTTATTGCCCTCGCCTTCTCGGCATGGGAACGTTTTGCATAGTGCCACTCCTGACATTTGAACTTAGTCTCAAGGCCTTAATGAAAAAAAATTTTTTTTGTCCTACACAATCAATATGTGATAAAAGAATTGGACTCTCTTGAGTGGTGGTAAGGACACACATCCTTCCGATCGGTTTTACCCCACCTATTCCGTCATTTGGCTCACAGTTTCTCATGTCTAAAATAAGTGCGATAACGTGATAGGGTGCAAATATGCTTGAATTTAATTTGCCACAGATCATCTGAATGTCAGCTAATGCGCCCCAAGAGTCCTCGCTCTTCCTACACTGATGCCTTAATTGGAGGCTGAAGGCCTTGCCACATGAAACCCATCTTCCACTTCTTCTCAACCATCCTGCAATGCTTGTGGATTCTCAACACTTCAGCCCTGGGCAGGAGAAATGTCCTTCGTGTGGCTTCTATATACTTTTTAAAAGGTAACAAAAACAGATGCATCAAGCTTCAGGTAAAATTTTAAGGCCCACCATAGTTCTCACCAGACAAATACAACTTCCCCATCGGTGCTCCCCACAATTTGCGGCAACTGCAGAAATTTGAAACTTGTGACAAATCAATGCAAGGGGTGCACCTAAGTTCCTATATAAAGTGGGATGCTGTATTGCTGTTCATTCACTCACTGTTGTCAATGCTTTTCAGTCCAACCTAGTACAAACATGATGCAAGGAATAGCAAATTTACCCCTCTCTAGGTTCAACTGACCAACATTGAACTAGTGGAATTCATAAATTCCACTAGTTTCTATTGAGTGTTTTGTCATTAGTAGAGATGGCCACTTTTCTGATGGAGACGAAAAGCAAAAACACCCGTGTGCTCGAGATTTCGGCGCGTGTTAAAGATCCCCAGGTCGTCAAAATTAATCCGGAGCCCTCCACTACGGCGCGCTTCATCGCCTGTGTAGCGTCGGTGGGTTAAGCCTCATAATTAATCAATCAGGTCAAATACAAATAATAACAACTGACTGCAAATCAACTTGAACATCGTCAAATACGACCATTTTTGCTTTAATGAGCATGAAGCTTCTAACCCGAGATACATAAAAACGGGGACAATTTTTGTGGGTTCAGAATGATACATGCTAATGCTCAATAAGAAAAATGGTAATAAATAGAAGATTAAACATGACGGCAAAGCTCAAGAAAGAAAACTCAAATTAGAGCTTTGCGAGATTTGACTACTCATGAGGCACACTATAGTAGAGGGCTATGAAATAATTTAGTCCAACCATGGATTTCCAGTGCGCAAGACAGCAAATTGGAACAAAAGAACCTGGTGGACATTGCCCCAAAGAAATGAAAGTAACCCAACAGGTATTGCACAAAAGGGGGCATCACTAACCAATTGATGCCCCAACAGTGGATTGATAAATAATGAGGTTTTAACACGCCGACATTACACAGGCGATGAGGCATGCCGTAGTGGAGGGCTCTGGATGAATTTTGACCCCCTGGAGATCTTTAACGTGCACCAAAATTTCGAACAACACACGAGTGTTTTCGCTTTTTCCTCCATTAGAAACGCAAATGTCCCTACAGTCACTAAAGAGGGGTGCTTGCCAGGCATGCTAATGGCTAGCAGGACCAGCTATTCCACTGCAAAAGCCAGCAGCAGTCAACAATCCATGCCACTACTACCTATTGACAAAAATATCAATTTTAGGTATTTCAATTTACATGCAAAACAGCAGTGTTACACTTCTACTAACATACACAGTAGTTAGCATACACCCATATTTTAGAAGAAGGTTTACACTTGTTAGGCTTTTTTGCGCTACTGCGGCACTGTGTGGAGAAGCACTACCCCCTGTCACCACGCATCCATCCAAACAAGTGCCGTGAAGTAAAGTTTACAAAATGCACGTCTTATGGAAATTGAGTTTCGTTCCATTTCCATTTAGACTGCAATGTTGTTGCTCACTCAGATAATAATACAGTCTACAGAACAGTAAGCTAGCATTGTGGCAATTGCCACCACCTGGTGGCGCTAACGGATGATTTTCTATGTACACTCGCGGGAGGCCGCAACTACAGCGCCAAAAAAGGTACAGCGTGTGACCTGTGGGGTCCGTGTCCCTACACCCCTGACAGTGGCTGTTGTGTCCTCATTTCCGTGCGCTATGTTCGCAGGACCGGTCACCACAAGCATGTGTTATTTTCCACCATTGAGCGGAAGCATTCAGACTGCAAGTCATAATAGACTCGCAATAAAGGTCATGCAATGCCACTTTTGTAATACATGTGCCTTCTTTGAAGCTACTTCAATGACTTAAAGTATGGCTCTTATGAATGCATTTAACTTCTATCAGAGTATTTGTATGTTTAAGTCCAACAAGGTTCAGCACCTGGACTATTGAGTTTCTTTTTGGCTGTGCCTGCGGCTCCGTCAGAGTCATTCAGTTATTTTCTGGTCACAAAACTACGGCCGAAGTTTCCTTCAGGGACAAATGCTGCCGCTAGGATTGCCCCTGTCAATGAGAAGGCTGCGCCAGCCTCCCACAATGCTTGCTGGTCAGCTGTTTCTCCATCGACAACACACCTGCGTTGTCCTGCTCTTCATTTCCAATAGTAAAAACCCGTGCAAACTATGCATATCTTCGTGTCAGTTATTGTCGCGTAGCTTAGCTGCAAGATAGAGGCAAGACCACGCATGTTACAAAGGCAAGTTGCAGTATTCGTTAGTTGCGACAGGCGTGGTTATGTTTCTGCCTTGGAGCGGTGGACATTTGCGTTTTCGGTTTTTGACTAGCCTCTGACCTTCCGCCTAGATGATACGAGTTAACTAGCACCAAAATTTAAGTCGTACACAGCCCTGGGTGGTCTGCTGTGCTGAGCAAATAGGCACACAAACCAAGCCTCTTACTACGTTGTTTTAGCACTTTATCTGCTTTATTTTATAGTGAGGCGATCATATAATAATAATAGAAAGCTGCAGTTGGAAAGTGAGCATAGATGGCAGAAGAAAATGCTAAAAAATGGAAGCGACATCATGGGTGCGCAGAGGGGGGAGGAAGGGGTGGATATTACAGTCTTGGGTGACTGCTAGGCTAAGCACATAGATAGGGTGTCTAACAGATAAAAACTCGCACGCAGAGCCACCCATCCAACCAAATGGCAAGTTAAACAAGCATGCAGGCACATTATCAAAATATGGCCACCGCAGATTTTGGGTACGCGACACAGAATTACAAGAAGCTTTCGCCACTGGCTGGCCACAGCAGGCAGCTGACAAGCGCGTACAAAAGGGACTATACAAGCTCACCACGGCTGTGCTGTACAACTGTTTATTTACATAAGCTGGTGGAAATAGCCAGGTGCATGTAGGGAAATGATAGACCTAATACAAATATCATAGAAGACATTATGCGTACAGTCTCTCCCGTTTCATCGTTGTTAGGCAACGATAAGCGACGTCGCTTTGCAGGTGGGTTTACTATTTCTGACTGCGACCGTGTCTTCGGCTTCGTCAGACATGCCGGCAGGTATTTGAATATCCAAGGGACAGCCCCAACCCAGAGCTTCGGCTTCTCGCGCTGCACAACACAAATTGCTGCTTATCGTGAACCCACCTGCTCAAATAACATCCATGAAGTCTAAACGTTTCTCGCACACACACACATGCTTCGACTGGAAACTGAAAGCATCTGTCTCCTGTCGTGGAATGGCTCACTTCCACTTGTCGCACTGGTCGCAGGAAGTAGAACAGCGAAGCTTTTTCCTATGCACTTTGAGAGCAAAAGTGGAAACCATGCACGCAGCACATCTGCGGCATCGTACTTCACATGATTTTCCCTTCCAGATGAGTGAACAAAGGTATATTGCACAACAAACACCACAGCAAGGTCACGACCCAAAGCACTGGAATACGGCCGCAGCCTTCCAAGTTCCAGGCCGCCTGCATGCAGTCTTATTGATGGTCTTATGCTGACGTGGTTAGTCGTTTCATCGAGTGAAGGAGCCGTAGAAGCGGCGAACCGATGCCAAGCGGCCGCCGCTTGACCGTCTGCTTCTGACAAATAAAGGCCTGTTCCGCGGAGATCGACACCGTTGAAAGCGCCGTCGAGAGAGAAGGTGGAAAGGGCCAGACAACGCCGGCGAGAGGAGCCGCAAGGCCACCTACTTTGATATGGCAGCGATGACTCACACCAACCACCGTTTTCAACTTTCGCTGTGCACTATGGAAGTGTTATTTTTTTTCCTGGGTAGCGTGGCTTTTTTTTCTCCCTCGCGTCAAAAACATGGACAGGAATGATCGTCTGTGGCCCGATATTTGTCCCAAGCAGACATCGGGCGGCCGAGCGCGCCTTGTGAATGCGTGATCGTCTGCTATGTTGGTTGTCGCCGCAGTAGCTGCGAAAAGGCGGCACGGAAATGACGGAACAAATATATTGTTTTATAAAATCATGCCCATTAACTCAGAAACCACAAATAGGCGTTCACAATAGAAC
The DNA here is from genome assembly GCF_048455015.1 of Haemaphysalis longicornis. Taxonomy (NCBI): domain Eukaryota; kingdom Metazoa; phylum Arthropoda; class Arachnida; order Ixodida; family Ixodidae; genus Haemaphysalis; species Haemaphysalis longicornis. The sequence goes on along the minus strand of NW_027526203.1, from coordinate 195,738,650 downwards.
TGCGTGTGAACAACAAAATTATACACAAAAGCAAAACGCTAGCAGCTTGCAATACCTCTGCCCGAGAGCGTTAAATAAAATCGAGTTTTCAAAGATAATCTGCGCAGACTTCGCATCTTTCATCAGTCCCTTCAAAAGTGGCGGTTACGAAGCTTGATTGTTTGGGTTTGTACTTTGATTGCGCGTAAGAGCAGCATGCATGATATCAACATTCGTCTATATTCTACAGTGCGATTGTTTACAGTTGCAGCCCTCAATAAGCGAGCTGCTGGCTAGGCAGCGGTTATTACGATCGTGTCGCCGTTCCAGACGGTGTGAGCCACTGTAGTGCTCGTTGCATGTCTACGACGACGAACCCAATGCCAATTCGCAACTTCCTAATTCACGGTGAGATGAAAAGCACGACACGTGTTGCGACAACGTGAGGCAACGTGGATGCTTTTCGTGTCAGCCCAGTGGGTTTCTCAGGCCCACGCTTCGTAGCAGACGACCTTTGTTTATGATTTCGTTTACGTGGCCGGGCGACGGAGACCGGGCGGCGTGAGTTGGCCTACCAAGGATGGCGGATCATTGTAACGTATTTGTGACAAGGCCTAAATGTGCCGCCAGATGGTCAGCGTTTCTTGAATTTATCCAATCATGGTTTGAAATAAACGCTTGCCCAATGCCAGCGACGTCAACAAGCCGTTTTGCGGCGTATTCCCCCCTTTTCCCTAGGGGCCTCTCTCATGCTCGTCTAGGTACCCACTGTCCCTATAGTCTTCAATAAGACCGCTCTGTAGCCTGGCCTGTGTGCTTTCGAGCAAGCGCACTAGTTCAAATTTTATTCGCGGACTTATTGAAGTCTGTGAATAAGACTGTCAATAAGCACGTGTGTTTGTGCAAGCAGGCCCAGATGTTTCATCTCATGCCCAGTTTGGAAATACCTGTAAGGTGCAATCCCCCTTCCCATTTGTTACCTTTTCAACCCTCTCTTGTAGTAATAGAAGCTTGTCACTAGGCAACTTTCACCAACTAGGAACGGATATCGTAAATGTTTACTGCAATTAAGCTTGAAAATTTACGCACCTTTCCAGTCAAATAATTAGGGGTGTGCGAATACCAAATTTTTCGAATGCGAATATCTAGCTTCGAATATCGAATAATTAAGGGCTTTTGAAATGAACTTTTTTTCCTGTGTGAATTTTGATGAGAATTGGCACAGCAACTGGAAATGCTTCAGTGATACACCATAAAAATATCAAAGCAATATTTTGAAACCTTTTTTATTAAACAAAATTCTTTCTGTTCACATTGTACCGAGCTTGAGCGGCCTATAAAACATGATAGAAAACTTGTTCGAAGTGCTTTGCATTCCGAAATGAATGAACAAAGTCGTGAAAGTCTTAGGTTTTAAATGCATAGCATTTTAGTAACTCCCAATGTCACGCGGCGTTGGCGTGCCTTGTCGTAGTCCGCAGGCGCGCCTTGTCGTAGTCCGCAGCCAGGCCACTACACTATAAAAGAAATAACAGTTTCCGGCGCCCGGTTTCGAACCCATGACGCCGCGGCCGGAACGCAAGGTGCCCGGCGCACTACCGACTGAGCCACGAAACCGACACAGATTTCGATGCACCGAACGCGCCTTATATCCTTCACTCATTTCTGGTTTGTTTCGAAAGCACCACAAGTTGTCCCGCGCCTCCGAAAGATGGCGACACGGGTCCCGCGATCGAGAGATACGACTTGCCGGCGCACCCCCTCGGAAATGCTGTGCATTTGATCGTGCCCCTTGCGAGGGGGATGTCTTTTCTTGAAAGCAGTGAGAGAGTGCATTTCGTCAAGGACCAGCATGTCAGGAAGATGGCGAAAAGAAGGACTGATGCGCACTGTTTTGCCCAGGCTGTCACACCGGCTATCAGGGCGCTCCAAAGGCGTCTTTGTTCACCGCCCCAAGAGACGAAGAGGTTCGAAAAAAGTGTAAGCGCAATTTGCACCGGCAGGAGAGAGAGAGACAAAACTTTTTTTTATCATTTTGCTTATAAATCTCGCACTCCGCTCACTGCTCGAAAATCTAATAATGGAAGAAATGGGGCCACACCACGCCGAAAGATCACGCGATAAGTGAACGACGCCAGACTGTGCACGAGTTAGTCAGCAATAGGCAGACTCTACCGTCTCCATCTCACCTCTTACCCCGGGCAGATACTTGTCTCATCCGGCAAGCGCAAACAGACAGCCTTCCAACCCCACACATACTACATCGATTAGAAGGCCATCGCAGCCCTGCACGGTGTTCTGGCTTTCCCAACACGTTGCATGTTCTTTGGGACTGTTCTGCTTCGCAACCATGACTCTCGCCGCCGGAGAGACCGGACCGAGCGGCCTGGTGGCGAGCCCTGGTGGCTCACATACGTCAAGTCCTTCCGTCTGTATAGATAATTATTCTTCTTGCCGTGAAAGCAGCCGCAGCGAAATACGGTGCTTCAGCGACGCTCCCCAAAGAGGAAGCAGGCTGGCCATTCCCTTAGTCCCGTTCCATGAGCCCCTCGGATATCAACCAAATTGGAGCCAAGTTCCCGAGCCAAGTTCCGAAGCCAAGGGATGTACGCCTTTTCCTTCTCCCTTTTGTTCCTTTCGTGGTATTTTCCCTTTCAGGCGGCTGGTTTCTTTGTCTAACCCTTGTAGAATACTCCCAGGACCCCTGAGACTTGACCGAAAACGAAAGCAACCCTGCTTGCTCTGTCTGTTTTTTTTTTTTTTTTTATTACAACAAAATGTTTTTTAGATTTCCGTTGTTTTTTTTTGAGGGAGAATGTACAACAGGCAACGCAAGAATGTACAACGCACGAATGGAATCAAAATAGACCTAGCAGTCACGAAGAAATCACTGGGGCAAGCGGCGTAGGTGGCAAAAAAACTGTTTTGACAAAAAGGCTTCCGAAGTTTAGATGCACCAAAGTATAGATGTATGGAGTGGTAATATTAATTTCCCTAAATAATTCTGTTTGTTAAATACTACGACAGTAAGGTACATTTTTAACACCGTCAAGATGTTTTTATTGTTGTTGTTGATTGTTTGTAGGGTTTAACGCGCCGACGCAACGCAGGCGATGAGGCGCGCCGTAGTGGAGGGCTCCGGATTAATTTTGACCACCTGGGGATCTTTATCGTGCGCCGAAATCTCGCACACACGGGCGTTTTTGCTTTTCGCCTCCATCAGAAAAGCGGCCGCCGCGGCCGGGAATCGAACCCGTGACCTCGTGCACAGCAGCGCAACGCCTTAGCCACTGAGCCACCGCGGCGGGTAGATGTTTTTATTCCGCACTTCGAGTAATCAGTAGTCGCATGATTACTCGCAGTGCGGCGAAACGTTGCGCATGAAAGCGATATGTCTCGCCCGCATTGCGGCGCTCGTATATTGCAACATGTCATACTTTTATTATCCCTGACATGGCTAGTCAGGTCGCTCTTAAGACTAAATCTAATGTCACAGGCATTAATTACAACTACTGGCATTCAATCGTACCCGGTGGCGCAGTCAGACGGTGCGCCAACGCCCAGCAGCTACGCCGTGCGCACCACAGCTCTTGACGCGTCGGCCGTTTCTTTCCCAAGGCTAGCACGCCTAGTGTAAAACATACCAATAACTAAGTGTAAGCATCGCAAATCAGACGAAAAGTTTACTTTGCGAAGCGCTATCACAAGCGCACACACCACGTTTCACCCTCAGGGGTAAAGTCCACGAATCGTTCAATGACCTCCGCCTTTCGAGCCACGCAACTTCCAGTAATCTGGCTTGTGATCTCAGGCGTTCCCATCGCGATAATGTCCGTGGTGAATACCACAGACGATAAAGTGACTGAACAGAAACTTGGCCGAGCGAAGCAGCGAAGACGAACTCAGAAACGAGCACTACACAGTTCAGGCGGCCGCCATCTTGGATTGCGGCAGCCATGGCCAATGAGGAGGGCCGTTCCAGTGCGCGCCAACCGGAAGACCAATCACGCTTCAGCATCTATTTCTGGCTTCGTTTATGCGTCTTTCTTTATGTGCCGTTTGTGCGTTTTTGAATGAACAAACATAAAATAGATAACTGGAACCGGAAAGACGATCGCTCGGTCAATCCAATGGTGCCAAGATGACCGCGCCCGGTGGCACCTTTGCGGAGATACAGCGCTCCGAAAATTGCCGTTTTTCGCCCTTTTGCGCTGACATTTTGTCACCGCGGCTGCCAAAAGTATTTTTTATGCCACTTTGTTGCGGTTTTCGGCGAAAAATTGTTCCAAACGCACAGGATAGAAAACATAGAAGCCTAATATGTGGCTTTCATAAAACGATGTTTTGGTCATTTTTCCGAAGTTGAAAGCCGCGTCCCCCCTTAAAATAATAAATCCAAACATTCAATAATAGCCAATTATTCGAACCCTTTCGAGTATTCGAAATGTTTCGAATACATAGTTTTCGAAGCGAATACGAATATCACATGCGTATTAGCTTCAAGTCCAAGTGATGAGCATTGAGTTTTAGCTCTTCTTGCTGTACTACCCTGTCGTTGAGTCCGTGTCGTAAGGCATTGTTATTTGGCTGAAATTTCCCAACTATGCACCCACCGGTCTTGGTGATCCCTTTTCCTAGTCTTGGGAGGTGTCAGCTGTCGTGGCAGCGCAGCAGCAGCAGGACCAGCCACAGCACTGGGACCACTGGCTGTCTCTCCTTATGTAGCACCTGTAGCAAAATGTGCACCACATTACAGGCAAATCAAAGGAGCCATAGCATATGGCCACCCCGAGAAAGCACAATGTCTAGAAAAGCTGTTTTACCAGTACATTTATGAAAACAGCTTGCATAGCCGATGCAATATGCAGCCTACTTCATAAATACGAACACCTTCACAACAGTGGAGCTGTTTAAGCTTAGGCTTGGTCTAGTGGTGTAAGCAAAAAAAAAAAAAAAAAAAAAATGATACCAAGGAAAAGAACTGCGCCGCCTGTAAAGGGTGCACCACTGCTGATAGGGTACTATAACAGTAAAGCCGGCTTCCGCACCCGCTCAAGTGTGAGCACAAGGGGCATATGCATATGTGCACCCCTTACTATACCATTTTAAAGGTGACAGTCTTTCTTGAGCTGCACCGCACAACGAAAATTGGCTCAGCTTGCACTAGTGGTGCTAAAGTGGAGAAACAGCAGAGCTGGGGGTCAACCTAGCTTCTTCCCTCATGGGATCTGCTGTGAGTGTAGGGGACCGACCGGAACAGCGTTGTAAAATCCGGCTACACTTGGCCTCACCCCTCAACACTTAGCCTAGCCTAGCAAGAACATCGAAAAACCTAACAAAACTTAGCAATGCCTAGCTAAACTGGAAGAAGCTAGGTCGATCACGAGCTCTGCTGTTTCTCCACCCTTGCACCACTAGTGCAAGCTGTGCCAATTTTTTTTCTTTACGTAGATGACTGCCTGCTTATTGTAAAACGTGAACTAGGGTATTGTTTTGGCTAATATATTTTTTACTGCAAATTACAAATCTATGATTGAAAGTGCTCCAGTGTAGAATGGTGGCATGCATATAAAGTGTGGGGTCAAAACCTGAATATAACAGGAAAGCTACTACTATACAGTTATCTGCAACAAGCAACAATCATTTATTATTACATAAGCGTTATAAGCCTCACAGGTTTAAACTCCAGTGTTGTGACTTTCGGCTGACACCAAACATGGCCATCGCCACAAAAAGTAAAAAACACGACAAAAAAGCTCGAACTGATGTCCAATTTCTCAAGGCAGTTGCTGTACACAAAGTGGATTAATGGTTTTGAAAACAAATTAGATACATTGAGGTTTGCATGGGCATCACACTTGTGCCTTCAAGGTGCGAGACAAACCCACTGCTTTGATGCCACGACTTCTGTACGGTTCTGGTGGCTGGCTAAAGGTGCACCCATATATGTCGTTTATGTCTCCCTTCGTTTGCATCTCCTTAGGGCTGTAGCTGTTGTTCTTAAGTCATGAACCAACTACCTCAGCAAGCACATTGGGCATGTGACAGCCCAGCCAGTGGGGAGGAAATACACAGGACAGCACATGAGAACAGGTGCACCCCAGCCATAAATAACAGTGATCCTGGGGAGGTAGTCACATAATGTGTCACCAGTCTGCCTGTTGAAGTCATTCACACGTGTCTTCTGATGGAAAGTACTTCTGTACCGGCTAAGAACAGTCGAATGCGCAAAGGCTGCACAGGAGGCAAAGAATGTAGTGAGGAGAGACAAGAGCTGAAGAAAGGAAAGAAAGGGATGCAAGCACAATGTAGCAGTATAAACAAGACCTTGATAAGTATGGCCAGAGGAAACCACAATGATTTTGCACTTCAACGTTTAAAAGCAGCCTTCAGTGCCTCTACGAAGTTTTTTATTACTGGTGTTGTAGGAAGGCCATCATATTTTGAAAACGTATTTTTATAATGGTGAAACCTGACATGTTTGTTTTTCTAAAATCCCCTTCTTGAGGAGAAAGTGATTAAATTATTTTTTGACCCCAGAATGACCCGTTCCTTGTGGTTTTATGCCGAGGTGCCGGCCCTTACCTCACTCGATGAGCTCTTGTGCACAGCAACCTCCGGGACCCAGGTTGGACCCACAAGCCCACGAAGCGTGGACACCGCTGCTGTGTTGCAGACATGCATATCTGGACAAACGCAATTAAAGCGAATCACTTCACTGACAGCTGCAGCATTTGACTTCGTGGTAGAAGTTGCACAAACATTTAATGCTGCATTACCATAAGATCACACGTTCACTCCCCATTTTTACTAAATGACTCGTAGCAACGGGGAAAATTGCGCAGTTTGTTAACAGGTTAAAGCGGGAGGGGGGCTGGGGTCCTCTAAAGTCCCTTCATCTGCGTTTGGCTAAGCGCCGATCAAGGGACTTTAGGGTCCTCGTCGCCAGAACTCCCCCTAACCGGCAACCGCCTACCTGTGCTGATTTTTGCCCAGCCAGTCAAGGCAAGGAGTACCAATTAACTGTGACTCTGAGCTCCTAATTAAATTGAATGCGAGCAAACGGGAAAACGCCTCGCGCGCACGCACTGAAGGTGGCAAGTACAGTGTGTTGCGACGATAACTGGAACACTTTAAAAAATTTTCCTGAGCGATCTGCCGCTCTGTTCACGCTCAAACTTCACACAAAGGTCGCATTTTGTGGTCTATTTTGTTTGACACCGGGAACAACAACGGTAGTTACCTGTTTATTCTGAAAGTAAATAAAAACGATTTTCGCCTATGGGAAGATGGCGTCGATTTGGACGTGCGAGCCCGAAAACCGGGTTTTCTGATCGTCTGTTAGCTCATTTCTAGGTGCATTTTCTGATCGTCTGCTGCCCCATTTGGCTCCGTACGTGAATCCCAAACATGCGTTTCACTCTGCAGGTGGTTCCGTCGTTCCAACATCAACTTGCGCTGGCTCGCACGTCCAAATCAGCGGCCATTTTCCCATAGGCGAAAATCGTTTTTATTTATTTTCAGAATAAACAGGTAAGTACCGTTGTTGTTCCCGGTGTCAAACAAAATAGACCACAAAATGCGACCTTTGTGTGAAGTTTGAGCGCGAACAGAGCGGCGGATCGCTCAGGAAAAATTTTTAAAGTGTTCCAGTTATCGTCGCAACACCCTATGGTGACACTAGAGGCAAGCAAGTTACAAAACCACGACCGGCTATATTTTGTACGACCTGCTCACGCCGCCGTCTCCTACGGGAGCGCGCGTCCCCAGAAATGTCACGTGGGCTCGCTCTCACGCCGGGCGCCCCCGTCAGATGGCTCTGTAATTGATCCTCAACTTCGCTTGTTTACGCACGGCCCGCCGTGGGTTTCCATACGGTGTGCGATGTTCCACGGCTAACAGGGATCGTAATTATCGCGGATGTCGCACGCGATTTTCGAAGTTAATTAGATATGAATCTAAGTCTCATGCAAACGTATTTGTATATATTCGTGCAAATGTATTTTTGCTGTGGTGCGCTGACAACAGCCTCACTCGTAACTGTGGCTATGATAGACTTCTATTCCGTTTGTTTTTTTTATTTCAAGCAAATGGAATATTCGGCTCAATTATAAGTTTACGCTCGGCTAGTCTCTTTCCGGAAAAACGTTTTAGATATCAGTGAGAATAAATACATCGTAAGGTTACGTTACGAAATGAGTGCATTGTGAAGTAAAATGTCTTAAAGAAAGGAAAAAAAACGACTCGGAACATTTACATTACAAATTTAAGATTAAAATGGTCTTCGGGAAAGTGGTCATTATTTGGTACTTGGTTGATTTAATTGTTGGTCAACGGGAACTCGTGAAAAGAAATTCCTTTGGTGGAACGGCTGCTCGATTTGCAAAACGCAGGGGATCGCGATCTTTTGAGGTGGAGGGCCGAGTTGTATAAATCCGACACGGTGGAGGGCCGCACGGCAAATCGGGGAGGAGGCGGGGGGGGGGGGGGCGGGGAAGAGGAGGGGGGGTGGGGGCTTTGCAGGCAAAGAGAATAAAATCAGCGAATTGATTATTAATCAGGCTAAATGTGAAGATGGGGAGCGATCAATTCTCTGCTGTTGTCTCCCGCTTATCACCCGGGCCATTTGAGGTCAAAACTGACGCGTCGGCCTTCAGATAAGAATTAGGAACAGGGGGGAGGGGCGTACGGTTCTGACAACCGAGCCGCATGCGGCCCGATCGCGGGCCGCAGGTGGCCCGAGGGCCGCGGGTGGCCGACCCCTGGCATAATTACGGAACACAGCAGTGTACCATTGTCGACAACAAGCGCGATGATGTGCTGCGGTTTTTAAAAAACCATTGTAAAAAAAGGGGGTGTAAAGGTGTTGTAAAAAAGGTGAAATAACGACCACGACCACGCACAATTCATTTCGAGCAGTGCATGCGCATGTTGCAATTGCAATTTGCCGGGCGCGACGCGGCCGGGAGGCACGGCCCGAACCCGACAAATTTATAATATTACCCTGGTTTGGCCCGAGCTTGACAGAATGTAATAAAATAAGCCTGCGCCAACCAGTCATTTTTTAAATATCAGCCCTAGTCGGAATTCATGAGCTCGAAAAAAATTTGCGGTCTTTAACCTGGAAACGTACGTAAGCAAACTGCAAGTATATTGGATTTAAATTTTTATTAAACTTGGATTGAGCTTTGTGCAACCAAATTTCCTTGTAGAGTACGTATTTTCAAGAATCTCGGCGAATGTGCTGCATGCACTTCTGACGCACACCGGGGATTATTAAAAGGAGTTTGAGAAAGGGGAAAATCTTCTTTATTTACACATTTATTGAACAGATATTCCAGCTTCCGTTGATCCATTGAATTCGTTTCACAGAAAAACTCTCCTTCAATATGCTTTTGTGGAGAAAAAAAAGTTGTCCAAAAAGCTCTTTATAGTTCTTCAGACAGGACGTCTTGCTTGCATTATGTAGCCCACCGAGCTGAAGTTCCGTTCGATTTTGTTTTCATTCGCTTTTCTATGTGTTCACTTAACCTAAAGGGTAATTATGAGCAAACTTTTTGTTATCAACAATTTAAAATTTGCGGCACGCGACTGCCGGGCCTCAGGCACTGCGGGCCGGCGCGCGCCGGCGCGCGCCGGCACGGCCAGAAAAAAAAATTTGTTCAAGTTCCAGCCCGGCCCGAGCCTGACAAAATGCGTGCTACAACGTCCGAACCCGGCATGCGGTCAGAGCTGGGCTCGGGCTTTCGGCAGTCCCGGGCCCGCTCAGTTTCCTAGCACAATTCCTATGCAAGTCAATGCGACCGTGCCACGACTTGAGGATCAAACGCAGCGCCGTGGCTTGCAGTGGCGCTCCAGCGAACTAAAAAGAACAAGACAAGCAAAAACAAAATGCGCGCGCTGGGGAGCGGCGGCGTGCGCAGGTCGTACAAAATATAGCCGGTCGTGTACAAAACAAAAGGGAGGCGGGCGGTTCAGGACAACTCTGTCCTACACGTCAAAAAGGTGTGGCATCACATGTAGTGCCACTTTTCGCTACTCAAATTGTGTAGTCCGCACACCAAGCTTCATTCGAACTGGGCACATGCGTCCACAAATGCATTACCTAGATCGTATCGTTGGTTGTACACACAATGGTTTGCGCGGGAAACATGACTACGGAATCGAACCAGCTTACGATCGTCTCGAACAGCTGTTACCACGCGTGCTGAAAGGGCATGCCCGGCACCGTTCCTTCGCTGCTGCTCCTGCATACCGTCACTAAACACAGACTTGATCCACTTGATCGCACATTTCCCCAAGGTCCACAGCAAGCAAGCGCGGGAACGATGCGTGCGGAAAACTCGTCAGACTAGGGAAACTCTGGTCAAACGATCCGCGGTTTTTCCCTGCTTAGTCCATGAACCCGCTTAACTAGCGCTGAATTGTAATGACCGCTGTACGAAGCGTGATTTTGTATGAAGCGCGCAACAGAGACGGAAGGAAGTATTACGAATCACGAAGAATGCGATCAACAATACCTGGAGGCTTGAATAAGAAGCGCCGCAGGCAAATCGGAGGTGTGGAAGTGGTGTAGACTGATTTCTTTTTTCAAAACTTAAAACTTTGTGACGATTTCGTGTTTAGATGATACTTATTCTACTCCGAAATTTCGGGTTATAGTCAACTACAAGTATTACAGTAATCCAAGCGATTGCCGCTCTGCTGGGTTTGCCGGGATCCCCTCCAGGCATAGAGTTCCTCCAGGCAGGAAAAGAACCGGTCAGTCAGCGGCGGCGGCGGCGTTGCTAGAGTTCAATTCATTGGCGCCATCACGACCGGGCGCCATGGATGATTGGCGCGTTGTATGAACCTTTGTTGCCAGTGTTTAGCTACACAAAAATGTTCAGTGTGGCCAAACCTTCGTAACCACACACAAAAAAAGTGTTATAATTTAAATTTTTTTTGGTAAGAAACAGTTATAATTTTGTTGTTAAAGCTTGTAATATATCCTAAGAATCAAACTAACGTGATTTAATTTTGTTAATTACATGTTGCCAGTACTTTATATAAAAGTTGTACAGTGTGGCCGAATTTTTGTGATCATTGCATTATTTTTGTTTTGTTTTGCGAGTTTGTTTGAACTTGTATTTTTAATGTTTATATTTATATTACAAACTTTTTGAAGGCATGACGTTTAAGTTTCTTAATAGTTTTGCAGAATTTTTTGTTGCCAGACGTTCACACTTATGGGCCAGAAACGGTCAAACGGTACGTGCGCCCAGTGACGCATCTACCGGGGCAGGGGGGGGGGGGGGGGGAGCAGAAGATTGTCGACCCAACCCCCCTGCCCCGTCTCGGAAGCTTCTATTGTTAGACATTCTTTGTTGTTTAGGGAAGTAGGAATATTGTTGTGCTTTTGAAAAGAAGCACGTGTATGCTTTGTATCGTGTGATTTTTCATTCGTGTGTTAGCGTTAGCGTAAGCGTTTGTTAGTTTTGTTAGCGTTAGTTGTTAGCGTTTACTAACCCCTATACTCCATGTTTAAAATTACGTTTGCTGTTTATTTTGAGTACCTCTGTTGAAATGTTTGAACTATTTTGTAACTCTCCCCGCTCCCCCATATGCCATCAAGGGCATTTAGGGTATTTGAATAAAGAAAAAAGAGGGGAACGAAGCTCTTTTTGGACGGAGTAAGGGGTTGCATTCCACCCTTTCCGGTTGGTTGGTTGTAGGGTTTAACGCGCCGACGCAACGCAGGCGATGAGGCGCGCCGTAGTGGAGGGCTCCGGATTAATTTTGACCACCTGGGGATCTTTAACGTGCACCGAAATCTCGAACACACCGTTACACACGGGCTTTTTTGCGTTTCGCATCCATCCGAAAAGCGGCCGCGGCGGCCGGGAATCGAACCCGCCACCTCGTGCTCAGCAGCGCAACGCCTCCACTGAGCCACCACGGCGGGTCACCCTTTCCGGTGAACCGCCGCCAGGCCCGCAAATAAACCCTACTTCGCCTGATCATCCCCGTAACAATATGTTACCTGAGGGTCTACCTGGAGCGCTAGAGCGCACCTGTTCTTTTAGTTATTTAGTACTAAGACCCCCCCCCCCCCCCCCCCCTTCCGCAATTCGCCGATGTTTCCTTGACTGTCCGGTCCTCTGCGCAGCATAACTAACCAATGAGGAAGCGCGCGTACGTGGTACTGTGGAAAATTCCGTAATTTTACGGGCGTATTCTACGAAAGAAGAAAAAAAAAACGGGTGCTTTAATGGTCCCTTCAGTAGGGAGGTCTTATTCCTTCTCCTGATATTGGAGAGCATCTGTACTTGTTTCGCTTTAATGCCCATCGTATTCGTGCCTCTAATACCTGTGCTACACGGCCATTTCAAGGGCCTTCCGCGGGCCTTTCAACCAATTAATCGTCTATCGAGTGCATGTCCTATTGTAAATGCATAGGGCGCACTTGAGGGTGAGCGTTCAACTGTCAAGTGAAAGTTGCCGTGTAACACAGGCATAACACTGCAGGTTGGTTGCTTATAAAGGCTCAAAATCAGAAAGTCAACAGAAGGTATAAAATCAGACAAAACCAGACAGTCGGTCAGAGAATATTGGGGCTTCACTAGTGCGCGTTAGCTTCTTGATGAATAACTGCCGTTGTCTATAATTCTCGTTAATACAACTAACCTTTTAAATTTCTTTTATTAACAAGACTCTTTCCGTTTGTGCATTTAAAGCAGCATTATGTCCTTGTAATGTACAACATGGTCTGTGACCTGATAGGGCCTTAGGAGGCGTAATGAATGATAACCTAATTCTGGCAGGCGCATTGATTCGCGGTCCCCGTTGCAGGCTTCAGCAACTGAAATGCATAGCTCACGTGAATGAACGGTCAAGCACAATTTTGTTTTACTATTAACATCCTCCTAAAAAAACGAAAAGAATCAATTCCAAAAAGGTAATTATACAAAAATCCACCATCCCTTCCTAAAGAAAGTTGAGAGAGGGGCGAAAGCGACGATTTGTTGCGCACTAAGTAAACGCATCTTCGAACGATCTAAATGTGTACCAATACGTGATTGATGAGATATTAACTATATATTGTACTCCTTCTTCACGATCGATGCGTGTACTGCCTTACCCGGAACCGTTCCTTTTTCGTGATTTTCAGCTGACCGTTTTAACACAATACAAGCCCGGTTTCACGCGTGTATACAGTCGACTTAGCGGGTAATTGTCATGTGATTTGTTTTCATACTCCCTCCGTAAATGGCCATGCTTCACTGCAGGACACGCAATGCGGGAAAGCCAGATTACAAAAAACAAGTTTACACCGGTGCTTTGAAAGTGGGCTTCACTTTTAAACACAAATGCATTGCGGAGAAGACATACTTTCAAGAGCAAAATACGCCGCCTTGTATCAAGACATGAGGGCCCTAGAACTTTATTATTTTTTTATGATAGCTTTTCGGTTGGCCAACAGTGTATGGGGGAAATGCATTAGTTTTTTTTTTGACAGGGCGCCATCGCTCCCACTAAAACAGTTTTCGCTCAAAAGAAATTCAGTGTCCTTCCGCTCTGAAAAGAAGGATGACCAGCGAGGCTGTGGTGCCGACCCTCAAAGTGAGCGGCATTATATGCTTTTACCGGGGTGCAGTCCAAGTAGTGCACAAAACAAAACACGTTTCTTTGCGATTTGCGATTGAGCATACCTCCTAGTTAACTATCTGAATACAACTCGGACGGACTCGAGTTTTATTTGGCGGACAAACATGGGCTGTCCGTTTCCCTCCCGTAGATGCGCATGTATTTACAGCAGACGGGATTCCCCCAATATTTACTTTACTATGAAGTATGTAATTTTGAAACGTAAATGAAATTTCGCGCAATAGTAGAGCCGTCTTAGCGGCTAATTGTCATATAATTTATTTTGGGATACTTTCAATGAAACAGGAGTTATAGCCGTTTTCTGTAATCATACTCCTGTTAAGTTCGGGCTCCGCATGTAATTAATGAAGGCCGCCGGTGGCCCATGTATTGGCGTCGCCTCCTCTGGTGGCTACTTTCCCGTGTCCCTTTCATGTAGCCGCGCGGACGCCAAGTTCGGAGCCGCGGAGAGCTGTTGTGCCCGTCCTATTGTGTGTCAAAGGATGGGGGCGATTAGCCTGAGTGCCTCTGTCGCGTCGAGGGTGGCAGGGTCATTCGGCATAACAAGCTGACGGGCGGCCAGATGATCGTATCTCTTAGTGTTGAAAGCGCGCGCGGTGTAAGTTTGGAAAATCTTCGACTCCGGCGGCGGGCGCTCTTCGTCGACGGGTCGTTCGCCTCGACGATGGTCGCCTCGGCTGGCAGCGTCTCTCCCCGTGGTGGTCGCCTCGGCTGGCAGCGTCTCTCCCCGTGGTCTGTTCAGGTGGCCGGCGGCGCCCCTTCGTCTGGGAGGGAATTAGCAACCCTCATTGTCCCGCGACGCGGGCGTCGCGGGAGGCGCCGCGCGGAGGGAGGTCAGCCGCGCGAGGACCGCTCCGGGCCCTCGGCTTGGCTGTTGTTTGTGCAGATGCCGCCCGCTGAACGTAATGGATGGTTCACTTTAGGCCGCAGATGGCCTGTATTTTCTGGCCGGGTGCAACAGCGTGCGTAGGAAACGCACTATGAGTGTGTAAGAGAGAGTGTTAGGTCACGTGACCGCAGGTGGGGACATGTGTGTGATTGGCTGATTCCTTGGCCAATCAATGATTTGTATTAATTGTTTTGAAAGGTTTTTCTCTCTTTCTTGAACGCCCCCTTTTTGGAGGCGGGGCTTTTGGTATCAAAACCGGAGTGTTGGGTTTTGTCGGGGGTCGGTCGAGAGGGATCTAAGAGTATAGATCTCGGCCGAACAGGCTGCTGCAGTCAGAGTGACAATGTAACCGTCACTCTGACGTGATGTAAACTTGGAGTCATGTAAATAATGTAAATAAACCTAATATCCAGCAAGGAAGGCAGTCCTCATCCCTCACCCGCTCCAAGCATCGGTCGTCGGTCATCGGAGCGAGTCGAGATGGTCCTCTCGGCTCGCGCATCAAAAGAACATCCCTATTTCGCCTCCATCAGTTCGCCAAGAAGATGGAGAGGCGAAATTTAACTGGCGCAGTCGACAGGATGACCACGACCATCGGCTGGAGCTGGTGGGGAATTGCGGAGAGACTCCTTCAACGCAAGGTTCGGCTCCGACCAGCGACGAGCCAGACTCCAAGCATCGACGGGGCGACACCTCAGCGGGAGGCCTCGTGAGTTTCGGCTCAGTGCGGCAGCAGCCGCGATTCAACGGCAACGGGGCGACACCTCAGCGGGAGGCCTCGGGGGCTTCGGCCCAGGGCGGCGTAAGCCGCGGTTCAACGGGGCGACACCTCAGCGGGAGGCCTCGTGGGCTCTGGACCAGGGCGGCGTAAGCCGCGGTTCAACGGGGCGACACCTCAGCGGGAGGCCTCGGGGGCTTCGGCCCAGGGCGGCGTAAGCCGCGGTTCAACGGGGCGACACCTCAGCGGGAGGCCTCGGGGGCTTCGGCCCAGGGCGGCGTAAGCCGCGGTTCAACGGGGCGACACCTCAGCGGGAGGCCTCGTGGGCTCTGGCCCAGGGAGCACGGCCCCATCCCAGCGGCGAGAGCGGCGCATCGGGTCCACGAGCTGCTGCGCCAGCGACACTGCGACCCGACCGAACCCGGAGCGAGCACAGGTGGGCCCTGATTTGTTTTCTCCGGGTTCACCATGGCCACTATGCTAACGGGATGTCGCGGCACCGACCGGAAGGTTAGTGCCATTGTGCTCGAGATCGAGGAGTTGAGAGCTGAATTAGCTCTCAAAAATGCCCTGCACGCTTTGGAAAAAGCTAGGCTAGCGGGTAGGCGGGGCGCGGATAGCCCGTCCGTATGGACGGCTGAGGAGCTCAGTGCTCAACTAGCCCAAGGGAGGGCGGAGATCGCTTACGAGAAAGCGAAGCTCCGCAGGATCGGCGAACTCGAACAGGACGCCAATCTTTTCACGGTGTTTGTTCCCTCGTGGGCGCTTCGAGCGCCAAGGGAGAAGGAGAGTGGGAATGTCGTGGAGGTGGCCGAAGCCACCCCAGTTGTTGGGCAACACGTTGGCGTTCCCACTGTTGCAGATGAGATCTTGGAATCGCGTGAGACAAATGTCTTAGCTGCAGCGATTCTTTCTGTGGCGGCGGGCAATGTTGCCGTGGCCGCGCAGGGAGGTGTCGAGAGTAGCACCGCCCCATGCGCTGACATAGATTCCGCGGCCGACCGCGAGGAGCCCCGCGTGGATGAGCCAGTGCACAGATCGAGAGAAGCTGCAGAAAGCATGCTAATCTCAGAGGAGTCAGAGGAAGTGCAGGGGCCATGCAAGGCGCGCCTAATTGTGGAGCTTGCGTGCGGGAAGCATGAATGCGCAGGGGGTCCGCGGCGTCGTGCGCGTAGGTCGATTCCGACAGGCCCGAGAACGCGGAAGGCGGCGGCAGGTGTGACGGCGCAGGTGCGACAACGTCGTACGCGTTACCGCCGCGTAGGCTGTTCCTTTTCTCCCGGGAGCACGGGACACGGCGAGCCACACCAGGGTTTGCTTAGAATCAGCTGGTGGTGCATGAAACGGAACCAGCTTCCGTGCGACGGTCGGTGTGTGCCGCCAAGGAAAGGGGTGTTAGCGCTGAATAGTATGCAGTGCGGGACAGGGACGGTTCAGTGTTGTTTGCCGCACACTTAGTTGTTAGCGTTTTGCGTTTTTTTTTCTGTTGTTTTTTTATGTGTAGGGTTCGCCCAGACGAGCGTTATTGTTAGTTTTACCTGTACTGTAGTTCTCCCCCTTGTTGTTAGTTTTTCTTTGTTTGTGCATATGTTGGTTGCGTTCAGCTGTCGTAAGTCGTGTGATTTGCGAGAAGCGCAGCCTGGCGGTCTTGACGCGGTCTTCCTGAGGAGTAGAGCCGCTGTTACAGCACAGGGAGTTCACCTCTGGGTACAATGGCGAGTGCCTTTCTTTATTTGCGCTCGTTGGCATGTGGTCATGGTGGGCCATGGAGGAAAAAAAAGCTTAGGAGAGGCCCCCAGCTATCCCCGCGCATTGGCAAAAGTGTGGAGGAAGTCACGTGTTTTCGGCGGCCATTGGAAGTCGCGTTAGCAACGGCGTCCTAGCAACAGCCCGCCCGCCGTTCGCCAGTCATGGAGGAAAGGCAGCGCCTGCCTTGTCGTCCGATTGCGAAGATTGCTGCTTCGCTTTGCTGCGCTGTGGTCTTGCGGAACTCGAAAAGGATGCTGCGAGTTGCGACAGCTGCGCCGATGTGAATATGTCATTTAATTTCTACTTGCAAGTGCACCTTGTACCGCGTCAAGCTATTGCTCCGGTCGCGATCACGACGCGCCTATTGAAGTGCAGATATCGTGAACGCGCCGTCCCGTCGTACGCGCGGACACCCGTCTGGTAGATTTTCGGGAAGTGATACACGGTGTGCAGTACGTAGGCTTGCAACCGAACGATTCGCAACTCAATTTTTTGGTTATCGCCGCTGCAATATATAGTTTGCTAGGCCGGCAATGCGCGGCAGTGCTTTTGCAACTGTTACAAGGTAGATTCCCAGTTGATATAATTCCATCGTCCTATTACCTTAGTAGGTGTCCGTCTGTTGACTGGAAGAGTGCTGGATCTGGAATCTGGATCTTTTTGTGGTCTCGCTCTGGATTTCGCTTTTCAACGCTTCATACTGCGAGGTTAGTGTATGAACGTTTTCAACTGATATCACCTTGAATTTATTGACACTGAGACAAGTTGAAACTTGGCGAAAAAAGTTTATTGACGCCACCCACCCTCTCATTTTTTTTTTTACTCAATAAAACGTTTTGCCTCCTCCTCCTGCTCCTCCTCCTCCTCCTTCGCAAAAAATTCTATCGAAGGCACGCGAACAACGGTAAAAACATTCCACAATTTTTTAGCGTGAAATCTGCATGAAGTACTGCTTACCTATATATATAGAACGGCCGTTTAATTGACTAGTCATCTCTGGGATTGCCAGTGAAACTGCAACGCAAACGTGGGCACTTTCCAGTCCGGTGGCCACACGGCGTTCGCCCACTGTTTGCGGCGTTCTCCATCGCTTGGGAACCTATAAACGGCGGCGATTGCAAACAAAGGATGAATGCACACCAATGTACAGCAATACTTGTCAGCGGAATGATGCACTAACCGGTGGAAAGTGACGCCCAATTCCTTGGGTACCGATCGCGACTTGCAGCCTGGCACCGAGCATTGCGGCATTGTTAGAGCGAGCCGCTTCGCAAACCTGCTGCGGCCACACTGAAGACGTGTAACAGTGTAACCGCGCGTTTAGGTTCACGGTCACGCGCTGCAAAACGGCCTTCTACCTGCCTATCAGCTGATTTCCGCCGGCTCGGCGCTGGCAGATGCAGACGACAAGAGAGGCGATACAGGACGGAGGAGGCGGAGAAGGTGCACCGAGAAAGAGAGGCAAAAAGAGTCCGCCAATGGCATGGAGGGCCAATGGTCCGCCATTCGACTTACAGAAATGGCGTTTCCGGCTGCGCTGGGTGCATGGAGGAAAAAAAAGCTTAGGAGAGGCCCCCAGCTATCCCCGCGCATTGGCAAAAGTGTGGAGGAAGTCACGTGTTTTCGGCGGCCATTGTAAGTCGCGTTAGCAACGGCGTCCTAGCAACAGCCCGCCCGCCGTTCGCCAGTCATGGAGGAAAGGCAGCGCCTGCCTTGTCGTCCGATTGCGAAGATTGCTGCTTCGCTTTGCTGCGCTGTGGTCTTGCGGAACTCTAAAAGGATGCTGCGAGTTGCGACAGCTGCGCCGATGTGAATATGTCATTTAATGTCTACTTGCAAGTGCACCTTGTACCGCGTCAAGCTATTGCTCCGGTCGCGATCACGACGCGCCTATTGAAGTGCAGATATCGTGAACGCGCCGTCCCGTCGTACGCGCGGACACCCGTCAGGTAGATTTTCGGGAAGTGATACACGGTGTGCAGTACGTAGGCGACTTGCAACCGAACGATTCGCAACTCAATTTTTTGGTTATCGCCGCTGCAATATATAGTTTGCTAGGCCGGCAATGCGCGGCAGTGCTTTTGCAACTGTTACAAGGTAGATTCCCAGTTGATATAATTCCATCGTCCTATTACCTTAGTAGGTGTCCGTCTGTTGACTGGAAGAGTGCTGGATCTGGAATCTGGATCTTTTTGTGGTCTCGCTCTGGATTTCGCTTTTCAACGCTATTCATACTGCGAGGTTAGTGTATGAACGTTTTCAACTGATATCACCTTGAATTTATTGACACTGAGACAAGTTGAAACTTGGCGAAAAAAAGTTTATTGACGCCACCCACCCTCTCATTTTTTTTTACTCAATAAAACGTTTTGCCTCCTCCTCCTCCTCCCCCTTCGCAAAAAATTCTATCGAAGGCACGCGAACAACGGTAAAAACATTCCACAATTTTTTAGCGTGAAATCTGCATGAAGTACTGCTTACCTATATATATAGAACGGCCGTTTAATTGACTAGTCATCTCTGGGATTGCCAGTGAAACTGCAACGCAAACTTGCAATTGGGCACTTTCCAGTCCGGTAGCCGCACGGCGTTCGCCCACTGTTTGCAGCGTTCTCCATCGCTTGAGAACCTATAAACGGCGGCGATTGCAAACAAAGGATGAATGCACACCAATGTACAGCAATACTTGTCAGCGGAATGATGCACTAACCGGTGGAAAGTGACGCCCATGGAATTCCTTGGGTACCGATCGCGACTTGCAGCCTGGCACCGAGCATTGCGGCATTGTTAGAGCGAGCCGCTTCGCAAACCTGCTGCGGCCACACTGAAGACGTGTAACAGTGTAACCGCGCGTTTAGGTTCACGGTCACGCGCTGCAAAACGGCCTTCTACCTGCCTATCAGCTGATTTCCGCCGGCTCGGCGCTGGCAGATGCAGACGACAAGAGAGGCGATACAGGACGGAGGAGGCGGAGAAGGTGCACCGAGAGAGAGAGGCAAAAAGAGTCCGCCAATGGCATGGAGGGCCAATGGTCCGCCATTCGACTTACAGAAATGGCGTTTCCGGCTGCGCTGGGTGTGACGTCAGGGCCTCTCCTAAGCTTTTCTTTCCTCCATGGCTGGGTGTGACATCAGGGCCTCTCCTAAGCTTTTCTTTCCTCCATGTGGTGGGCCATGGAATGTACAGGTAGGGCCCCCCTGTGGCGCGTGTGTGCGAACTAGTGTTTGAAGTACTGAGAAATGAACTTTCAGTGTATCGCATGTGGACAACAAGTGAACCGCAACCGGGACGAACAATCTGTGTCGCATTCCGAAAGAACACGCGTCCGCGTGTGCGTGAAGAGACGCTGAACTTCCTTATACGTTTTTTTTTTTTGTACAGGAGTAGCCTCTTTTGGTACGTTTGGGTTGTGTTCGGGAGTGGTTTTTTTTCTTTCATTAGAGTGAAAGAATGTTCCTACATGCGCTGAACGGTTAAGGATGGATGGTGTCATTCATCCAGTTGTCAAGTTGTAACATTTATACCCTTCGTGGGGTTGGTTACCTTTAATTGTAGAGGGTGCCACGAGAGGGTGCCACGAGTTTGTTCTCACGGGCCCTGTAGGAGAGCGCCTTCGTTTATTGTTTTATGTTGCGCAAGCCATGGCTAGGCAAAGGCACTGAGTATGCCGTGTTGTATCCGTTTTTGGTGCAGTTGGCTGGCGCGTTGTGCTGTTTGGGTTGGTGTGTAGCGGGTTAATTTTTTTTGTGTTGTACTGTATTGTACACGCGTTGTATTGTACTTGCGTAATGGCTTGAGTGTTTTTTTTTAGTTCTGACTCTGCCGTAAGACATAACCTGCAGGAGAGTTAATGTTGTACGTACAGCTAGTGTACGGACAACATTCTTAGTGCGGAGGTGTTAAGTTCGGGCTCCGCATGTAATTAATGAAGGCCGCCGGTGGCCCATGTATTGGCGTCGCCTCCTCTGGTGGCTACTTTCCCGTGTCCCTTTCATGTAGCCGCGCGGACGCCAAGTTCGGAGCCGCGGAGAGCTGTTGTGCCCGTCCTTTTGTGTGTCAAAGGATGGGGGCGATTAGCCTGAGTGCCTCTGTCGCGTCGAGGGTGGCAGGGTCATTCGGCATAACAAGCTGACGGGCGGCCAGATGATCGTATCTCTTAGTGTTGAAAGCGCGCGCGGTGTAAGTTTGGAAAATCTTCGACTCCGGCGGCGGGCGCTCTTCGTCGACGGGTCGTTCGCCTCGACGATGGTCGCCTCGGCTGGCAGCCTCTCTCCCCGTGGTGGTCGCCTCGGCTGGCAGCGTCTCTCCCCGTGGTCTGTTCAGGTGGCCGGCGGCGCCCCTTCGTCTGGGAGGGAATTAGCAACCCTCATTGTCCCGCGACGCGGGCGTCGCGGGAGGCGCCGCGCGGAGGGAGGTCAGCCGCGCGAGGACCGCTCCGGGCCCTCGGCTTGGCTGTTGTTTGTGCAGATGCCGCCCGCTGAACGTAATGGATGGTTCACTTTAGGCCGCAGATGGCCTGTATTTTCTGGCCGGGTGCAACAGCGTGCGTAGGAAACGCACTATGAGTGTGTAAGAGAGAGTGTTAGGTCACGTGACCGCAGGTGGGGACATGTGTGTGATTGGCTGATTCCTTGGCCAATCAATGATTTGTATTAATTGTTTTGAAAGGTTTTTCTCTCTTTCTTGAACGCCCCCTTTTTGGAGGCGGGGCTTTTGGTATCAAAACCGGAGTGTTGGGTTTTGTCGGGGGTCGGTCGAGAGGGATCTAAGAGTATAGATCTCGGCCGAACAGGCTGCTGCAGTCAGAGTGACAATGTAACCGTCACTCTGACGTGATGTAAACTTGGAGTCATGTAAATAATGTAAATAAACCTAATATCCAGCAAGGAAGGCAGTCCTCATCCCTCACCCGCTCCAAGCATCGGTCGTCGGTCATCGGAGCGAGTCGAGATGGTCCTCTCGGCTCGCGCATCAAAAGAACATCCCTATTTCGCCTCCATCAGTTCGCCAAGAAGATGGAGAGGCGAAATTTAACTACTCCCTCCATACATGCTCCACTGTGCAACACACAATATGGAAAAGCCAGCTTACAATTAAATGCAAATTAAAGTCGTTCTAACCCTTAACACAAATTTATTGCAGGGAAGACATTTTTTTTCAGGGGAAATATAAGCCGTGTTTCATCGAAATATGAATGGCCTAGGATGTTTTTATTATGTCTTATGATTTTTTTTTCTTACGATGAAGGTGTGGCGCACAGTTTTACAGTTCCAGGGTTTTGAGTGGACGCAGCAAAATGGCGCTACGCTCGCGTGGTATTCTTGTCTACATCGCTCGGTTGTCGAAGACGGTTTGCTGGATTCTAGCACAGTCACGCTGAGGGACTCTGCTTCTAGCCATAGACAGCTTTGCTGTAAAAATGACTTTGCCAGCCGGGGGCCGCCTTGGCAGCAGTTCACCCAGGTCACCGGATGCGTTAAGGCCGGCCCTATCGGTTATGCCAACAATGCCTTTTTGTTAGACATAGGCTCGGCAAAACAGTGCAAACTTGATTTCGCACATTTTAAAAACCAAATAGACACAGAAGAAGCAATGAATGCCTTTTATTTCATTTGTAGAAGCTCAAACATCGCGGCCTGCTATAGCCGGACGGCAGAAGCAACTAGCTCGGACGAAATGAGCGATCTGCATTCGCTCGCCTTCAAGAATTCGAGAGAGAGTTCAAGCGAGGACGAGTCAGCGCTGAACGACCATCTGTCACTTCCGGCAGAAAACTGCAGGTTCTCAAAAAACCGAGGCGGTAGATCATGTAAGCGCGGCTGGTTTGAGCGATCTTCTTGGCAGTCCTACCAAACCAAAGCGACTTAGTCTTTTGTCACGAGTGCCATCGACATTTAAAGGAAAGAGGGGGCAACGCTAGAAATGTGGAACTAGCTTTTGTTAAGACTGGTTTTAACACTTGAAAAAAAAAAGGCTATCGAAAGGTTCAAATCAAACGAAAAGAGTCAATTTCACATTGACTGCGGGAGCCTGGACTTGCCACACAAGAGGGGCATTCGTGCTTTGCGTCCCCTTTCGCAGCAATGCAACAAACATGAGGAGCATGCCAGGGCAGTACTTCGCGTCATAGTAAGCTTGCCGCACAGGGCAAGCTCTTAGAAGACAAGATAAACTGGATGGAAATTTTCTCGATTTGCTTCATGAGAGCTCGGAGGATGGCCCGGTCCTTACGACGTGGATGGCTAAGAGAGACAAATGGGTGAGCGGGGACTTGCAGAACGAGCTTAAAGAAATTGTGGCTCATACCGTACAACGAGAGATTGTGGAGGACGTGTAGTCGATCGTTCTACGGTATCATCGCTGATGGAACAAAGCATGTGAATGATGACGAGCTGTTCACCTTTTGCGTGCGGTGGGTGCAGAGCACAACCCTTGAGCTTCGAGAAAAGTACTATATCGGCATGTATAACGCGCCCGAAAGCAGAGCTGATTTTGCCCGAAAGGACATGATTTTGCGCTTCGGCCTGTCCGTGGCCACTGCTTTGATGGGGCGGCATATATGTCCGGTCATTTTTTGGGTGTACAAAAAAGAATTAGCGATTGCGAGCAGCGTTCATTGTATGTCCAAGGCAGTAATTACTGGGGCTCTTCGATTTACAGTCTCGGACTCACCGCGGATAGTCCGCGGGTAGTTCGAGGATTCCCCGAAGCCATAGGGATACATGGGAAAATCGAACGCCGGACTGCTTCTACGCCAGCATAGTAGCTTCTACGGGGTGCGATGTAGATGTGGAGACCGGTTCCAGGCCAAACAATTTACTGCCGTTTTGCCCTACGCGATGGACCGTTAGAGTTAAGTATACATGCAAAGGTTTGTTTACAACTACAGTACTGCAGGGTACAGGAGACGCTCACGGAGCTTCGGAAGTGACAGATGGCAGCAAGGCCATTTTCAGGGGTTACTACACCCTTTTGCAGAAATTTTAAACGCTGTTAGGCGTCAACATTTCCATAGCTTTTTTCGGGCCTTGTGAAGAATTGGCAAGAGCTCTCCAGAGCTCAACATGTCGAGCGGCGGGTGCAAAAGAGGCTGCAGAGGCTCTCCGAGATGAGATCTCCCGGCTGAGCTCTGATGCCGCGTTTGAGGAGCTGTGGCAGCACCTGGGCCCAACTGCAACGCGCCTATGCCTGAAAGAGACTCGAGTGTCCAGGCCGGCAAAACCGCCTAGGCGGTACGAGGCGAGCTGACAGGCCTGTTCAGCCAGTTACACTCGACGTTAAAGCAGCACTGCGCAAGGAGTACTTCGCTGCTGCCGACCGTATTATAAATGAAACGCAACGGCGTTTTGAGCAGCCGGGCATGGAACAGATCGTAAAACTAGAAGGCATTTTGGCCAGCGCTGCGGGGGAACTCAGTTTGCAGCTGATGGGCTAAAGGCGGCTTTGGGAATGCATGCAGAAGATTTTGACCTGCGCAGACTCTCGCTGCAGTTTCTGCTTCTGCCAACTCTTCTACACGATGCCGATTCCACCACATCCCTGGGCATTTTGAAGATGCTGCAAAGCAAATCGGAAAATATTCGCGAGCTGGTGGATCAGGTCGTGCGATATGTTCAGCTTTTGTTGTCCATACATTCCTCGATCTCTTCTATAGGGAGCGCTCTTTGAGTGCTCTGCGCCGAGAAAAAAGTTATTTGCGGTACCGAATGCCTCAGAAGAGGTTGTCGCACTTTATGATTTTGGATGCATGCATAAGGAAACGGCGGCCCTCAGGTAAAGGACATTTATAAGCACAACAGCGCAGCGAGTAACAAACTTTGGTCCCGTCTAGCTGTCCGAAATGTCTGCTGCTTGTGTGCGTTTTTGACAATCATGTACAGTTATGGTCACATGAAGTACGAACAAAAAATTATGAACAAGAACACGCGAAATTGAAAAATGCTGTTTGTGGAGGTCCAAAAATGGCGAACTGCTGGTATATATTTGGAAAGCTGCATCTTCCAACTTTGTTATTTTTATTAGACCACGCCTCAATTTGACTTGCATGAATGGAAATCGCGGTATTTGTGTGTTTTGGTTCACATTATCATGATTTTGTTTCATTTGCCCGCAACTACATGTATTATAGCGTGCTTGTTTGTATGCGTCAATATACAAACAGCAATATACCTAACTTTACAGAACGCCATCAAATGACTTTGAAGATAACAGCAACCTTTGGCGCCACCTAAGGCCCTATAGCAATAACACCACTGTCTGGTAAGTCTGTTGCTTGTGTGCAATATTGGCAATTATATGTATGTATTATAGCGAGGCTGTTTGTGCTGCGGTATTGCAACTGTTGTCTGTAGATTACGTCTTCTTCGCGAATGTATAGCCGTACCAAACATTGTGCTGCATAAATAATATGTCAAATGCGAATAAACATGCAGTCACTGAAAATTGATATTTTTCTGCTTAATAGTACGCGGCCTACCTTGACTAAGATGGCATCTCACAACTCATTCTGTTTCTCCCCTCTACCCCATCCAGTTTATTTTTTATTCAGTAATTGTATAGTATGTACCATTTAAAAATAAGAATAAGCAGTGCGTAAGAAAAACATTTTTTTTCACGTAGTAATAGAAAAGAATTCGAGTGTTTTTTCGAGCAAAACTGATTTTAATAGCGTCAAAATTTTGAAGTACATAAAAAAGTAGCCGCCTCAGCCCCCCCCCCCCCCCCCCCTTTCCATTGTAAATATATTTCCGGCGTCACTGTCAGGGGTATTGTGGCGGAGACCACCCGCGGCGATTTCTTATAGTGTAGGGAAAGCTGACCACAGTTCTTTTAAACTCCTCTTATTTTATACGCAAGGAGCCTCCCTAAAAGATTCCTCCATTGACCCACCCCGAATTGTGAATTCGGCCTCTGACTCATATAACCGACCCTGGGACCGGCAGACCACGTGGCCCACGTGACCCATGGCCAGCCCACATCATTGGGAATAAATGATCATGCTGCCCTCGGGCGGCCATTGATGTGATGGAGAGAAATCTCACCTGGCCACGGCTGGACTCGACTCTCCTCCTCCCGAGCGCGGGGGAAGAAGAGTCGAGTCCGGCCGTGCTCGTAGTAAAGAGAACGAGGCGTAGGCGGGCTTTCTCGGTGGGGTCCCGCTCCGGGTGCGTCGCCAGGTCACGGCCGAACTCGACTCTCCTCCTCCCGCGCTCGGGAGGAGGAGAGTCGAGTCCGGCCGTGCTACGAGCAGCCGTGGGCGTGCGAGGGGCGTCGACAAGTGGAACTGGTGCTTCGCGAATCGTGCGCCGTGTGGTGCCTATAGTTCCCCAACTAGGGACTTACTGAATTGAATGCCGTGTGTAGCAGCCGGTCGTTTTCTACTGCTATTTCTATTAAGTAACCAGCGTCATAAAAGTTCAGTCCCACTGCTTTCGAAAAAAATGTCAGTAAAAGAGATTGTCTCCCTTTTCATCGATTCGTATCATATAACATTCAATCAGTTGTGATCTGGTGGGTTGGGGAAAATTAAGCCGGCTTTGCCAGACAGGGAGTCGCCAACGCTCCTGCCACTGGGGGACGGGGAACAAGGATGCACGGAGTCTGCGCCGCTGAGCAGCAAATCGTAAAAGCTGATTGGGAGAACGGCGAGATAATACATGCTCTTTACGTAGATTATTGTCACAGCACTCCGTATGCTCCGCGTTGTACCACGGCCGGTCTGGAGAGGCGCGCGCGCGCGCCTCTCCAGTCCGGCCGTGGTTGTACTACATGCGTACCATGTTGACCGGGACCCGTCTGGGCACTTGCGCATTCGTCACGGTAGGTTGGATTAGTTTCGTGGGCCGGCCCTCGCCATGCCCCGCGCCTTCGTCACGGTGGGGTGCGCCTCCGCGCCCTTCCCGCGCGCGCAGGCGCAGTCGGGACCCGGTAAACACGGTAACTACGGAACAGACGGATCATAGGATAAGGTTCGAGCAGGCACATTTTTCGCGGCATAACACAAGGTTTTTTTCATTACGAATTTAAGTTGCGTAGGCCTGCCTTCGGTAAAGCCGCAAATACAGGTAAACCTGCATATAAGGAAGTTGACAAACGTTCGCAATTTTTCGTTACATCCAGGTTTCCGTTACATTTCAGGTTTCGAGTTAAGGCTCGCGTGAATGTAGCAGAAATAAATCCAGAATGCTAGACATCACTGGAAATTTCTTGAAGGATTTATTTCACAGTGAAAAACTGCGCAATTTGCGCCTGCTGCATTCGCGCGAGCTTAGGCAATAAAGTGCGTTCCAAAGAAGCTATAGGTCACTTCCCCGTATTCACAAACGTAACTTAAATATCACTTTTGCCTTTCGAGGTTGTTTTGTTCCAAACGCGTTTCACAAACCAAACTTACGATGAAAGGGCACCTTTTCACAAAATTGATGTTCTTTTTCGCACTCAAAAGTGTTGAGGGTGTTAGCTGGGATATTGTACCGGGCGGTGACGGCGTTTAAAAATGCTAGCTTGTCTTGAAAAGTGTAAAATTTTAATTTTACGGCAGCAGCACTCATCACTGGCGAACCTACACCACAGATAGCAGTGAAGAGTGCACGCGCAATTACACGCCGACAGGCAGGCCTAGCACCTCAGAACTTGCGTCTCGAACCGACACCGCACTCACAAGTTTGCGGTACCGGCGAAAAAAAATTATAGTAACTCTTACCACCTGGTGTCACGCTAGACGAGCAAAGGCTAAAGTTGGTGCTACGTTAGCCATGCGATGGCTCTAACCGCTCTGTTCATCCTCATCATCATGACGAATTTTGATTTTGATGATTCTCAATGTTTTCGTAGCTGCTGGCCCCTTAAAGTAGGGCTAGTATTTGCTAAATTAGTGCATTTTTCTGGCCGATGTTTCAGTAAAAGTGCAAGAAACAATGACTGATCAGCTTAGCGAGTTCGTTAAATCGAGGTTAACCGCCGCAGCGCTTTCGTTACATAGAGGTCGCGAACACATGGGCTTCTACGACGGTAACAACGGGAAATTCAAAAACTTCGTTAAATCCAAGAATCCGTTACATACAGGTTCGTTACATCCAGGTTTAACTGTAGCACCATTTATGTAACTTTTTTGCCTCTTGGCATTAGTCGTTTTGTGTGGCTCGCTTTGTTGACCAAACGGCGTCATAAGCGCTTGTACTTGTCTCCCCGTTACTCTGCCTGTAGCGTCCTCATCAAATGACATGTCTTCAAAGATGACGTGGAATCACGGACGTCCGCGCAGGGTAGAGGAGGGCAAGATTCCCTCCTCTCACTTTCTGTTTGAGGTCGAACCCGTAATGAGCTTCAGACGCACTGTCAAACCCGTTGTGGAGACGACCATTGTCTAGTAATGCCTTTACGTTAAACGGATTTTTAGATCTCCATTTACTCGATCAATGCTTCAAAGGCCACGGTTGTGCTTGCCACCCACCTCCTGGACAACCTCGGCACAGTTTTCCCTTTAGGCAGACGCCTGAGGTACGTAAGCGGGAACGTGGTTTGAGAAACGTGCTCGTCACTAATCGTACTTCTTGATCAAGTAATTATTTATTACATAAATTATTATTATTTTTATTGCTAATGAAATGAAATACCTCATTATTATTTAAGGAAGCGTCATTAATCACCGTTGAGCAAAAGCAACTTCCAAACATCTTCGCAGACTTTGCTCGCCATTCTGTTTGACCGCATTCCTATAGCGTTTGCTCTTTCGACGGTTCATTTCGGACTCGGAGCACGAGCTCACTACAATAAACGTCTCCAGGTACGTGAACCTTGCCTCTTCTCTGACTTCGTGACCATAATTGATTACGTAAAGGTACTTGTCATATCCTTTAGAATGCTTGGCGAGTCCCCATTTGGGGCTGGACGCTGTTACGAATCGCCTGTGTGTGCGAGTGTTGACGCGGTGCGCGGGCTTCGACAGTGCACAGGACGACAGTGCGCCTAAATACTTTCCCACATAGCATTGATGCTGGGAGGAGGAAGACAACTGCAGGGATCATGTGACTTGGAGAGAGAGAGAGAGAGAGAGAGAGAGAGAGAGAGAGAGAGAGAGAGAGAGAGAGAGAGAGAGAGAGAGAGAGAGAGAGAGAGAGAGAGAGAGAGAGAGAGAGAGAGAGAGAGAGAGAGAGAGAGACTTTATTGGTGAGACACCGGGTTCAGGTTGGGGGGGTGGCCTCAGCCCAGATGATCGAAGCGACCTGCAGCGCCCGTTGCGACAGGGTCCGTTGATCCACGAGGCAAGAGCTACCCAAGGCCTGCTCCCAGTGAGTGGGGGTGGGTAAGGGCCCACGGGGCACCCGCACAAGGAGTGGCATAGCGTGTCGAGGTTGAGGCATCTATGACACTCAGCGCGGAAATGAAGAGGTGTAGGTGGGAGTGCTGTAATTGCGTGCGATGTCGGAAGGAGTGGGTTTGTAGAGTGAGCCACATCTGTGCTTCCTCTATCGTAAGTCCGGCGTTGGGCGGGGGTAGTGTTCTGCGGGTGAGGCGATAGTGCTGTGTTGGTTCCCACGCCAGTGTGAGCAGCATCAAGGGCTGGTCGGGAGGTCTTTTTAGGAGAATTTTTAGTGCCGAGGCTGAGATGTTGCATAGTTGCGCAGCGCCTGCTGTGAGTATGGCAGGACGATGATTGGTGTTGGTGTCTCGCTTATGGCGGGAGCCAGGGCTGTTTTTCTTCTGCAGTGGTGGGGTTTGCCGTACGGATGGAAGCTTTGATCGTTGGTTGCGTTTCTGTGGCGGAGGCGATGCCTGTGATTGCGAAGGCCGCTTTGTCGGGGTACCGTGCTGCATCCACATACACGGTTTATTTGTCTGGTGGGTAGTGCTGCGAGTGGTGCTGATCTCACCAGAGAGCAGGCGGCGCTATTTAGACGGCTGCAGACGGGCTCGTTACTGACTCCAGCCATAATGATGCACATATGCCCAGAACAGTATTCGGGCGACCCGTGTAAGGTGTGCCGCAGGGCTCGGGCCACTATGATCCACATTCTGTGGGATTGTCCAGCAAGACCAGCAGAAGCGGAAACAGAGACTGTGATCCCGCCGTGGCTTCAAGACGCGGCGCGGAGCTATAATAAGGAAGACCAACTCCTGGCCGTCCAGCAGATCATGGAGGCCCTCGAAAGACAGCTACCGAGCGAAAGCTGCGAGGCGTCAGCCACCCCTCGGGGTAAAGGCGACTAGCCTGGAGGCGAGTAGCGAGGACGCTGACGAGTAGAGGGTCCAGACAGGACGGACGTGAGGCCGCGTCTAGGTATTCTGGCAGCGAGGTGCCTACTGCAGGCGATTCAATAAAGTTTTTGTCATGTCATGTCTCTCCTTTTCGCGTGGAAGGTCAGGTGCATGTTTCTGGGGATGGGTTTGACCTTGATTAAAGATTGAATGTTTCTTGGTATCATGGCTGGAGGGGGAGTCGGTGTTGGGTGGTTGAATTTGGATCCGTTGCAGTGTGGACCTGCCCGTCGTGGTCTGCGCCAGCCTGTGTATCTGTGCCGTGCGATGGGCATCGATTATCTCGTCTACGGTGTTTTAATTGCCCAGGTTCGCAAGTCTGGTTGTAAAAGCAGAGCGGGGAATGTGCAGGGACGTGCGGTAAGCTGTCCGAAGTAGAGCGTCGAGTGAATCTTTGTTCGATTGGGTTAAGTTTACGTAAGGCAGGTGATAACTGAATCTGCTGACTACGAAGCCTTCTACGATCCTTAGTTCCTCTTCCTCTGCGAGGCCACGTTGCCTTGTGATTCTTCTTAGCATGGAAATTTTTTGTAGCGTGTGTGACCGTAGGACGCGTGCTGTCTCGGTCGTCCCTCTATTCGCCTGTATCCGTATACAGTCTTAGTATTTTTAAGCTTCAGACGGTGGGTATGTTTTGACCTCCGATGTCGACTTTGATGGATGTTTGGGTGGCCGGTTTCGCCCTGGGGGGATGAAGGATCATTAGTTCGGATTTAGTTGTCGAGTAAGTGAGGCCCGCCTTGGTTTCGAGTTCCACGATTATTTCGGCGCCTGTCCTTAGCGTCTGTTCGATGTCAGCGTAGCTGCCCCGGTCGACCCAGAGGGTGACATCACCTGCGTATATTGTTGATCTTAGTCCTGGGGTGCTGCATAATGCCCTGGCCAACGGTCGCATTGCGAGGTTGAAGATTAAAGGCGAAATTACGGCTCCCTGGGGGGTCCCCTTGTCTGGCATGTTGAAGATCTGTGTTTGGGACGTTCCTAGCTTCATCCTGGCTGCCCGGCCTCTGAGGAAGGACTTAATATAGGCGAATGTTCTTGCTTTTAGCCCGAGCGTGGAGATGTCTGTGAGTATTGCCTTGTGCGAGACGTTATCAAAGGCTTTGTGGGGGTAAATGGCTAAAATGGCGGCGTTGTCTTTTTTCGATGGGTGGTCCAGTAAGTCGTGTTGAATCTGTAGATGTGCGTCGTGAGTGGAGAGCCTTGGTCTGAAGCCGAGTTGGTTATGTGGTAGCATGTCATTCGTCTTGAGTTAATCTACTATGCGGGAGTTCACGACTTGCTCCATACGTTTCCCCACGCACGATGTAAGTGATATTGGCGTGAGATTTTATATTTTGATTGGCTTGCTTGGTTTTGGAGTGAGTGTTATGTTAGCGTGCTTCCATTCAGGGGCACTTCTCCCTCCCGCCACACCTTGTTAGTCTGTTAGAGTCTCAATCGCCGTCTCCTCTAGATGTCGTAGTATATTTATTTATTTATTTATTTATTTATTTATTTATTTATTTATTTATTTATTTATTTATTTATTTATTTATTTATTTATTTATTTATTTATTTATTTCAGAATACTGTCAATACCAGAAGGGATTATTACAGGAGGGGCATGCCAGTGATGCAGTGCCGTTTCAATCAACAACAAAGAAGTTTAATTGATTGTCGAGTTTAACGCGCCGACGCAACGCAGGCGATGAGGCGCGCCGTAGTGGAGGGCTCCGGATTAATTTTGACCACCTGGGGATCTTTAACGTGCGCCGAAATCTCGTACACACGGGCGTTTTTGCTTTTGGCCTCCATCAGAAAAGCGGCCGCCGCGGCCGGGAATCGAACCCGCGACCTTGTGCTCAGCAGCGCAACGCCTTAGCCACTGAGCCGCCGTGGCGGGTAACCACAAAGAAGTGAAATCGTAACAATCACTTACAGAACATGGGAACTAAGAATCACGCATGACAGAGAGATCAGTTCAAAAGCGATCCCAATCTGTTCACTTATCGAATACAACAAACTAATAGTAACAGATCAACACAGAAACACGAAGAGAACGAAATGTGAAAAGAGTTAGCATTTCACAAATAATGCAGTCCCGGTATACAAAAAGGGGTAACACACTCGTTCACGTGAACAAGTGTTCACCAAGGCGCTCACAAAACTTCTCGAGTGTTGGCTGTACTATCAAGGAATCATACAGTTGAGTCCACTTATAACAATATTGAGGTGCCATGAAAATATCGTTGGTTGTTATAACCGATTATTGTTATAAGCGGGTTATGCCGAAAATAAAAACGAAAACGTGATAAACAAGAGCATTTAATTATTGTTATAAGCGGGTTATGCCAAAAATAAAAACGAAAACGTGACAAACAAGAATATTTAATGAGGGGAACATGATAAACAAGAGGTAAGCACCAGAGATAAGCAACAAGAGGTAAACGACGCTGGTAAGCACCAGACTCGGAACAGGTGCAAACGGCGGAGCTGGAGACTTGGCCAAATTAGCGAAGAATAGGGGAGGTCGGCACAGTGCACACAGCACTGCTGCTGCGGCGGCTTAGGCGCCCCGGTGATTTTTCTACAGGCGGCGCACCCTCAGAATGGACTGCCCCACTGCCCGTAGAGGCGCCCATCCGGTCCTCCTCCCCCTCCTCCGCGTCGCCGCGGCAGGCGAAAGCAGCGGTGGCATGCGAGCCTCTTCGGCGCGCACTCGCCGCGTGCGTGGCCAAGTGCGCTATCGCCTGGCCGCCGCGCGTATGCTCTCATGCCCTTTTGCGTAATAGGCGGGGTTGGGGTGGCATTGTCGCAGCATTTTTGCATTTTTGTTTCGTTCAGGGTTGGTTCCAGTGTCCACATTTAATTGTTATAACCGATATTGCATCATGACAGCATTGTTATAAGCGGTTTATTTTGCCATAGAATACAATGAAAAGCTGACGGTGCCGCGGCTGTCCATTGTTATATCCGATATATTGTTAAAACCGGTATTGTTATAAGTGGACTCGACTGTAGTGCGTTCCATTCTCTTATGGCTCGTGGAAAAAAACGAATAATAGAAGACGTTGTTCGTACAGAGATATTCCTCGATAGTTACATGTGTTTGTCTCGCGTTTCCCTTGCGCGATTAAGGGTGAGAAATGATTTTGAATCTATTCTCAGCTTGTGATGAATAAGCTAATGCAAAAATTTTAGGCGGTGAAACTTCGAGCGAGTTTCAAGCGATGCAAGTTTAGCGCAACGAAGCAGAGTGGTTGGGGAGTCGGTGCGTCTAGATTTGTTAAAAATGAAGCGGGCAGCCTTCCGCTGTATTCTCCCCAAAATAGTAATGTTTTTGTTTGTATGGGGGAGCCACACTATGTTCCCATACTCAAGCATCGGCCTGATAAGCGTGACGTATGCGAGTAGTTTTGTGTCGGAGGTCGAGTGGTTGAGGGTTAGTTTTAGGTAACACAGCTTGTTGAATGCCTGTTTTGTTACATTTTGTATGTGTGCAGTCCAGTTAAGGTCAGAGGAAATAGTAATCCACAAGTATTTGTACTCGGTAACATTTTCAAGAGAATTTTATCAAACCCATATGGAAAACTAACAATCGACTTCTTTTTTGATACTGACATTGATACGATTTTGTCTGGGTTAATCATCATTGACCAGTCCCGACACCACTGTGAAGTGCGATTCAGTGCATTGTGCAATTTAATTTGGTCATCAGCGGTTTTTGTCTCTTGGTAGAACATGCAGTCGTCTGCAAACAGCTTAACTTTCTTGTCAACAACTTGTTAAATCATTTATATAAAGTAAAAATAATAACGGAGCTAAAACAGAACCCTATGGAACCCCTGACGTGACGGGAATAACATTAGAAGCATGGTCGCCGAATTGAACAAATTGATGCCAATCTGACAAATAGTTATCTATCTATTCGAGGATAGGTCCGTCACGCAGTATTTCTTTGAGCTTTACAAGTAATTTTACGTGCGAGACGCGATCGAACGCCTTCGAATAGTCCATAAATATTACGTCAATCTGAGAATGGTCCTTAATGCACTGCTCGAGGTCATGTACTATTTCAACAAGCTGTGTTACTGTGGATAACCCCCTACGGAATTCGTGATAATTTGTATTGAGAATGTCATTGCGTTCGACAAATTCAGATATATGTTTCAAAATAACATGTTCTAGTAATTTACTACAAGTACTGGTTAAGGAAATCCGCCGAAAATTTTCGGGGGAACTCGTATCACCTGCTTTGTGCACGGGAATAACATTGGCAAGTTTCCATTCTGCTGGTAAACGGCAATCTTGAATCGAATTATCGAAAATAACACATAGGTATTTGCTAACTATTTCGGCATATCTCCTCAAAAAAGTGTTCGCTATTCCATCGGGACCACAACTCATTTTTTCATCTAAGTTTAGAAGTAGCGATAGCACACCACTTTCTGTAACAGTAGGGGTGCTTAACAATTTGCCTTGACTGTACGGAGCTTGGAACTCACAAGATAATGTACAGTCGTCTGTGAAGACAGATTTAAAGTACGCGTTAAATGAGTCGGCTCTTGCTTTCTCTTCTTGTGGTAGGAGCGCAAGCGCCGGTGTTTTATGCTTAGAGCTTACGTAGTGCCAAAATTTCCGAGGAGAGTTCTGGATAAAACTTTGTAAAGTATTGCTACAAAAAAATTCTTTCGCAGTACGTATTTTGTTTTTCACTATCTTCGTTAAATGGTATATTTTTGAATGAAACTGAGCAATAGAAGACCGTGTTTTGGATTTTCTGAGCCTTTTTATTTTACGTTTTATACGAATTATATCCCGCCTAATCTATGGGTTTCGTTTTTTCGTTACCTTTGCAACAGTGGGAACAAATTTTTTTCATGCAGTACATAACATGTTCTTTAAATTTTAGCCAGGCATCGTCGATTGTGCAATGTTCTTCCGAGCAAAAATCGTAGAAGCTCGTGGGTAAGGTGTAGAGAGAGAGAGAGAGAGAGAGAGAGAGAGAGAGAGAGAGAGAGAGAGAGAGAGAGAGAGAGAGAGAGAGAGTGAGAGAGAGAGAGAGAGAGAGCGATCTTTATGAAGTCTGGCGATGTTAGCTGGGCTAAAATGCCTAACTTGCTGCGCCAGTTGATGACGTGATGAAGATGATGGCGATGATGTTCAAGAACTTGATGCGCACAGAGACGGCGAGCTATTCACAGCGACTGCAGGGGCGGTATTCTCGTAACTGTCCCTTTTGAAAACGTCCCTTTTGCGTCTCTTTCATCGTGACGTACTTCCGGTTAAGCAGTGGGCCTTTGATTCAAATACCGTAACTGTTCTTGCAAACGCATATTAAAGAACTGAAACCATATCAGAGTATCTTTTATGTGTTTATTGTTCCGCGAGCGAACCAACAATAAGGCGACGAAAAATCGTCTGCTCCAAATCGTCTGCTCCGAGTAGCCACGGCTCATAGCTCCACCGTGCTTGCATGGCGTCACATCCGGGTGTTCGCTTTTAGCCAATCAGGGCTCGCTCAAAAGGGACACTTTTGAAAGGGACACAAAAGGGACAAAACACGGCAATACCGCCTCAGGTCTAGACCTGTGTGTTGCAGGTACTCTATCAGATCTTTGCTAGCCCGTAAAGCACGTTTGGGACAAGCTCATGGTCCTAAAACGTCCTTTAGCTGCATGTCCACAGAAAGCGGCAGTCCCAAAGCCACTGCGAGGGACACTCTTTGAGCACTGAATCGAGCACATTCACAGAGCAGCTGCTGCAGGGTTTCTTGCACATCACAGTGTGGGCAGAGTGGCGACGTAGCCTGTTTTATCTTAAAGAGGAAGTTGCGCGTGTATGGGACATTCAACTGCATGCGATGTATAATTGCTTCTACCCGCTTGGAAAGTCCAGGTGGCATTTTAAATTTGCCATTGGGATCGATGAAAGATAGCGGCGCGTAATGACGTGATACGTCATCCCAGGCTGCACGCTGGATGTTCCATGCCACGCTGGATGCAAGTACAGATGCATCTTTCATATGTAGCTATTGCCGATGCACGATGCTTATGCGCAACGGATGCAGCAATGTCCGCCTTCACATTGCCAGTTATCCCAGAATGGGCTGAAATCCACAGAACTGCAATGTGATGGTGCGCTTGTAGAGCTTGAACATGTAAAGCGTGTATGTCAGACACAAGCTTGTCTTTTGGAAAAGACGCTAGACATTGAAGGGCAGCCCGTGCTTATAGCTGCATCATTAGCCTTATTGAAGGCGGGTACGAGCTTAGTAGGGCCGTGCGCACGGCTAGGCGGTGATACAGGGAGACTGAAGAGGACTATTTTGTGGTCAGACAACCCTTCAAGTACATGAACGGTGACGTCGTTCTCCGGAAAGTGGTCACTGGTAAGGATGAGATCTAAGACGGAATTACACCCGCCATGCACTCTGGTGGGAGTGGTGACATGTTGAGTAAGGTTAAACGTAAACAGGAAGTCGACTAATAGGTTATTGATAGCAGTACCCGTGTTCAACGAGCTCCAGTTAATATCGGGAAGGTTAAAGTCTCCCGCCAGCGCTATCATGGAACCGCAGCCATGTGCTGGTGCATATAGTCAAACAACGCTTGAGCCAATTCGGCGGTAGGCGGCCGCACACGCACCCGACAAAAGCGCATCCATCTTTCAGGTGAATCTTGACCCACAAAGCTTCGACATTTGGCACATCAGGCATAACCGAGAAAGCCATATCTTTTTTAAGAACAAGTGCTACGCCCCCGCCCCTATAGACTGCCTATCTTTACGCACAATTACATAACCCGGCGGAACGATTTCACGGTCGTGAATGTTACTGTGCAACCACGTTTCCGTAATAGCGGCGATGTTGGGAGAGAGTGATGACAACAAAGCTTCAAGTTGGTCAACTTTATTTACGATGCTGCGCGCATTGATATTGAGGAGGGTTAGGGACGCCAGCGCCTGGTCACGCGCATAGCGATATCGTCCTGGCTTTCGTTTTTTTGACAGTTAAACTATATCATTACGGCTTTCGTTCCAAGCAAAGAGCCGGTTATTGATGCGTATACCTTGTCATACGTCAAGTACACCTTGTCTTTGCGGTCTCGATTGTCTTTAGTTCGTGTCCACAGCTTTTTTCGAATGTCGCGGACAGTTTTCGAGCAGTCCTCACTAATAGAATATTCTGAGCCTTTAAGCTTTCTACACTGTTTGAGGATAGCGGTTTTATCCCGATAGTCAAGCAATTTTAAAATTATGGGCCTGTGTTTGGCTTCTTCCTGCTGGGGTACTCGGCCGAGGTGGTGGAAACGTTCAATGCATGATGTATTTTCTTACAAGATATCCTGAAAGATTTCTTTTGTGACTTTTTGCCGCAAAATGTCTTCAGACCCATTTTCTTCCTCTTTTACGCCATAGATAATAAGGTTAGATCGTCGGCTTCTATTGTCTAGTCTCTAGCTCATCGACTTTTCTGGTCATCACCGAGAGTTCGTGTTCTAATTCAGCTATTTTCTGCACGCGGTCGGTCACCTTTTTTTCGAGGCACGGCAGCAAAAACAAGCCAAAATCGCCGCTTCGAAAACATTTTCCGCTGGGTTTTCTCACCTGGACGACAAACAGAAAAGGATTGGCGATCTTCATGCTGGCATTGCCGCCGTACCCACTGCCGAGCGGTCCCTGGGAGGCTCCTTTTATACTGTTCGAACTTGATGCCGGTGTTGATGAAAGCGTCCCGCCGCGAGCACGGCCGAAGAAATCCCCGCTGCACAAGATCAGCTGGCCAGACAAGTCCGCTCTTGCGCAGTTGGAGACGAGAAGCAGTGGCTGTTGCGCATCGCATGTTGTAGATAGCGGCAATCCAAGGGTTGGCGATCTTCATGCTGGCATTGTCGCCGTGCGCACTTGTTGGATATCTGGTCTTCTCCAGGTGAGGTCGCTCTTCTGAGTGTTCTGATGGAGGCGTGCACACCTCCTCGAATGTGAATTCGGAGTCTAGCATTTCGTTGCTCGCGCCCATATAATGGGGAGGTGGGGCGCGCGTATTATCGTTTTGCGTTGCGTATAGTTTTATGAGCGCTCCATGCATTTGTAGTTCCGAGTCCTCGTAATTTTGAATAAGTTTCGTGATCTTCTTGGCTGATTCTGTCTTGTTACTTGGGTCGATTATAGTTTCTGTAGGATAGCGTGCACGTGTGCTTCATGGATAGTGTGCCGTGCCTTTCGTCGCACGCTTGGAGCCACTGTAATCGCGTTAGGTAGTTGCGTGTTTGGCTATTGCTATCTTGACGTTCTGCAGCTTTCTTCTTAGTGCTTTCCTGCGCCGGGGTTTTTTCCATCTCGCTTCGATGCTGCAATACGCGTCCCACATGTGCTGTAGCTTAGAATTAACGTACGGTGCTGGGATCATGGGGTCTATTGGTGCATCCTGTCTTCTTTGCATTTCAAAATGTTCTGCGTCCATTCTCTGATGTTGCTTTCTGTAAGTTCTTTGGTGGTTCTACTTGCGCACATTTCTGTCTGAATAGATCCCAGTTGGTGAGGGGTTTCCTGGGTGGCTCATGTGCCAACCGCTTGGCTTTTAATTCTATTATGTGGGGGTGACTCCGAAAGTTTTGAGAGGAGAACCTCCATTTTCCCGCTACTATTTTGTGTGTTAGGGTTAGGTCCGGGGTTGTGTCCCTTTGCACGGCGTTTCCGATGCGGTACGGGGTTCCTGGCGTATTGTGTATGCAGACCCAAAGTCTGTATTAATTCTTCCAGTTTCCTGACCTTGCTTGTCGTCTTATGGTATCCTCAGGCCTCGTGTGGAACATTAAAATCTCCTGCTATTATCAGGGGTTGG
Source organism: Haemaphysalis longicornis (assembly GCF_048455015.1). Taxonomy (NCBI): domain Eukaryota; kingdom Metazoa; phylum Arthropoda; class Arachnida; order Ixodida; family Ixodidae; genus Haemaphysalis; species Haemaphysalis longicornis. Next base: position 195,699,584 of record NW_027526203.1, on the reverse strand, counting down.
TGTCCGGCTATTCTCAGGGCTTCCAGCAGGAGGGGCTTGAAGCTGTGGGTCGTCTGTTTTGGAGGACTGTAAACGTTGAGCACGTGGAGCGGCTGTTGTCCCTTCTTGACTGGCAATAGAGTGATGGATATGTGCGGTATATTTGTGTTGGTGATTTCGCTAGTGGACGTGCATATTGTCGCGAAGCCGAGGTTTGTCGATGTTGTCTGGTTGTTTTGAGTTCTGTGCCAACCGCCAAGGCTCTTGCTTCCAAGTGTTTTGTGTGAAAACGGTTCGGACGCGGCGATGCCCTGGCCCCTTTTTTTCGGAGAAACGCCTCCGGCGTGTGTGTTTGCCCGTCGGCCGACCAGGAGACGCGGCTGTTACGAGGGCCAGCGACCCAGCTTAGGTTACCGCGCCGCAGTGGCGTCTCCGACCCCCCGTTGCGTCTGCGCGGGCCGCTCTGTGCTCCGAACCCTCGGTCTAGTTCAAACGACCGCCTGTCTTTTCCCCTTTGGAGTTTGTATACAGTACTTTATGCTCAACAGTAATTCTTCTGCCGGAAACGGGCGCCTTCGAGTTTGAACTTTGTGTCTTCCGTGATTGGTTCATTTTTCCTTTAGAAAATGTAGCTGATTGGAGCTAAGAAGAGTCTCGCGGATTGGCTGCGGGGGTGCCTTAATCCCCGCGGTCCGCACGTTCCAGAATACACTTTTTTCCTCAATGCGTCCCCCACCGGACCGCTTGACGCGGATATAACGCGGCTCCGCCGGCTATTGGGGCAGCTGCACCTGCAGGGTAGCCGACTCGAGACCCACTTGCTGCCGGTCGTCGGGGCCAGACGCCGGGAGCCCTTCGCCCACCAACTATGTTTCGTTAAGTACTCTTGATTGCCTGTTTTCTTCTATTTTTATTTAGCAATTGTGACGTTTTGACTCTATGTTTTAAATCTAAGCATCAATCAATAAAACAGTTAACCTTTGAACCTCTGAAACCTTTGAGTGCTTCATCGCCGGACTCATCGTGCAACAGTAGCGGTGTTGGACAAAAGTGATCTCTACAATATGTTTCTGTTGACGAGTGTAGCTAGCTGCGGGTGATCGGGGTGTGTATGCGCTGTGTAGTTGAGAAGTTTGGTGTTGTGTCCTGACTCCTGTAATGCTATGACCTCGGGTTCATCTAGCGTGGACAAGTGGGCTTGCAGCTGGCTTCTCTTAGCTCTGTAGCCCCTGCAGTTCCATTGTCATATGGTGATTTGTCTAGACGTCGACATCTTGCTCGATATCTACATTGGTAGAGGGGTCATACTTGCCTGGTCGGTTGGGTTGCTTGCCGGTGCATTCGCGCTCGTCAGACCATGTAGTTCCGCGCGCAGGGCCGTTATGGATTTTTTTAGGGTGGCGTTGAGTGATCAAAGCATTTCTTGTTTGAGTTCTTCTATGTCTACGCTGCCCTTGTTGTCGTCGGATTTCGGGGTAGTTGCCGGCTTTCTCGTGTTTTTGCGCATAAGTGGTGGTGATGTGGGTACTGTCTCCGCGGCATTGCTGGTTGTCAGCTTCGCTATCTGCGCTTTAAGTTTACTGTTCTCTGCCCTCAGTGGGCGTGTTGTCCGTGACGATGACATTAAGAAAAAACACAAACATATTCTAATGAGCTAAACAACTTATTTAATGTAAGGAACGCAACGTTATACAAATGGTGCTTCTTCGTAGGGGCTTGGATGGCGACTGCTTGCCCGCTTCTCCCGTTGTTCGCCGCTCACGCGGCCGGGCAAAGTTCGGTTTCAAGAGTCCGCCGCGCAGCGAGCATCCCAGAGGCCGCATCCGGTGAAACGTAAACACACCACGTGCTTGAGAGCCGGGGGCCGTAGTTTCGTTCTCTGGGCGTTCTGTGCGCGACACATTCCCCCCCGAAATGACTCCGTCATTTGCGTTTAGCTACATAGTTTGAATGGGTACAGCAGTTGAACGGGTCTTCGGAGAACTGTTCCCTCAGGCAGTCGTACTTCACATCATCGGACCTTTCCGTCACGGCCAGGAAATGTTGTTTCAACCGTTCCCATTTTCCGCATCTGTCTGGGCTGCATTGTTTCGCTCAACAGCACCAAGTCGGCGTGTTTTTGCGGTTTGGGTGTGTTTCCTTGCAACTCAGAGTTCCATAGTTCTCTCAGGTATTCTGTCGCCCATCTCTTCCAGAAATGGTTCAGCATTACATTCCTATGAGACAACATTTGCTCGAATTGTGAAGAAGAAAGTACTGCTATCTCCTGGCGCTGTACATTAGGTAGCGGTGTGAGCCGTCTTCCAGTCAAAAACATGGCTGGAGAAAGTGGTTCAGGTTCATTGGGCTGGCTCTAGACATGTGTTAGGGGGCGCGAATTTAGCATTGCCTCTACTTCGTTCAGCGTTGTGCACAGTTCTTGAAATCCGAGGCTGCTCGTTCCTAGCGTCTTTTTTAGAGCCTCCTCAGTGAGTCCGACCAAGCGCTCATAAAAACCGCGCCACCATGGCGCGCGTTCTACAATGAACTTCCATTGTATGCGAAAGTTGGCGACGAAGTTTTTCACCTCTTCGTTTGTAATGACTGCCCAGTGTGCGGCCAGATCTCTACTTGTCTTCTTGAACGTGAGGGCGTTGTCACTATAAATATTGCTCGGCAATCCTAGTCGATAAATGAATCGACGGAAAGCCAGCAGGAAGGAGGCAGCTCACATGTTACTCACCAACTCGACGTGTATTGCCCGGGTGACATTGCATGTGAAGAGCACGATGTAAGACTTTGTACTCGTTGCTCCTTTGACGAGAAGAGGGCCGGCAAAGTCGACACCGGTCACCTCAAAGGGAGAGGCCCGGGTGATGCGGTCTGTCGGAAGGGGGGGGGCGGTCACTTGGCTTGCTGGCCGCGAATGAAAACGTTGGCACGTTATGCACGTCTTTATAGTTCTCTTAACCAGCTGCCTTGCTCCAATCATCCAGAACCGCTCTCTCACTTGCGTCAGTGTATCCCCGATGCCTCCGTGCAACCCCTGCTGGTGACACTGCAAAGCTAGAAGCTCCGCGACTTCGCTATTCTTGGGTAAGACAGCGGGGTGCTTCTCGTTGTATCCAAGTTGGCGACGCTGCATCCTTCCCTCAACTCTTAAAATGCCAACACTGTCAATCATCAGTGACACATTTCTCAAAGGTGAGTCAAGGGGAATTCGTATTCCTTGGGCGACAAACGCGACTAACCTTGGGAATCCCCCCTTTTGCTCCCGACGTATCCAGTACTCCTCAGGGTCATTCCATGCCAAATGTCCCAGCCGTAAAATCGACCATCACGGATTTGCTCAGTAAACATTGTGGGTCATCCTCGCATGGCCCACAATGCTCCCTGAAAGTGTTTTTGTCCAAAAAAATTTTGTTCTTTTTCTAGCGGCCCTTTTACCTCCAGGGTTTAAAGCAAACTTACGTCTGTGAAAAAAATCATGAAAAAGTAACTTCCCTTACAATGGCCACCATTTTTTGTGAACATCATGTTGGGGCCCTGGGCTGCTCTATGCCGCATTTTTAAAATATGTTTCCATTTCTTTGCTGTGATTACGCCATTCAGAAAATACACGATGTCGAGCATTTTCAAACATTTTTAGCAAATACGAGCACATTCTCTCAGCCAATGAAGCGTTTGTACCTGTATTTGAGCATTGTGGAAAATTGGTAAAAACTATATTTGCACTGAAAAAAGGTGAAATGTGCGAGAAAACGTTTGACAAACCTGGGAAAATCTCCTTTCTGGTCCATATTCACATTGAAATTGCTCATTGTTGTGCTCGTAGTAAAAATATCAAATACAATCCATTCACTAGTACAAATGATCGCAGTTTATTTCAGAAAGTTTAATCAGAACAGTTTTTGTTTTAGCAGAGAAAAAAAAAATTCCATTTGTGCAGCGACACTACTTCACCCCATTGTTCCACAGAGCGTCTTCTCTGCACGGCATGCACCTGCCTGCTATAAAGAGGCGCGAACCAGCGGGTTTGCGCCACAAGAATACCTTTCGCCGCAATGGCATTTGTAGCGTCAGTACAGGGAAAAAGTAATGATTCGCGTGTTAGTGGGAAAAGTACGACGTGGAGCTAGCGGTGGGGCGCCCAATCCATGAGTACGGGTAACTAAATGGCTGGTTGGACATGGACGTGCATTTAAAGAAGCAGGGTATGTTATACGTGGTATCTTTTAAGTATGCCCAAAATTACGAAATAAACAGCGGCGGAGTCATCGAGTTAAGCGAATTTATTTGTATGTGTTAGCGGGAATTGCATAACCTGATGCTTTAAATGCACATCTGACGTCCAGCCGTTGAGTTACTCGTACTCATGGAGTGGGCGCACCACCGCTAGCTCCACGTTGTACTTTTCCCACGAACACGCGAATTATGAGATGCGACGCTCACAGCATCTCTTGTCGGCGGCCCTGTCCTTCCTGCGTGCGTCCGTTGTTGTCCGCGTGCGTCCGTTGTCCGCAGCCACTCTCCCGCTCTCCTCTCCAATAGCGAACACTCTCTCGCGAGGGGCATTGGATTGGATTCGATTGGATTCTATTGGCTTGGCTTGGCTTGGCTTTACTTGGATTGGATTAAAGTGGATTGTGTTGGATTGTGTTGCGTCATAGCCGCGGCAGACGCACTGGCGCCGGCGCGTGCCCAGGTGAGAGCGTGTGCGGCCCAGCGCGCTCTCACTCCGCCGGTGGGCGGCGCTGCGCGCGGTGCTGCGCATGTGCATTACTCTCTCTCTCCGCGGTTTCCTCTCCTTCGGGCGCGCTGCGCATATATAGTGCCTAGAATATAACCGGTGTGCCGCTCTCCGGCGGCCTTTCGGTCGACGGTTGCTCTCCGCTTGCGCTTAAACCCCCTCAGCGTCGCATCACACCAGGGTTCCCGCGAGGGGAGGTGGGCGTAATTTTTCCTCTTTCCTGTACTGACGCTACAAATGCCATTGCGGCGAAAGGTATTCTTGTAGCGCGAAGCCGCTGGCTCGCGCCTCCTTCATGCAGGCAGGTGCATGCCGTGCAGAGAAGACGCTCTGTGGAACAACGGGGTGAAGTAGTGCCACTGTACAAATTGAAAAAAAAAATCTGCTAAAACGAAAACTGGTCTGATTAAACTTTCTGAAATTAACGGCGATCATTTGTACTAGTGAATGGCTTGTATTTGATATTTTTACTACGAGCACAACAATGTGCAATTTCAATGTGAATATGGGCCATGAGGGAGATTTTCCCATGCTAGGCAATTGTTTTCTCGCACATTTCACCTTTTTTCAGTGTAAATATAGTTTTTACCAATTTTCCACAATGCTGAGATACAAGTACAAATGCTTCATTGCCTGAGACAATGCGCTCGTATTTGCTAAAAATGTTTGAAAATTCTCGATATTGTGTATATTCTGAATGGCATAATCACAGCAAAGAAAAGGAAACATATTTTAAAAATGCGGCCTAGAGTAGCCCAGGGCCTCAACATAATTTTCATAAAAAATGGTGGCCACTGTAAGAGAAGTTACGTTTTAATGAATTTTTTCAGAGACGTAAGTTTGCTATAAACACTGGAGGTAAAAGGGCCGCTAGAAAAAGAACAACATTTTTTTGGACAAAAACACTTTCAGGGAGCATTGTGGGCCATGCGAGGATGAGCCACAAATTTTACTGAGCAAATCCGTAATGGTCGATTTTACGGCTGGGACGTTTGGCATGGAATGACCCCAGCCTGATTCAACTCGTCGGCTGTGAGGGTTCCCAATTCGGTGCTTTGTCGTTAAGTTCTAGTGATGAACCGAAAAACCCATGCCGTGACTCTGATTAGCTTCGAGAATTTCCCGTAGTGATCCAAATCGATCACAGCCGACTCAGCAGTTGGCGATGTCGTCGCTGACAATGACCTAGTTTCCTTCCTTTCCTCAAGTTCAATTTCACTGAATGTCGCCTCCGGAACCACTGGGGGCCAGTCCGACTCTGTGCGACAGATCCACGGTGCTCCGTTCCACCATAGCACGTTAGTGGCCAGTTGTGCGGCTGGGATCCCGCGTGTTCGAAGATCCGCTGGAGTTTCCTTTCCCCGACAATGTCTCCATATGAACTTGTCCGTGAGGTGCTGAATTTCGGTGACTGTTGCGTACGAACTGCTGCCAGTGGTTGAATTTCCGTGGATCCAGTGAAGCGCGATTGTTGAATCCGACCACAGGTAGACGTTGGAAGGCTGTTCCTCGAGGGTTTTGAAAATTTAGCGACACAATCGAGCAGCAAGCAGGCATGCTATTAGTTCAAGTATCGCCAGTGTAATTTCCTTGACTGACGCCACCCTTGACTTGGTTATCAGGATTGTCGAGCTTGTACCGTTTTCACCCTCGACGGTGAGATATACGCGACCGCTCCGTATGCCAGTAGACTGGCATCGGCGAAAATGTGAAGGCAGTCTGTCCTCCCTCCGTTTGCTTGCGACCCGTAGTACCGTGGTACTTGAACCTCGGAAAGATGTTGGAGTCCGTCTAGCCACTCCGTCCAGGCCGCCGCGATATCGTCAGGTAACGTGTCGTCCCAGTCTATGTTCCTCCGCCACAACTGTTGAAATAGGATCTTGGCCGGCACGATGAAAGGAGAAAGCCACCCCAGTGGGTCATATATCCGCGCCATTGTTTGCAGCATGGACCGTTTTGTGGGTGGTTCTACGTTGCGAAGACGATACATGCATGGAGAGAACGTTAACTCGTCAGCACATGGGTCCCACGTAAGTCCCAAAACCTTCAGTACTCCCGACGGATAGCCGAGATGAATGGCGGTCCGGGAGCCACGCTGTAATTGCTGGCGTAGCATTTCGCTGTTGGACGACCATTTGTGCAGTTCCATTTTCGCAGCTTCAAACATTTCGGTCGCATCGTTGTAGAGCTTCATTGCTGCTTCCCCGCTTTCAGCCCCCGTTAACAAGTCATCCACGTAAAGACTGTTCTTGATCCGACTCGCAGTTGGAGGGTACCGTTCTTCGCATTTCCCCAAGTGGTGTTGAAGCGTTGCGGAAAGCAGAAATGGGCTAGCCGTCATTAATAATAATAATAACAAGCCTTTATTCGCATCACGTACATAAAGCATACATGACACTGGAGGCCCACGGAAAAAGCTGTCATAAAGGCAGCTTGACAAGGCCGCAGACCCCCGCATTTGCAGCTTTAGGCAGTGGTCAATCATAAACTTGAACATAAAAAGTAAACGATATAAAACGCACTCCAATGAAAATTGGGCGGACATAAAGCGAAGCAACACATTCAAATTTACTGGTATGGCATTACAAAACTCTGCAATACAAGCCACATGTAACGAAACAGCATGACACACATATACATAACATCATATCAAACAGTTCACAACAAATTAGGCCGGTTACAAAGCTAGGTGCGCAAATGTTTCTTTCAAAAAGGCACTTTCATTCTGACGACAGTCATACAGTTAACAGTTGTGCAGCAAGAGGTGCATACATATAGTAGCAAAAAGATAGGTTTGGTGAGACGGTTTTTCTGTTTTCGTTTTTCAGTTGCCAAAGTACTCGCGAAATTTCCTGAACACAATTTTTTCGGGTTTAATGTTTCGCCGAAGCAGTGTATTAAGCACTCTTGGCAGCCTGTTTTTTAACATTTGTAGTCCGTATGTTGTCCTACATGTGTCAACTTTCCATCTCTCGAAATGTCGCATGCTATATGAGGTAGAGTGTTCTTTTAGGTTTGCTAGCTGGCCCAAAAACCCGGTATTATTTTTCAGGTCTTGTTTATACTGTTTGCATAGGCGGTAATCATAAGTCCTAGTAACAGGCAATACATTATAGGTGTAAAATAATGGTGCAGAAGGGAAGTGCACCGGGACATTGGCGACAGCGCACAAAAACCGTTTTTTGGAGAATGTGCAACTTTTGTAGATTTGTCTGTGTCGTTGAGTCCCAGGTTAAATGGCAATAGTTGAGCCTAGAACAGAATAAGGTATTGTATAGTAACATCATTACATTACGTGGCAGAAAACTTGCGTTTCTGTATACGAGTCCGACTGTTTGTGAGAGTGACTTTGCCAAGCCGTTTATTTGCTCGTCCCAGGACATGGTCTCGTGAAAGATAACACCTAATGTTTTTATGAAGGGAACTATTTCAACTGGGTCTGATTTCAGAAAGAGACTTTGCTTTATTGTTATGTTTTTATTTCGAGCGTGAAATAGTACTGCCTTGGTTTTCTGTACATTTATTTTTAGCAGGTTTTCTTGTGTCCACTTTTCAAGTTTGACGAGGGTTTCGTTGGCGTGAATAATAACTTGATCAGTTTCTTTTGCTGACAAGAACATGCTCGTGTCGTCTGCGTAGATCACGAATTTTATTTCTCGAGCTATACTGGTGATATAATTTGTGTATAAATTAAAAAGAAAAGGCCTAGAATGCTACCCTGCGGCACGCCACAGGAAACTGCTAAAGGATCAGAGTAAAAGCCCTCTATATCTACAATTTGTTTCCTATATTGTAACTATGAGCGAATTAATGAGGCAGCCTGGCCACACCCCGAAAACCATATTTCTCCAGCTTTCTGATGATGAGGTCATGATTAATATGGTCAAAGGCCCTTGAAAAATCAACAAATATGCATGCCTCATATGTTATTTACTTTTTCGGTGTTGTCTAAAATGTACTCTTTCTGCGTAAGTGCGGACTCAGTGCTAAAACCTCTACGGAAACCATACTGGCTATCAGTTATGATGTTATGTTTCCCTTCAAATTTCGAAAAACGCCTGAGAATAATTTTTTTGATGCTTTTCATAACACTGGTAGCATGGAAATAGGTCGGTAGTTTCCCATGTCGCTCTTGTCACCTTTCTTATACAGTAGTTTTACAGGAGCAACTTGCATTTGGTATGGAAATACAGCTTGTTCAAGGCATAAATTGAATACGTAGCTTAAGCACGGTGCAAGGTAAGAAATGACGTGTTTCATAGGTTTAACTTGAATTCCGTCAATATCGATAGCACTGCTATTATTTAGGCTTTTTACTACCTCTACAACTGCGGCCTCGCTGACAGGACCGAGAAAAACTGAGCTGCTGTTGTAATACACATTATGTAGGTCATTATTTATGGTCAATTGGTTAGCGTTGTTCACAATATGGCTATTAAAAGCATTGGCTAATGCTTTGCCTGATCACTTGATGCCATTATTCTTTATTTCCTGCAGTGGCTCTGTGCTAACGTTATAGTTTAACAATGAGTTCAGATTTTTCCATAGAGCACTCGTACATTTGGATGAAGAAAATAAATTATTGAAATACTGTTTCCGCGCTTTTTTTATCTCCTTGTCTAAGCGATTACGGAATGTTTGAAACTTTTTCAGTGCGCCTGGATCTTTGCTCTTGACGAAATTACTGTACATTGTATTTTTCTCCTGTATTTTCGCTGCTAGATCGGGGCTTATCCAGGGTTTACGGATGTTTCTGTTTTGTTTTACCTGTACTAAAGGAAAACAATCTGCATATATGGGTTTGAGGATATTATATAGCTCTCCGTAAGCTTCGCAAGCATCCACTTTTTTGTACACACTGCCCCTTGATACTGTGGAAATTTTTTCTACAAATGTCGAAAGGTTTTGTGGTGTAACACGCTGTAATACAGTTGCAGGTAAAATTTTGTTTGTGTTGACTTTTTTTGGCACAGCACAAAAAATGGGCAAATGATCGATCAACTGAGCCATAATAACGCCTGCTCTTAGCCTCTCTGGTGTCATATTTATAACAAAAATGTCGATTAGTGTCGACGTACTTTGTGTCACTCTGGTGGGAAGATTAATGACATTTGAAAGACCATTTGCGGTTAAGAGAACATCTAGTTGAACTTTTGAGGAATCATTACTTAGCATGTTTATATCCACGTCTCCACCAAATATGAGACCAAAGTGAGAGTTGTTTATGAATGCGAACAAATCTTTTAAGTATTCTAAACACTGTGTCACCGACCCATTTGGAGGTCGATAGCCAACCGCAAGAATGTTTTGTAGCTTAACCGACATAAGCTCGAAGTCACTTGTGGATATAGTAGCAGTAGTAGTATAAACGTTTATTTGCCACAAATGGTAAAGGAGCGGAGGATGATCTCCTGCGTTGGTCTTGAGGTGATCGCCCCCTTTGGTTGGCGTCCCTAGTCCGGGATGCCATGGCCTGCCGCAGCACGAAGAGCCCGGTTCACCAGACCACGCTGGTTCTCCAGGACCGCGCTGGTCAGCACGGCCTCCCACTGCTCCGGTGATGGCGCCAGGACCTCCGGTAGTTCCTTGACGCCCTTACACTCCCACACCATGTGGTATAGGGTGTTGGGCGTTCCGCTGCAGAACTGGCATTCGAAGCTGTATAATGTGGGGTACATCATATGCAATTGTGTGGCATGTGGGAAGGAATTTGTCTGAAGTCTTCGTAGTTGTATTGATTCTTCTCTGGTGAGCTTTGGATGTGGAGGTGGGTATTTCCTTCTTGTAAGCCTGAGGTGTTCCAAGATGTCTTTGCTTCGTTCGGCGATGGGATGGCTGTGTGGCATCCCGGGCAAGACGTGTGTTCCCGTCAAGCCAACTACTGCCCGGAGTGAGAGGTCTCGGGCTACGACGTCGGCCGCTGCGTTACCTTCTAGGGACTCGTGCCCCGGTGTCCACACGATGTATATGTCTATTGGGTTTCGGCGTGCTTGGAAAGCCTCGGATAATATTCGAAGCGCCGTTTTAGAAATTCGTCCTTTTTGGTAATTCCTGCAGGCTGCTTGCGAGTCCGTGAGCACTGTGATTCGCTCTTTGGTTTCCGGTGCTGTGGTGATGGCAAGCGCAACCGCTGCCTCCTCCGCCGAGTCCGTGTCTCCCATCTTGATTGTTGCCGATTATAGGTGAGAACTTTTGAAGTCTACAACGCTTATTGTATGGGCTCGTTTATTTATTTGGCTTGGATACACTGCCGCATCGACGTATCTTGAGTTTTGATCGTTTCTGTAGGATATGTGGAGTGCTTTCGCTCTGGCTTCGCGACGCTTCTTGTGGTAGACGGGGTGCATGTTTCGTGGGATGCTTGCCACTTCGATGTGCGTCCTTAAATCGAGGGGAATGCGTTGTTTTTGGTTTTCTGTTTCTATTGGGCCCTGATAGTTTAGGCGGCACAAGGTAGCTCTGCCCATTTTTTGTAAGATTGAGCCGTTCCAGTTGGCTTGCCCGGTGCGCTTCTGTCAGTTCGTCCCACGTATTATGCACGCCTAGTTGCAGGAGTTTTTCGGTTGGGGTTTTGGCCGGTAATCCAAGCGCCATCTTGTATGTTTGTCGAATTAAAACGTTTAATTTTTCTTTTTCTGCTGTTTTCAGTCCTAGATAGGGGGTTCCGTAGGTGATTCGACTTATGATTAGTGCCTGGATCATTCTTATTGTGTCTTCTTCTTTTAACCCTTGTTTTTTGCTGGTCACTCTTTTGATCAGGTGGGTGACCTGGGAGAGGGTAGACTAATTTTTGGAGAGTGGCTGATCCCGCGCCGTCCTTTTGGAAGACAAGTCCCAAGACTCTCAGCGTGTCCACCTTCGGGATGACGACCCCATGAAGCGTCACTTCGTGGTCGAGGGACTCCGGTGGTGGTCGTCCTCTTGTCCGTTTCTTTAGTATTAGAAGTGCTGATTTCTCCGGAGCTAGGGAAAAGCCACAATTCCTGAGGTATTGTTCCGTGTGGTTTACTGCTTCCTTTAGTGTATCCTTTTGTGTGCCGGTTGACCCTGTCGTCGTCCAGAAAGTAATATCATCCGCATAGATAGCGTGTCGAAGCCCTGGGATAGTTTTTAGTGATTCTGGTAATTTGATCATTGCGAGATTGAATAATAGAGGCGAGATCACTGAGCCTTGGGGTGTTCCTTTTGCTGGTACGTCGAATTTTTCGCTTTGTAGGGTTCCCAGGCTTACAGTTGCCGTCCGTGAGGATAGAAAGTCCCTTACATAGTTATAGGCTTTCTCTCCACATTGAGTTTCCTGGAGATTTCCGAGTATGGCTGCATGCGACACATTGTCAAACACTCCCTTGACGTCTAGGGTAAGAATGGCGCTTTTTTGCGTGGTACTCAGGTTGTCAATCACTTCTTCTTTAATTTGTAAAAGGATATCCTGGGTTGACAAGTGGGGGCGAAAGCCATACATGGTGTCCGGAAATCCCCCTATGTGTTCTGGTGATTCTTCGATATGGCAGGTGAGTCTATTGAGAACCATGTGTTCCATTAGTTTACCCAAGCACGACGTCAGTGATATTGGTCTGAGGTTAGATATTTCGACGGGTTTGTTTCGTTTCGGTATCATTGTGACGTCGGCATGTTTCCAACTGGCCGGCAGCCGGCCTTGCTCCCATACATCGTTGATTTGTTTTAGTATTTTGTTCTGCATATCTTCGTTTGTATTACGCAGTAATTTGTTCTTCACCTTATCACTTCCCGGGGTGGTGTTTCTTGCGAGTTTGGCCAGAGCGGCGTCCAGCTCACACCTGGCGAATGGTCTGTCTAACTCGGGGTTGGGGGTCCCTCTGTACTCCAGATTGGTAACGGTGGGTGGCGCGGACGTGGTGCTATTATTTCCAAGGAACTTTTCTTTCGTCGCTTGGAGGACGTCCCTTTCCGTCCCTGGGAAATTGTGAATAAGGCGTGCGACGTGTTTTCTGGTAGATGATTTAGATTCGTTATTTTGAGGCATGAGGGATCTCAGGATATTCCAAGTGCCCCTTGTAGTAAGAGTCCCTTGTAGCCTGTCACATAGTTGATTCCAGTTCTGTCGAGCCAATTGATTTGCGTATTCTTCCGCTTGCTTTGTTAGATTTGCAATACGGAGTTTTAGCTTCCTATTGCACTTTTGTTTCTTCCACCTCCGGCTGAGGCTGTGACGGGCCTCCCAGATGTGCAGAAGGTGAGGGTCCACTGCCGGATTATCTATTGTCAGTTAAATTTCTTTTGTGTATTCGTTGGCCCTTTCCACCAGGCTTTTTGTCCACTTTTCTAGGTCATCCAAAGAATTTTCCTCGTCATCTTCTTCTTCCTCTCTGAAGGCCTTCCAATCCCTGATTCTTGCTTTGCCCACTTTGGTGGGTGTTCGGTTGTGGGGATGGTTGAGGCTCAGTTGGACTATGTGGTGGTCACTGCCCAGTGTTTCATCTAGCCTTTCCCATTCTACATGTGGTATTCCCCTGGAGAAGGCGAGATCAGGGCTGGTGTCTTTCGACACGCTATTGCCGATCCTGGTGGGGTGTTGTGTGTCGTTCCACAGGGTGAGGCGGTATTGTTGGGCCACATTGTGGACTTCAGCCCCTTTCTTTAGAGTTCGGGTATATCCCCATGCTACGTGGGGTGCACTGAAGTCCCCAACCATTATAAGTTTATGGCATTTTGTCACTTTTAAGACGGATCGAATTAGGTTGTCAAGGTCCCCTAGTTTGTCCGAGGGTGGGCTGTATATATTCAATATAAACAGGCTCTTCTGATTTTTCTTTGGAGGCAAAATTTCAACAACAGTGTTTTCAATCCTATGTTGGACGGAATGCTGCTGCGTCGTTAGATATTTCGAAGTTAGGATGGCTGTGCGGGTCCTGCCTTCTGCTATGTGCGTTTCGTATCCCCGCAATGTTAATGAATCTGTCCCTGTCTCGTGGATATACAAAAATTTTCTAGTAGCTCGCACGTGAATTATTTTTTATCAAAAGGCATACTCCACCACTGCGACCAGTAGCCCGATTCACATAAAATGTCTGGTAGGAAGGTAAACGATAAACATTTGTTGCATCTGTACTCCATGTTTCTGAGAGCATTATCACGTCAAATATGTTTACAAGCTGCTCAAAAAGGACCCTAAGCTCAGATTCTTTACGAATTACCATCCGTATGTTTAAGTGAAAACATTTTAGGGATTTCGTATATGCTTGTCCAAGGTAATTTTAAGGTTGTGTGGCAGTATGTAACATTCATCATCGGTGCCTGCCATGGTTATCAGTATGTAATCTAGGAAATTGACGTGTTTATCCGAAAGGTACACGGGTCATGCGTCAAGTCGCAATCGGTGGAAGTGTTTAACCCGGTTTTTGTGTTGTTTGAAACCACAGAAAACGCAACGCGCCTCTGTCCACCGGTCTTATTCTAACCTGGAGAAATGCTTGTTCAATATTCGCAACCAGCGCGACTCGGTGTCTTCGGAAGTTGAGCAGTAGACCGACTAAATCGGCGGTCAGGTTCGGCCCGCTTTCCAAGTTGTCGTTGAGTGATGTTTCTGAATTATTGTGCGATGATGCGTCAAAAACCACCCGAAGCTTGTGGGAGTCACGTACAACAACCTGATGTGGCATATAGTAAAGGGCATTGGCTTCACTCATGCTGTCTTCGACAAGTTGTGCTATTCCCAGGCGGTCGTAGTCTCTGACCACTGCGTCGTAATCCTGACACAAGTCTGGGGAGTTTTAAAGGCGCCTTGCCAAGTGCTGTGCGCTTCAATGTTATCTGTTTATTGTGGTGTAGCGTCGTTATTGGCTTCCAAGGGAGCGCCACCTCGTAACGTCCATCCACTCGTTTGACGGTCTCCTCGAAAAATTCGAGGGTGGAATGTGAGCTCTTCTTTTCCTCGATGTCATTCACTCCAATTGATTCCAGTGGCCAGAACTTGGTCAGCACGTCAGCCGCATTTCTTTCAATGACAGACGTTCGCAGCGCGATTGTTTGCGTGCACTGGGAGGACGCATAACTCCCCTCCACAGGTCCTTGAATACTCCAGCCGACCGCCGTCTCCACTGCCCTTAGCTTTCCTTCGAGCTTAGTGGTCCGGCCCGTTGTGAGCTGCCAGAAGTGATCTGACCCGATGAGCAGCTCGATACATTCTGGGCCACTGACGTCAGCCACATCGTAGCCGAGGGCCGGAGGTGGTCGGTCCACATACTTGGTGGTGAAAGGAGAATTTGGTCACAAATTACATCGGTCTCCAGAGCATCTAACTCAAGTTCTTTTCGATCTTTGGTTTGCAGCTTCACAGCCACTCTCTTATACAGTCTCTCATATTGGTGACCTCCGAAGACACCCACTGTAAGCTTCTCGCTTCCGAGCAATTTGCATCCCAATTTCCTCAACGTAGCCGATGTTATGTAAGAGCGTTGACTACCACCGTAAAATAGGATTCGCACCTGCAGAGGCTCATGAGCTCTGGAAGCCTCTCCGCAACACCAAGCTGTAGCAGTTTGGAGCAAAACCGTCGGTTTGGGGAAGGTTTCACTTTCTGTGACGGCAGCCTCAAGAGTCACGTGCCCATTTGCGACGGGGTTGCTCGTTTCTCTTGCATTCGCCCTTGCTTACGTCGGATCGCACATAGTGCTAGCATGTCTTTTCTCACACTTGGTACAGCGGACGTTTGCCCTGCATGCGCGGGCCTGATGACCTTTCTTCGTGCACCTGAAGCATCTTCCCTCGGACTGCAAAAGCCTTTTCTTTTCTTCTATTGTTTTTGTTCCTCCGTAGTGTTACGTCGTTAGTTTTACAGAAGAAACGCGATTCTTGAGTTGCGTTTTGGTGTAGCATTGCAGATGATGGAGCATGCTTTTGTTGGTCTTTTGCGTGCGATTTGGAGCCTCCTTTGGTGTTGTGCCTCGTAGGCGCTTGCACGTCCATGCATTGCAGTTAAGCAAGGTTTTCGCGGCTTCCCACTTCAACTCGCAGGAATGATAAGAGCCTCGAAAACGTGCAAACGGTACTTTTCTCTTCTCCATCCGTCGTTGGCGATGAACCGTCTGGGTTTGGCTGTGGTTCGGAGGCTGTGGTTTGCGGCGGAAGTCCAGCAAAATGTCTCTCGGAATCGCTGTCTGCAAGACGGGAAGCAACATACGGCGAATGTGTCGAGTTTTCGGCCGAGGGTCTCGAGTCCCATAATATGCGCTGACACAGTGTCGTACAGACGACGAAGTACACGCACATTGTCCGAGGCGCGCACAGGCTGTATGTCGATGAGCTTCTTCATGTGCTCCTGAATTAGGAGCTCTTCGTTGCCGAAGCGTTGTTTCAGAAGCTGCGTTGCGTCAGTGTAGAAACGGGACGTGGCCGTCAGACCGGTCAGCACGGCAGCTGCGTCACCTGTCAGTGATGCTTTCAGGTAGTGGAACTTGTCCAGTGTGGAGAGATGCTCGTTTTTGTCCACCATCTGCTCGAACAGATCCCAGGACTGCCACTCATGCCGCCGTCCGCTATACTTGCCCAGCTCGATTCTTGGTAATTTTGCGTTAATCCGTTGTGACGTCGTTGGTTGAGATCCTTCACTGTTCGTTGGTCCGGTTGCTTGAGTTGTCGTTGTTTGGTCTAGAGAGTCTTGCCTTGGGTCGCCGTTAATCTGCTGCTCCAGCCGTGCCAAGCATTGGACGATGCGGTCCTTGTATTCCAATACTTGGCTGTATACTTCCTCCAGGTCGTCCTGCAGAAATGAGGGGCTCGATCTCGTTGTTGACAGTGTCGAGCTCCTTTTGAATAGATGTCAAGCGTGCATGTAGCCCTCTCGCCTCGTTCTGTGCGCGGCTACCTTGCAGGCCTTGCTGACATTCGTTGATGAGGCGTGTGGCCTGGGACCGGGGAACAGTGCGTTTCTTGCGCCCGCGTTCCCTCTGCACCAAAGAGCACCGCAGTTCCTTCATCAGCTCACCCGAAGCACATCACACGGTCGTTGTCGAGACGTTAGGGCGTGGTGTCGTTGATGTAAAGTCCACAGCAAGATGAGTCCCGGGTTTCAGCACAAGAACGTTGCTTGGTTGGTACCTTCGGCGTCTCGTTCTTGATGTGTGGTTGTCGACGCCTTGGTTAGAAGCGGCGGGGGCAATCCGCCGCTCCCGTTGGGTGCGCCTCTCAGCACAGGATGCAGTTCGGTTTGCACGGGTGCTGTTCCGGGGATTTCGCTAGGCCGCATGCGGGGCATTTTTGGGTTGGTGGTTGATTGGCGCAGGCGTCTTTTCGATGGCCCGGCTGCCAACAGTTGAAGCACGCCTCTGATTTTCTCTTGAACGGGTGGCAGCGGAGGGTGGCCGCCCTGTAGCGGAAAATACCGCGCTCTCGAGTGGCCGTTGACTGCAGCGGCGGTTGCCTCATCGCATCTCCGGCCCTGCAACAGTGTTTTTGTTTGTGTGTGTTTTGACGCTGGCGTCCATTGGACCGCTCCTTTCCCTCCCTTTTTCCAGCGCAGCTGCGCCGGCTCGTACCACGGGACCTATGAAAAATGTTTTTTATATATATTTGTTCTTTTTAGGTGCCGTGTGCGGGAAGACTGTGGTCCGTTGGGACTGCCACTGGATATATATTATTTTCGCTTTGGCCGAGTTAGTTCTTATCGCGCTCTCGATTGAGAGCGTTGCTCTGCCCGTTCGACTGCCATGCTGTAAGCACGCCAGGGCGCGCGCTCCTCTTGTACCACCGCTACTTTCTTCCCGCCATGCTTTAATGTAAACAAGTGAAGATTTGCTCTCGGCTTTTCGTCCTTTGAAACGGCGGCAACTCCCCTTAAAGCCCATCGTCACCCACGCTACAACGGCATCGACGGAGGTCGGTCCTGCGACGTCTTCGCTAATGCAACAACACCTACTAAAGCAAAACTTTCTACCTGTACCAGCCAGCGATGCCTTCGCGGGGTGCGGGAAAAGAAACTCCTAACGCGGCTGAAGAGGGGGAGGGTGGTTTTCACTCATTGAGCACAGTGTAGATGGCGCGGCGAACGCGCGCTATTACCCAGCGTTCCCTGCGCGCCGGCGGGCGTGACGGCTCGAACCATTCCGTCGACTTTGTCGACTGCTTTAGCGACGGTTCTTTTGGCCTGTTTTGGTGCAGCTTCGCGTCCATTGCGCGCTTCCTTCGCATGGCTTGATAAACTTGTTCGACAGCACCTCCTGGGTAAACCGGACCCAACGGAATTAAGTGGTCGTACGGCAAAGATACGCTAAGGGCCGTATTCTGAGTCCCTCCTCCACTCCATTTGCTCCCTCCACTAGGGTGAGGGGAGGATTGCGCAGTGCTTATGCATTACGCTTATGCAGTGCTTACGCAGTGCTCGAGCCTCCTCCACTGGAGGCTCGAGTGGAGGAGGGACTCAGAACACCAGGGTAAGTATTGGTTTGCAGGGCGGGAAAACAAAATGCAGAGACCACGTACAGACATCTGGCCGCTAGAAAAACGCTACCTTTTGCGCACCGCTTGCCAAGAATGGAACTCAGTTTTCTAAATTGGTAAATACCAATTCGGTTGTGTTTTAATAGGTATTGCAAAAGGCGAAAGGAGCAACTGGTTTTCATAAATAGCGATTATAAGAGTTCCCACAGCTTTCCCGCAATGCTCAAACTTGCTAAACTACCTATAGTTTAAATCGGTATAAAGGGGAATCACTAATCGGTGTCTGCGCTTGTGTCGCGCGGTGGTGTAGCCCCGAGCTAGAACATCAGGTTCCGCTGTCTCACCCTCCGAAAGACGTTCCTCTCCGTTTTCTTTCTGCCGACCCACGGCTGGGCCACAGCGACGGCGTGCGCCGCTCTAGCCCGGCCGCGGCCGACGCTGCTGCTGCGTTCGGGACGCCGCCCCCGCGAATTCCAGGTAACGGCTGGCCGAATCTCTGGTTTCGCTCTTTCTAGAGCCACGTGTGTGAATTCAAGTGACGTCGCATGGGCAATTGTTGTGGGTGTCGTTTAAAGGTTTGCTTTCCAACCGCCTTCGCAGCGCGGATTGGAGCCAATTGTTTTATTCCGCCAGTAGGATACTGATTTAAATGAACATCCGGCCGGCGGGACGACATGGCAAGCAAAATCCTTCCGCTCATCAGCCTCATAGAAATGTCGTCCCACAAGCGGATGAAAGACAAAAGAAAATGATACCCAAAAACTAAGGCGCCAGATCGAGGCGTCCGCTGCGGCCTTGATAAAAGTGAAACACGGACTGGGAGGGCGGGGGGGGGGGGGAAGAGGGGGGGGCGGGAGCGATACTTTGCGGCAAAGCTGCTCGCGCGTCGACGTTTACTCTCTGGGACCGACAAAAGCGCCGAGCAGCAGGCCACTTACCCTTGTTTGACTTGATCTCACTCGTGAACACGCTGTGTAAGTGTTCATGAAATTTTGAGGGGCGTAAAAAAAAGCACGTTTTTCTCGTGTTTTCTGTTCAGAAAGATATGAAAAAATAAAAAAAAGACGATTCTGAACAGATCTATATTAAAAAAAAAAAACTCGATATAATTGTTAAGGTGAAAGCGTTAAAGGTCTCATTAAACGCGAAAAGTGACCATATACTTGCCGGTGACTACACCAATGAAACCAAATTACGGCCGTTGTAAAAAAAAATAACTAAATGAAACATACTTATTTGTGTTCGAATTGGATTTGTTTCGGGTCGCCAGAGCCGCAGCCAAGTGCGCTAACTATATTGGCCCCGAGGACATACCGTGGCGCCACCTACGAATGACGTCACTTGTTGGACGCCGGGTCGGGTTGTCGTCTGCTACAACCCATTTCCTGGGCGTATGCGGCCGCGGCGTGCGTGCGTGTGTGTGTGTGTGTGTGTGTGTGTGTGTGTGTGTGTGTGTGTGTGTGTGTGTGTGTGTGCGCGCGCGTGCGCGTGTGCGTGCGTGCGTGCGCGCGTGCGCGCGTGTGTGCGTGTGTGTGTGTGTGTGTCCACCGTACCCCCCCCCCCCCCGCTTGTTGTGGGTTTGATGCAAATTACCCAAAAAGTTGTCTGCAACCCGAATAATCCGGGCGAGCAATCAGCGACCCGCACCTCGTACGCAGCCAGCTAACGCCAATGACGATGCAACTGATGCCGAGAAAAGTACACTGTAAATTCATTATGAAATACTTGCGACGTGACATTTGCGAGACTGTGTGTGCAAGGAAACACCTTGTAACAGTGACAGAAGCGCGTCGCGCAGTTGTGATCTCACCGCACCTACTGCTTGCCTTGACTGGTAAATGAATGACTACGTGAGAAGGGTGATCGGATTGCTTCGCCGCGCATGCTTAAAAGTACTGCTATGATGCGCAGTTTGGCTTAAGCAGTGCCTATTACCCCTACAATGTTTTTCATAGTTATTCCCGGATTTCATTAACGATCACTGCCGTAGTCTGTACTCTGCACGGATATGTTTACTTTTCGCGACAACTTGTCCGCAATGTATATAAATGGTATACGAACGCGAGTTTTCAACGCCTGCGAGCGGGTTTGGACGTGGCTATATTCAGTTTTCATTAGGACTTCGGCGTGGGAATGTATAATTGTAACGTGGGCTCTTTTATGTTTACAGTGAGCCTGCCTTCCTCTAGCATCAATGAAACTAACGATTGCTCACAGAAGGCGAGGCTGTGTACGAGGCGAAACACGTAGTTAATGAATTAGGGTAACTGGGAGTTATAAAATAGGAGAACCGGCGTTGGGGGCCCCCCAAAAGTGATGGGGGAACCCAAACGCAACACGCGCACGCGCGACGAAAGGGTATTCTCGAACCGCTCGCCGCCGGCTTCGGATCCACGTAATCGAATGTTGGGAACTTTAGGCTTAACGTCGCGGCAGATATTTCTTCGCCGCTATCGTTACAGTTGCGAATGAGAGTCCCTAATACAACTTTTCACTTCACTGTCACCCTCTTTCTTGTATGTGTAACTTTGTATCCGCGTTAAGCGATCGATGATCAGATCAAGAACCTGCCACGGCCTCGGCCGATGCTTGCGCGCAGGCACATTACCTTCGGCCGCTCGCCGCACCGCGCGTGAACGGGCCGGCGGTGCCGGGACCGACCTTCGGGGACGGTCGGCGTAGATCGCGGCAGATATTTGAGCATCGCTTTGAAAACCACAGCTGATGACACTACCCAGCACAATTTTTCACCTGTCTAACATCCACATTCGCCGCTGTCGAATTACTTTTCCACAACTAGCGTGATTTTAAAAAGCGGCGACAAATTGTTGCTGCCGCGACCTGCGTCGGTTCGAGCTACTCCGTCGGCCGTGCGGGCAGGCACGGCGGTGTGTGCGCGGAGCGTTTCTGCGAGCAGTAAACGCTTCACGAATTCTTGCTTTACACGTTTGTTTCAAACAAGGGAAATCTTGAAACGTAGCTTGGCAATCATCGTAGTCTGCATTGTTGATCGGGGAAACGAGCAGCAGCTTACGCTTCGGTCGCACACGTACGCCACCATGTTCAAGTTGTTTGCGGACCCGCCGCGGTGGCTCAGTGGCTAAGGCGTTGCGCTGCTGAGCACGAGGTCGCGGGTTCGATTCCCGGCCGCGGCGGCCGCTTTTCTGGTGGAGGCGAAAAGAAAAAACGCCCGTGTGTACGAGATTTCGGCGCAGGTTAAAGATCCCCAGGTGGTCAAAATTAATCCGGAGCCCTCCACTACGGCGCGCCTCATCGCCTGCGTTGCGTCGGCGCGTTAAACCGGACAATAAATCAATCAAGTTGTTTGCGGAGAATGTACCACAGTTGATACGGTTATAAAATCCCCATGACGTACAAATGCGCTTGACGCACTGAGAATTAACTTCAAACTACGGAAATTAACACGAAAATACTTTTAGACCGCGCGTCCTAAGCTGAGTGTCACGCGCTGCAAGCCAACTGTGCAGCAAGGTAGGAACGGGGATCCTACAAGTGACGTCAAAACGATCGCAGCGCCAGCCTCTCCAGTGGTGGGCCTCGCGGCCAATACTAAGTCCATAAAATCACAGACACGGCTCATGCCATGTTCAAAATATTCCCAGTAACGCACTACTTGCGCCGCGCTGAGCAACATATGCTGCGGTGATGAGGCGCAGCAGCGACATGAGGCGCAACAGCGAAAAAATGGAAGCTAAAACGTCGTTAGAGATGTACAGGGCTGAGAAAATGGACATCAGAAAGGAAAATTTCTACGATAATTCCCAGGGCAGTGCTTTGCTTTTTGAGGCTAGAGCAGGTTGCCTGCGAACTAAGAGTTTTGTGGGGAAGTATTCACAAAATGATGGGGTATGTGTGGTCTGCGGAAAAGAAACAGAAACTGCGGCACATAGTGTTAGAATGTGAGGGTATCCATCCAAATCTACATGAAGGGAATATTGGGCTTCCAGAAGCCCTAGGATTTAAGGGTATCAGAGAGGAAGTTAACTTCAAGGCTGTCGAGGGGACGAAAAGAAGATTAGAATGCTGGTGGACGAAAAGCGTGAGAGGGGAATATTGCCTAGGACAGTTACCACCTGTAACAGGGAAAAGAAAGTAGTTCGGGCCTAATAAGCTTTAGTGCCTGCCCTAAGCAGCGCTAGTATTAAACCAAGAGTGTAAAACATGGTTATATTAGTCCTTTTTGGTAAGATGACATGTCATCACCCCGCTTCAAAGGGGAAACCAATAGCAATCATCATCATCATCATCGTTGCCGTTATATATATGTGCAGCGCTACCCCGGTACCGTGCCTGAGTGGAACAAGAATTATCCGCATGCGTGCCGCATTATGAAATTGACGGCACCGCAAACACGATGCCGCAGGGAAGAAGTCTTCGATAATGGCTGGCGTTCGCCTTCGAATTCCCGATGAATTTTTCCGTTAACACTGAAAATAATATAATTGTTACAGGCTGTATCACAAAAGTCCTATAGCAGAGCTTCCGC
Organism: Haemaphysalis longicornis; assembly: GCF_048455015.1. Lineage (NCBI taxonomy): Eukaryota > Metazoa > Arthropoda > Arachnida > Ixodida > Ixodidae > Haemaphysalis > Haemaphysalis longicornis. Next base: position 195,676,953 of record NW_027526203.1, on the reverse strand, counting down.
TCTCAAAATGTGCGCACGATTTCACGTCAAGGCATTTATTTGAGAAAGCGTTTCCATCACTTCAGACTGGTCGCATCACAATGAATTTCTCCAGAGAAGCTCTGGTTGTATTTTTTTCAATTATTTTTTAACAACGAAAATTGTCCAACAACTACCGCTACTGTAGCATGATCATCGCAGTGAGGAAGTCGAGAAGGTTTAGGTAGATTCAAGATAACTGATTTAATTTACTGATGGCATTGGCTGATCTTTAACACATACCCATTTCAAAGAATTCACTTATTACAGGAATGAGAAAACCAGTCAAGAGGGCAAGAGTGCTTAACGGAACATAGCTGACTGGATCACGGTCTCTCGGCGAAAGGGCCTGACGATGGGCGGCAGTGTTTCTCAAATGAGTCCCTCGAATGCAGGCCGCCGCTAGCCTCCGGTGAAACGGCGTTATATTTGCTTCAATCGGACCAGTGGGAAAAAAGCGCATTCTGCCCCCACTTTCTGCGGCCAATCACGGAGACGGTTCTTAACACCAATCAGACATGTTCCCACCAAAGAGAAAAAGACCAATCACACACAGACACGAAGTTTAAATTCGAAAATGAGCGCTTGGAGAATTCTTGACGCAAACAAAGTAGTTTCACACAAAACACTGAAGTAAGGAGTGGAAAAGACAGAAAGGCCATTTGAACTACACTGAAGGTCCGGAGCCCGAAACGGCCGGCGCACACGCCACGGGGGCGTGGAAGTCCGTTGACGCGCTGAAACCCAAGGTGGGCCCGGTGCCCTCTCGTAACAGCGGCGTGTTCCGGTCGGTCAGCGCGCAAAGACACATCCTGCACGCCTTCCTTAAAAAAAGCAAGGCTTGGCGACGGAAGAAGGATGCTACAAAATAGAAAAAGCAAATTAACGGGGGCTTCGCGACAATATCCTGGTGGAAAACAAAAGTTTTTTTAAAGTTCGCATGTTTTTTCAACACAAAAAACCGTTCTTTTTGTTTTTTTTAACCGCTCACATCTCTACGTATAACTCTGGAGCCTCCGCAGCTGTGCAGTAAACAACAACAAAAAATGAAGGAAGCTTACACTAATGCGTAAGACTTGAAGGTAGCCAAGCTGTACGCAACAGTAGCGTTTTTCTTCCTTTTCCCCTCACGGCGTTGTTTAAGCCTCGCCGCTGTACGAGGAACCACAGCTCGGTGTTCGTCTTCCTCTATCGCAGACGGTTCTGCACCGCACGTGGCCTCGTGGCCTTCCTTCGTGGCGCGCGCTTATCGCTGCGGCGGTGGCCTCCCCGCCTCTCTCCACTACGTCCCGCACACGGGCCCCACGCACGTCTCATTTCCTTCTTCGTTTCCCTCCTCACACGTTTCCTTTCCCTCCTCCACGGCGACCCAGCCGCCCGTCTCTCCCCGTTATCGGCCCGCTGCTCCGTGACGGGCGCTTACGAAAGGCGGTGTGGTTTGACCTCTAGCGCGCAAGGGTAAAAATGGTCACCCCTCGAAGACTGCTCGAGGTAGCGTAGAGTAGCTTGCGCTACAATAAGTGGCGAAGAAACATCCAGATTTCACATCTGTAACTCACCGACCGTGCCAACCGCGCAGTTCAAGGGAACCCAATCCAACTCGAGTATAATAGCCACCAGTAACATGTCTGAAGACTTGCGCGCTAAGCCCTTGATCTCCACCGGGCATTGCCTGACCGTATACGGTCTACAGAGACATGCGCCTCATCGGCGCGTAGGTGGGCCGATCATCTCACTTCCCTTCGAGCTACCTGTCGGACCTGTTGCACACGGGCAGGCGTCCCCAAGACGCGCTCCGTCGCCTACAGCATGCGTGTGGTAGCGGGGCGAAGCAAGCGGCCAGCCAATGTTGCTGCCTTGAAGATGACGAGAAGTAGCTGAAGGCAAACTTAACTCGTTTACTGCATGGCGAGTGATGAGCTGAAGCTAGACAAGAACAATGCTCCGACGGGCGAGGTTACAGTTCACGTAGTAGCGGCGCACGCTAAGTCCGAGAGAGGGGAGAGAGGAGGTCTCCGCAATGGTCTCCACGTCCTTCAGACGTGTCTCTACGCGCATCGTCTGCCACTGCCGAAGTTTGAATCACGCCGACAGCCAGGCGCCAGCGATTCAGCTTTTCCAAGGCGTGCTGCAGCATGTTGGGATCCGTTGGCGGTCGCTGCAAGCATGAGTCATTTAAGGCCCCTGGAGTCACCGACAGAGGCGCCTACTCGAAAGGTGCACGTAGTGGAGCCTTCACCACATAGCACAAAAGCGCTGCACGAAACTTGCAGCACAGCGGCGCGCTGATTCGTAACAGCTTCTCCTCCGGGGGTGGCGCGCTTCGCCATGCCCGCGCGAGCGTGCGCACTCGGGTCCCGGTACCCGCCGCCTGTAGCGTAGCGTACGCTAGCCGCTATGCTAAAACTCTCTCTCCGAAAAAATAAAGGTGGGTGACGTTCTCTTTTAAAACCACCTCATTCAACGCCACATACAGACAGCAAAGCATTTACTGCGTACGACTTGCATGCGCCATGGGTGCGTTTATTTATCATTGAAGTCAGTTCCCACCTCCTTTGAATCAAATTCACCTTGATGTTGGCTTCCGACACAATCCTGCGAGGGCCATCCGAGGAGCCGTATACTTTATGAAGTATTTATTGATTTTTTAAATTATTCAAGTACGTAAAGAAACGTAAGAACGATTGCATGATGTGCCACTGCAGTTGATTCTTGGTTATTAGAATGATCAAGGAAGCGATTCCCTAAAGGCTTCATTGATGAATGTTAGAGTTCGACGCCCTTTCATTTCGTCTATTAAGCCCTAACCACATGGGCGCGAAATCACGCGTCGCGCGAGTGTCGGCGTCGTTCGGCGGCAACGTGCGGACCCGCAGGAGAGGGCGAGTAACCGCATGACACCGGCGAAGTCACGCGCCAGTCGCTGCGTCGGCGGGCGTTGCTGGACACGTATGCCATCATGTTGAAGTCGTTTATGAGCAGTTATTGTCGATTCTTGAACTGCAATTATCAAGAGCCTAGCTTTGGCCAAAAAAAGAAAAATTCACACGGCGTCTTTATTCATTGCTAAATAGGTTGGCGGGCAAATATTGAAATGCTGCGAAATGTATGTCGAGTCAGCACGGTCAAATCTGAACAAAATAAGATAGGATGATAAACGAAGACGCACTTCGCACAACTGCTTTACTTGCTACTTGATTTAACCTTCATGTTATGTACCGACTGCACGTTCATGCGTCGCCATGCATTTTTGGCGACGCGCGCTGACGCGCGTCGACGCGAGAAAACGCCGAAAGTACGCTGCATGTGGTTGGGCCTTTATAGTGTGCGCGTTTCATAATGGCGGATCACTTGTTGCATGAATACGCTGATGCTGACAATCGCAACGT